>NC_066362.1:125996256-126304922 GCF_013377495.2 Cygnus atratus | reverse complement strand
CTATCAGAAAGTATTTAGCAATGATTCCTGAGTCCAGAGATTAAACGGGGCAAAATAAAAGGGAGGAGAGGAGGAACAGAACACATAATGAGATATGGAGCAAGTTATCTTTTCTCTGGGTTATATTATCTATTGTATATATAGTATGGCGAGAGATCCACTGTTTAAATTTTGAATACTATAAACAGCATCCTGATTTTTATAACATGACATGCAGCATCAAAAACATGGAAATGTAGAAAAAACATAGGCAAGGAGAAATACATATTCATAGTATTACATTCAATAGCTGTTTAACAGTCAGGCTTCTTTTAGAGCTGTCCAACGATACTGATTAATCCAGGTGAACTGTTTAATCAGACTTAGTTGTCAAAATGGTTAATAATATCTAAGTAAAACAAGGCATGTATACATTAAAGAAAACAGCACAGAAATGTGCTGCTCATGAACTGTTTACAAAAACATACAAAATGTTGGATGGCACAAAGTATATAGTGCTAATATAAACAGATTGTTTAAGCTAAGTGCTTAACATAAACTGTCCATCTCTACCTGTAACAAAGAATATGTTAGGGGACAAAAAATATTCCTTATAAAAAATAATGCTATGTGGTGCAGAGTGCTTTATTCAGTGTATTTTTGACAGAGGTGGCATTTGTAATTCTTCTGGTTTATTCAATTGTGAACATGATCATTTTCATCGTGTTTCCACTTGTCACTCCATTTGAAGCTCCAGTAAGATCAGTAACTTGCCATCAACAGTTTAAAGCGAGAATAGATGAAAGCAGTAGCAGCAGCAGGAGCAGCAGCATTATAGGTACCAGCTGGGACAGAGTGTGCTTGCAGGTATCTGTCAGATATGTGCTACCTGTCGCCATGATTTGTGCTATCATCTTATACCATGGTACCAAATATCTGGGTGAGGTCACTTCACAGGGCTGTTGAGGTAATTTTTTTTATACCTCTCCTCTGAGCAAGAGTAGAACGGCCAACTGGCTCCAAAACTGGTGACTGATTACGATTCAAAGCAGAATAAGTTGCTGCCATTGCACCCTGTTGTGAGAAAGCCAGAGGGGAAAAACGAGAAGATTACATTGTGAGTGATGCACTTATTATAGATCACACAACATTAAGTGTTAGACATTCTGAACAAGTTTTAACTTCGTCTATTTTCACCTACGAAACAGAAACACACCACTGCGTTACTCAAATAGCAGTATTACACTACAAAACTCACATATAACAAATAATTTTCAGATCAATCTAAAGTGATTTTATCCTGATTAAGGAAAAAAAAAAAAACACAAACAGAAGGTATAAGAAATACTGCAAAATCAAGTTCTCTCTCCATGCTCTGTGAAATACTTGGTGGGCCATCCCTGCTTATAACTTCCATAACCTTTTCCATTTTCAACAAAGTATTTAACAATCACCAACATTATACAGCACATAAGATTTCTTATACTTTTAAAAACACAACATTGTAAGCCATGGGATCAAAACTTGCCCCTCTTTCTACTTGTTTTTGGATGCTAGAAATTTCTAGTAACTGACTCAAAGGGAATGTTAATTAAAGGGATCTGAAAAATATAAAGTTGCATGACAGTTTTTTTTTCCACGCAAAGCTGATGGTAGTGTGGAATACATAGGAGTAGAATTTTGAAGAATTTGACTTGTTTTTTAAAAAAAACTTTAAAATTAGCTCAACTATTTTTCACCTCCCCTATAGTCACCTGACATTTCCACTTAGAAAATGGATTTTTTTTTACTTCAGTTTCATACTGGTAAGTTTAACTTCCTTAAAAGTCAAATAACTTTCAAACCTCAGAAAATAGAGAGTCTTTCAAACATATTATATTTATTCACAGCAAATGGGCTCTTATGAAATCCTATTTTGTATAATAACAAGATCATTTTATTGCTTAAAGCAACTTAAATCAACAGTTATAACTGTTAAACAGTATTTAGAAAAAAACACAATCTACAGTAACTTTACATGTATATCTTTAAATTTTTAATTCTTTTCTTTACAGTTATTATGGCTAAACAGAAAAAATGAACAAATATCTACTTGCCTTCACTAAATGTGGAGCATCCTGCCTGTTCAGCTGGTATTGAGGCAACTGGTCACAGTGAACTATCCAGGGATGGCTAAGAACTTGGGCTGCAGTCAGTCTTTGATGTGGGTCAACATGAAGCATTTTTGAAACAAGATCCTGTCAATAACATACAAGGAGTCAATGCAAGTAACAGTAAAACTTCAGCTTTAAAACTTACTACAGTTCGAAATTGAAAATTTTAGTAGTATAAACATAGGTTCATAACATCCATTTGAAGCAGCTAAAAAGCTGCTGAGCAATATCTAACACTGTCTTTTAGTTATGCAACTTAATGGACGTTAGGCAACACAACTTAGAAAGAAACAACTGAGAAAATAGATAATCCTTCCCCTTGCTTATCTTCCCAGTGCCTAACAATCTTTCAACAACTTTGCACATTGAAGGTTGAATTCTAGTACTTCAACAAATAAACTACTCAAATCCTAAGGAAAGAGTATGAGATGAACTGTCTTGCGTAACTTTGAAGAACTCACCCAAACAGAAAAATGTGAAATATGTTTCTAGCCTGAATCAGTGGGGCACATGGTAACTTCTAATATTTTCAGTCTCCTGATTTAGATTTTCTGAATGATTTTTTTGAATGTCATTCTCCCACATGAAGTTTTATTACAGTGTGACACAGATGATTACACACCTATGTGAACACTGATAAAACATGCTCTATTTCTAAGGACAACTGTTAACAACTATAGTATAAAGCAGCCCTAATTTTCTTCCTACATGCAAGTGACTGTTGAAACACAAAAGGATCATAAACATAAAAACTTGTTAATATATAAGGGATCAGATCAGTATTTTGAAGTAACAATAATAATGGATGAAATTTATCAAATCATGTATATATGATATATACATTATTAGCAACATGTTATATTGAAATCTATTTCTCATCCTCCAGAGGACTAAGCAAATATACTTGCCTTTGCTGTATCTGATACAGTATTCCAATAACCACCGCTGAGAGAGAACTTCCCACTACCTATTCGGGCCAAAATCTCCTCTGGGGTATCATCAGGACCATTTGCAAAAGGAGTGTAGCTATTTAAACAAACAATGTCAATGTTAATTACTTCCATAATCTGGACCTCAACTGTTATTATAAATGATTACAATATTCAACAAGTTCAACATAATTATAGGCAACAGATAGCTAAATAGCTGAAAGAGGATTTATTCTTAACAGGTATGAAAATGCATGACACTGACTCTTCTTACCATATGTATTCTTACTTTACTGGTTCTAAGAAACCTAACTATTGGTGGTTCCTGAATTACATAAAGTAGTCCTTAAACCTTCATATCTTAGTGAAGTAATAAAGCTATTATACAATGAAATGTGAAGACTTCATAGCGTATCTGAAAAAGAATACTGTTTTGATACTATAAGGTGTAGCAATTTTACTTGCTTCGCTATAAGCATTCATGCTGCTATCAGAGCATCCAAAACAAAAAAGAATTATATGTATATTTAAAAACAAATATATTCAACACTTTAAGAGTTAACAACATTATCATTATTTGAAAATACTGCAATGCCACTAAAAAAAGAACAAAGCAATCCAGCAGAAAAAGAATTTATTTAGCAGGTGAAACAGCAGCTATCTTTTGAACTTGTGGAACTAGTTTTGAACTTGTTGAATTAGTTATTTATTATCTTTTATACACATCATGTCTGTTGCATACAAACATATTTCTATAGCATGTATTGTATCCTAATTGCATCACTTCAAACTATTCAACAGCTGAATTTTACCCACAATCATGCTTCAAAGCACTGCAATTATAGTTGCAACATATTTCCTTCAAAATATATGCTGCTTATTCAACTAATTTTCACACAAACAACCAACTCTTACTGCTAAATCACAATAAAGCAGAAATTAAACACCTGAAATAGATGAGACATGAGGAACTGAGAATTTTTCACATCAGTTCCTGCAAATTTGGATTCTGTTAAAGGCAAAGCATATTTAACTTTCACTGGGGTTGAAGCTGAGAATAATCAGTGTCCTATTGTCATCAGTATCCTACTGTCCTGACAGAAACATCTTCAAGAGTGGGCTTATATATATTTCTTATATTTCTTTTTGTTTATATGCTTACATTCTTTTTGTTTGCTGTTCTAAAGCAAAGCAAGCCAACAAACAAAAAACCACAACCACTTACCCAGTAAGCATAGTATAAAGCAGAACACCAAGGCTCCATATGTCACATGCAGCATCATAACCTTGCCTCTTTAAAACCTGAGGGAGACAAATATTTTTTTCTGCAAAAAAAAATGCTTAGATTATGCTATAACAACATTAAGCTCTTAGATTTTTAATGTTCTTGAAGTGATTTCACTTGTTATACAAGAATGAAACAAACACCTAACTAGCAAAAAAAATCCCATCAAAGAAATCAAGGCATTAGTTATCCTAGTATTTACCTCTGGTGCAACGAAATTTGCTGTATAACATGGAGTCATCAGAAGACCATTTTCTGCTCGTAGTTGTTTTGCAAAGCCAAAATCACAAATTCGAATTGATTCTGGATTACCAGATTCATCAACATAAAGAATATTGCTAGGTTTCAGGTCTCTATGAACAACCTGGAAAAAAACAAACCACAAAATACAACAAGCTTAAGACAGGAAAGTAGTTTCTATTGTAATAATCTATTCTGCTATTTAATTTCAAACTCATCAGTAATCACTGTCAGATTTCTAGCTTCTAACATCAACTGTAGCATTCTGACACTCAGTGGTATCCAGAGTAGTGCAATTCTAACTTGGAAACTCCACCCCGCCAACAACAAACCCCAGCAAAACCACAAACAGACACAAATATATTTTTGCAGACAGTTCAAGATGTTTTGTTCTAACGGGCAAACGCATGTATTTCCATTTTAACATATATACCTACAAGACTCTTTAGATCAGAACCTCCGGCTACCAATGTCTTTTGAAAGCGTGGATGTCCTTAGCTGCTGCTGAGCCCGTGTCACATAACCACACACCAGTTATTGTTGGAATAACTCTCTGTATTCAATTCTGATAAACTAAATTAATCTCAGTGCAAACATTTATAGCCAAACATTAAGGAGAATTTTTAATACAGATCTGTCAAAAAATAAAGATATAATTTTCAAATGGACTAACATTTCATAAAAGCCTATACTGGTTCCCCAATGGTTGTTCTGCATGCATTTGAGATGTAAAACACTTGATAAAAAAAACTACAAAAGCTGCCAAAGTTATGGCAGAATCTGATCTTCTCTGAAGCTATGTTGCAATACTCCTTAATAAAACCTGTAAAGTGTAAGGACAATCTTTGAAATCAGATGACCTGTTACACCTATTTTCTGCGCAAGACAAATTATCTTAAAAGTCTCAAGATGCATTGCTCTCTGTAAAGAAAAGAGTATATATGGTTCTAGACAGTATAACGGATTTGAATGTCCATAAGTTTCCATAAGTTCCAAAGAGTATGTAGTACAATGAAAGTTAAAATGCCAATATTTACAAATACCAATATTAAACATAAATGAAAAAAACACTCCCAACCCCCTATTTAACATGAAGACACTGGGCATTTGTGGCCATGTGGTCAAAAGGAATCAAGTTATGTTTGACACTATTCTATTATTTGTTTCTGTACAGAAGTTAAGGTTTATTCATGTCTCAGATGCTGCTGGCTAAAGATTCTTAGCACACACAGGATCAAAAAACTACTCACAAGCAAGTGCTTGAAGGAAGTGATGAATCACACAATAAGATACACCAGATCATTTTGATCATAGGTTTTCTGAAATAAGAGCTCACAGAAAAGTGTGCTGAAGTATCCTGTGTTTCTTAAAATAACGTGAGTACTACCCATTCTGAAGCTTCTTTTTTTGAATAATAATAAAATTAGGTGTTATCAACTTGTCTTTTTCCTTGCACCCTTGCTTTCTGCCTTTTCTCTGTCCCACTTTTCTTGCTTACTTAAAAATGCAACACAGCTTGTCGTTCTTGCCATGCAATTACCACACTTGCCTTCTCTCTCTGAACTACTTCCTCTGTCTCCAGATTAATATCTTAAAGCATTAATTTTCTTTTTCTTACCAGTTTACTACAACTTCCTGATGCTATGGCGCAGGAATTACAAGTCAAACTTCAGAAACAAGAAGGGGAAGAAATTTCAAGAGTAACAGATGGAAAATAATAGATGTTCAGAGTCTATCACAGCACGAGGTTGGGACTACGCTAGATCCCATCACTAAGCAACAGCATCACTTCTTGGCTTATTTCCTCTCATATCCTATTAATCATTATCTGCATATTCCACAGAACTGCTCACAGACTGTATGAAGGACAAGAGAAACCGTTGTGCCATCACTGCTACTTGGACATGTACCCAATCAATGATGAATGTTATAATTGTAGTAAGATTTTTTTGTTGAAATGTAATAATTTACCAGAAATTACTTAATTACTGTGAAGAAAAACATATAACGATTTGGGTTTCTATTTCTGAAAGAGAAGAATATTTGCATCTTTAAGCTTTTTCTCCGAGGTGAAAACTTACCCCTTGTGCATGGAGGTATTCAACTGTTTTTGTTATTGTGAACAGAACAGCACTAGCTTCTCGTTCTGAGAAAAATTTTTGCCTAAGAATTTTATCCAGCAGTTCTCCTCCTTTCATAAGTTCTGTTACTACATACACATATTTTCCATCATCATACACCTGCAAAAAAAGCACATAAAGATGTAAACTTCAAAAACACGGCTTCTCTTTCTGTGAAATGCACAAAGATAGCGCAGGAATGTCCACAAACTTTTCCATTAGATAAGCCACTTCAATTACTTTTCTCATATTTCTTACCCAATGCACTATTCACACATTGTTCATCTTCAGAAGTAAACACAAAACCATCTACAGAAAGGTGCTACAGTAATGAAATAACTCAAAAATATTGGCATGTAAAAGTTTTGAGACAAAAGGATGAATAACATGTTATCCTCAAATAGCTGCATACATATTAAATAACTGAAACATTAAACCAGACATGGGAAAAAAATCAGAGAAATAAATGGAAATTAATCTAATTAAACAAAACTAGAGCCAATTCTAGAAGCAATTATTGCACTAAATTGCAAATATGAACAGAGACCATTCCAACCAACCAGTCAGAAAAACATTGACCTCAAGTAACCTGTGTACAATGAAGTCAATGCATACAAAACTGTTATTTAAAAACATAAAATTTATACATAGTCATTCACATAAAGCCTATACCAAGGTCTAAAATGAATAAACACATGCTTTTAGTTATGTAAAATATTTTTACATAGCTTTCATCTTGGGTAACAATAGCTGAGAGGTTATTTACAGTACCACCAGAGGGCACTACAGACTAAACTATAGCAAAACACATTTTAAACATTTAATTTCACTTTCTTGGAGTTTTGACTTAACTCAGAAGTTGGTTTTTACTGTAATGAAACCTTTCACACTCTGTTCCTTGTCGTTGTTTCAACCTATTTTTCACGGCGATGTTGGAATTGTTCTCTTCTGTAATGCGTGAGAAATAAACACTAGCTTGTGTTTAAGTAAAAACAATTATTCAAGTTGTAGCAAAATAGATTTAGGAATAGATAACAGCTAAATTACGAAAGCTTTCATTCCAATTCCTCTGTCAAATTATCTGGCAAATACATGCTACTAAGCACTTCTAATAACTACAGTTTGGTTTCAGTTTGAAAATTCAAATTTTCTAAGCTTGTAAGTTTTTGTTCTCTTTACTAAAAGGATTATTTTCTCACCAACTACAAAGAGGAAGAGCATTAGATAAGTCTGCAGGCTTTCACAAGCTTATGATCTTAAGATGACAACAACATGACAGGTTTTCAAGTTCTCGTTTAACAGCAATTTTCCCCCCATTACATATAAATGACTAATCATCTGAATGTGTTTGTGTTAAGATTTGAAATATTACACAGGTTTAAAAAGCGGGATTATATAATTCTAAACACTAAAATGGTGTTTTAGCTTGCCTTTTTTTTTTTTTTTAAATAGGCGTGCTGCCTCTAATCCCAGTACAGCATGAGGAAACAAGTTATTTCATTTGACGCTGTGAAGCACGCACATCTCACTACTGCAGGGGAACATTTGAGCAAATCTGCATTTGGCTCCAACATTTGCTAACCCTTACTGGCCCTGCTTTGCTTGGAGGAAAACAAAACAAAAACACACCACCAAAAAGCAGCCCTCAATCTTTCTCCTTGCCCTGATCTCTCTAATTAACTTAATTCCAGGAAGCTGTTTGTACTGAATAAATACTCTTGAAGTTTCCTTCACAATCAGGTGCACTGCATTATGCTGAGATCATAAATGCGATGTCAGTTTTTAGAATGAACTCCAGGGACACCCCAAAGATCAGTCCGTAAGAAACTAGAGTGAAAACAAGAAGATGTAGGCACCTGAATAAAACAATATAATGGAGAGAGAGAACACTGTATTCATAAAGTGAAATAAAGTTTCACATACAATATTTGGAGTTTTTTTTGTAGTCACAAATAAGCACTTAAATAGGAAGACTAGATATACTGTATTCAGGTTTCCAAAAAGCTTCTGAATAGATTCTTCAGCCAATGTTTTAAATAAAAATGGGCCAAAAGTTCTGTTACAGAACAGTATTAGGCAAAAAAAGGGAAAATACATATAATGGTCTGGCACAGGAAGTTCCTAGGCAATGGACTGTTGGAAGCTCTGTGCTTCCTCAGTTCTTACACCGTTTCCTAGGCATCCACTACTAACCACCATCGGAGGCAGGATATTGGATAAGAACATTTGATTTAGCACAGCATAACTTCTTCTTTTGTTTATGTGCTGTGTAACTGAAAAAGCCCACTGATAACAATAGGAAGGAAAAACCCTAGAGGATCCTGCACTGCAGAAAGAATTCACTGTTCTGAATATCCATTGTTTTAATCCAAACACCTTCACAATTAAATTCCATAAAAAAAGGTCAGAGAAAAATGAGAATTTCCATCTTAAGTTAAATTCAAATATTACTGTTTTTTTTTTTTGAAGACAAGAAGAAAATATTATTTTGCACAAAATAGTCATTTCCAAGACACGCCCTTAAATGCCAGAAATTTTGTTTTAGAATTTCAGAATAGAAGCATTTAAACTTTGGCGTGGAACTGACTGAAAAATTTAGTTAAATCAACATTAAATTTTATTTATATAATATGTGGTGTTCTCAATGAGTTTCAGATCCAATGGCCTACCCCTCCTTATTCTTTCCTCTGAAAACATTATTATGGGACATGCAAGCAATCTGCCCCATGCATCTATACTAGGACAACAAAAAAATTAAAATAATGTTAAATTCTTACAGTAGTGGACATTATACAAATTCATAATACATATGATTCCTATGTCTCTTTCCTTACACTGGACATACTTCCACCAACTTTGCCTGTGGAATTGCTCTGAAGTAAAAATAAGTGAGAATTACAGCCAATTCTCTCTTCCTTTGTGGACTTGAGTTTTTTTTTTTTTTTTTTTTTATAGTAACCTTCTGCTCTTAGTATATTACTGTTGGTTGAATGGGTTGAATGAAAGATGTCTCCTACTGGAAGATAACAGAATTATGAAGAATTAATCACAAAGGAGAATGATCTGGCATAAGAGGCAACTAGTCAAGGCTGCCTGGGATTCTCCGCTCTCAGTGAAACGTATTCATCAGATAAGTACTCGTAATTCCCTGTGTTTCTCTTCCTGCCTGAATAACCACCTTTCTTATGAATTTAATTAATACATAAACCTACCACGCAGCACTAAAAGCAAGCTGAATGGCGATGCAGTATGTATGAACGTGGTTGCTCTCAGATTGTGTAACTATCCAACCACATGAAGCAGAACAAAGTGTGGCTGTAATTGTGATCATAGAATACCTGACTTGTGATACCCAACATGCAATGAGGTAAGCTTCATGGTTGGGTACTTTGTGTACGTGACTTATTTTGTTGTCCCAAGAAAGGGCCAAAATACATAACAATAAACCAGAGAAATTATTGTAGACGAACTTTGGGGGGAATTTTCCAGTATTTATTTACACAATATTTACAAGCTACTGTTTTTAAAAATATCCGAGAATCTGCCTTCAGCTCAGCTTCCTGGGAACGGCTAGCTCTGTTTTGATTGATATTTGTTTTTCTGAGGACCAGAATACCTTCTTGCAGACTAAAAAATTAATTAAGCATATGCTTTAATCAAAGAAATCCAGTTCTCTTTCTGTTAGATAATCAGAATCCAGTGCTCATTCTGAAAAACCTCTACCACCCAACTCCTGTTATTCTTTGTGTTTTGTGGTTGAAGTGTTTCCATGGTCAGAAATACAACATAGGAAAAAATAACCAGACGCAAACTTCCATACAAAGACTGGATAAAGATACTGTGTAAAGAAAAGCGATATGAAGAGGTTTTGTCCACTACTAAATGCTACTCATTACTGTCCATGAAAACTGCCCTGGGTATTATGCTAACCTCAAACACTGAGTCCACTATTATGTAAAAACAAAAAAATTGCTTTTGACTAAGGTAAACAAAGGTAGGTTCAAAGTTAAATAAGCAATCAAAAACCTTGCTTGTGCCTTTAAAAGTACAGCCAATGTTAAAATGAATTATTTGTGTGCTAGTTTTTTTCAATGATGAATTATTTGGCTGCTTAAGACTACATTGTACAAAAATATGAGCATCTTTAAAAGATGACAATGAGCCAACTCAGTAAAAAAAATTGGATATTGTTGAAAAATGGTATTACAACATTATTTTATTGTTAATTACTGAAAATTCATAACAAATCTAAAGCATGTAGTTTTTCATTTCTTAAATTAAAAAGTAATATGCAATTGTAATGTACTAAGGGATGTCTTTAACGCATCACTTACATCTTTTAGAGTAATAATATTTGGATGCTGTCCATAGCGCAGCAGGATTTCAATCTCCTCTGTTGGATCTCTTTTACTCTTGTCAATGATCTGTAAGAGCAAATAGACATGCAGACATGACTCTTTTTGTGAATATTATATAGTGCAACACTTTGGTGTGCTCATTAGCAGAAACACATCAGCAAAATTTATCATTATTGGCAAAGGGTATGGAATATAACCAAAACCAAGTTAAATTGGAATAGCAAGACATGGTAAAGAAAGTTGGAAAAAGGTGCAAAGATCTCTCAGCTGAATACAATTTTGGTGGATAAGTGATCTGATTCCTCAGGCTGTGATAAATTATGCAAGGCTGCTTAGTGGATGAGACTTCAGTCACTCACCATTTAATAAAATAGGAAATTCCCGACCTGAGATACTGGTTTGACAATGCTAATGAACTCATTTTCCCAAAGCTAACCTCAAACAATTATTTAGTGCAGCAAAAGACAAAGAAAGAGAGTAAGGGAATCAAAAATAGGAAGAAGGAAAGAAAGTCTAAAGTTAATTCAGACAAACATTCTATCATGAAACTTCATTTGAATCTCTGGATGCTTGCTATCAGGCTCAGAAGTACTGCGTGCAAAAAAACCAAAACATTATTTGGCCCTATTTACAAAGTATTCTTATTCATATACTTCTAAAAAGTCCTTCTTTTTTCTCCTTCTGAACTGTAGAATTTGCTCTAATACCTCACGCCTTCTTCCTCCTGACATCCTACAGCCCTTCTGCTAGCAGTGTCATACTAACATACTGGACACTGATAACTTAATTCTTTTTTTCATGATTCGTTGAGGGGAAAAAAGCCACAGAGGCAACAGATAAAATAATAAATGTTACAGCTTAGAGAATTTATGCCAGTAATTTTCTTCCAGTTTCAAGAACTTACTCTAAATTGCAAGCACAGAAGTCATATCTGTTCCCGGCTAGAACCAGGATGATGACAAGTACGTGACTACCAAATTGAATTTGGAGACTTTCCAGTAGAAAAACTGTGTACAAGGATACAGCAAAAAAAAATGCTAAATTTATCTTTGCATTTTACATACGCGAGTAGTGAATTCTTCAACAATTCAAATAAAGAACTGCTTCATAGTACAAGAGTAGAAGGCTCTAGGGAGACCTTATAGCAGCCTTCCAGTACCTAAAGGGGGCCTGCAAGAAAGCTGGGGAAGGGACTCTTTGCCAGCAACTGTAATGGTAGGAACAAGGAGTAATAGTATTAAATTAAGAAGGTAGATTTGGATTAAATATAAGGAAAAAGTTCTTTACTCAGAGGGTGGTGAGGCACTGGGAGAGGTTGCCCAGAGAAGCTGCAGATGCCCCATCCCTGGAGGTGTTCAAGGCCAGGCTGGATGGGGCTTTGAGCAATCTGGTCCAGTGGGAGGTGTCCCTGCCCACAGCAGGGGGTTGGAATTTTGTGGTCTTTAATGTCCCTTCCAACCCAAACCATTCTATGAGTCTATGATTTAAATATTTTTTCCCCTCCATTTTTAAAGTCTGCTAACCTATACTTCTGCATGTTAACTATCCAGCTCCACAGTGTTATGTTGAAAGACAATAAAAACAGACTTCTTATTGCACTTCTGTGAATTCCATGGATTTCAGCAATTAAGAATTTAATGCCTTCAAAGAAGTGTTATAAAGCCTGATAGAATAACATTGAAATAACATTAGAATCCTTGTTAAAAACTAGCAAGCAAAGACAAAGAGTTGAAGTTTATTCTGGAAAGTATACCACTATTATATATTATCATATTCAGTGTCGTGAACTTATATCTATCTGATAATTTATTAATCTACTTTGGAAGCAAAACAACATATAAAATTACGTTTAAATAAAAGCAATCTATTATATCTTTTTAAGTGATGGAACAAAATGTAAGCTTTTTCAATGTACATTTTCTACTAGTAGTAGTCATTCAATTCCCATCAGTTTTATTGTAATTACACAGAGGTGTTTCAAAGACTGAAGATTGCTTTTCATCACCCAAATCAACACAGATAACAAAACCATAGCAATTCCATACAAAAATCTGCCAGTAATTATTCTATTTGCTTGATAAGTACAATTCACATTTGCATCTAAAATCTCTAGATATTAAGAAAATTATTTTAATTTTCTGTGTTCTTTATGGCAAGTAAATCTACAATAACTACGTCTATGACTCTAAATCCTGAGAATAGTCAGTGTGTTTTATAACAAAGTAGTTACCTTTACAGCATATTCCATGTTTGAGGCTTTATGAATACATCTTTTGCAGATAGAGTAAGACCCGACACCAATATCTTCTTTTACTTCATACCCATCGGTAAACTGAATGCTGTTCCTGTGCAACTGCTACCAAAATAACATTATCAATTGATGAATATTCTAAATATATATCAATATAAATATCAGTTACAAGTTTTTGAATTCCTACTGATTTGCATCAAATTTTCAACTGATGGCTGTACTAGGTCAATGTGATAAATTATATATTAGATACACTGTAAATAATGCACACTGTTTTCCAAATTGACAACATAGCGTTTCTGGCTACTGATTTATTACTTTAAAAATAGAAACTTGTAGACAAAAGATCTGAGGACTACAGCTAGTAATAAAAAATAGTTTCTATCATCTAAGTAGATGAATGTTAAAGCTTTCTTTACATGCAAAATGCCAGCTAGAAATTTCAGACTATATTCAATATGATCAGATTAACTGGGATTTGCATGGAACAGTCAAAAATTGTTTCACAGAAACAAAGAGCATAAAGCAGAAGTGTTTCACTCTCGGAAGGAAATGGTGATCTGGTATAAGGAGTTTGTGCAAAGGATGCAAAGCATTTGCAGGAAACCATCTGGGTATCCTGCAGCAGAGAAAAGAGGAAATAAGAGTGAGGAAGTGGTTGAGGGGCACAAAGGAAAAGCAACAGAGAAGACCTTTACAAGAGAAGGAAACCATATACAAAGAGAAAGAATTTGATCCACAAAACTATGTGGGAAAGAAGGAGTACAATGAAGCTTGCAGAAACTGTTAGCAAGACCACAACTTCTGGACCAGAAGTTATTCTGATGTGTATACTAAATCAAACAACTTCTTTAGAATAGAAGAGGATCTAAGAACTCTTGAAATTTAACAGTTTATCACAAATGAAACAGGTAATGAGCACATGCAAGAATATTACAACTATTTGAGACGCTGTAGGAGGACTAAAGAAATAAATACTATTTTGGTTTTGAATAGACTGTTTTAAAAAACAAGAACTTCTTATACACTTACAAAACATTCTTGCAGTGAAAATACAAGGAAATCTAATCATACAGTATACAATTATATTCCTACCTATACACCAGTAAGAAGTTTTCACCACAATTTAGACCACCAGTTGGTTTTCATTACTTAGTCTTCCTCAGTAGTCAGTTATTAAAAGCAGAAAAAGGAGGTGGAAATAGAATTTTTACAGAGGTCTTTCATTTTTTTTTCCCCTTTACATGCATCTGCTTTTGTTCTGCTTACTGCAAACTCTCCACTGCTGAAATATGCTTTTAAAATGACCTCAGTCTTTTAAGGAGTCAAGGCACACCTCTCCCCATTCTAGCATGAAGTCACCCTTTCTTGTCTTACACAGGATTGCACCTAACCAATGCTTTGTTATCTAAAAATAAGCAGCATCAGAAGTAATAGAATGTATAAAAATAGTGACCACTTCAGGCTATTAAAATTATCAATCTCACAATAATTAATATGGGAGACCATATAGGAATCATTCTATACCAGTAGGAAGCCAAAGCTTGTGTGTACTTTAACACTGACTTATACGATACAAAAATAGCCACCAAATGTCACAGATTAGCACTTTAAATAAAAAAGTACCTTGGGACAGACTGAATATAACCATAGTTCTTAAATACACAGCAGTCTATAACATCCAGAGAGACTTTACAGTTGTATTCCAATGCTTCCTACCTGCACTGCAGGAACCAATATTGTGGGGTGTAGGGGAAAGTGATCAAGATGTCTGTATTCCCCTTTGGCTTATAATTACGGCTAGATATTAAAGAGCAATTACAATTCAGATGACAGAATGTTTTCATTTAAAGGGTTGAAGACCGTTCACACTCACAGCTGCTGAGTAATGAAATAGGTCCTGCACCTTTAGGAATCTTGTTCAGAAAAATAATCCGATCCTTACTTTTACTGAATAAAGCTGATAATGACTTTGTCATGACATTTTATGATGAAGGTAACACCCCCTCCACCGACAGACAGTAACACTGCTTTATTAACTTTTTAAAATGTTTTGGTTTTATTTTATTGTTAAATTTGATGCACTCACCTGGACAATTGAATGCACTCCAACTGTCTGCATTGATTGGCTTTCATCATCTGATGCAATAGCTACAAAACTAAATCCACGAAAAAGTTGATGTGCATTAGCACTAGGTGGAATACCAGGCGAATCTGAAAAACATGTCATCTACTTACGAGCACAGTTTTTAAAACGAAGAGATTATGTCTATTCTGAAGAGCAAAATGCAGCCTTATTCTATAAAGTACACAAACTAGAATTTGTAGAAAGTTTTTCTCAGGATCAAAATACAAGTACCAAATTGTTTTGCATATACCATGCATAAACACCATTGATAATCAGCTACTACAAAGATCATATTACTGTCAGAATATTTTGTAAGTAAAAAACTGCAGAAAATCTGCAGAAAGTGTTTACATATACTAGCGTATGGATGAGCATATTGTTGTTATATTTATGGAGGAGGAGTAGTACTCAAATTTGGTAACTCCCCATCAACACCTACAAGAACAAGATGCTTTACATAAGTTGAAGAGGAAAAATGTTTCTAATTTTTGAACACATAGATTGGTTCTTCTCTTTTTACCTTTTGGAGTTTTTGCCGTAAACTCAGGATCAAAATAAAATGTATCTTCCGGTCTGCCAGTTGCAGGTTTAAAAGGAGGATGAATTTCTCTCCTATACAATTTCTACAGAGAAAGATAGCCCAGAATGGATTAAAAAGTTGTATGACACCACCAAATACTTTTTAACTAAGAACCTTATTAATTTTATTTTGAATTAGATACTCACATTCCAATCTATTTTGGAAAAAAATGGATGTCTTTTAATTTCTTCAACTCCATCTGGACCTGCTCCTTTTATAAGGAAGAAGTTATTTTCTTAGTCAAAAAAAATTACTAGCAAAATTATATTTCTTATTACTACTCCATTAATTTTAGAAACGTGAATAGCAAAACCAGTAATATTCTGTGATCATTAGAAGAGCAAACAGGCAAACTATGTTCTTGCTTCAAAGCCTGTTTTAGACATGAAATTGCAAACTTATTTAGTCAATCTAATGATCATTCATGTTATCAGAATTACGATCCAATTTAAAATATTCTATTAAAAACTTTACCTAATCTGTTTGCTGGGTTTCTTTTGAAGAGCATTCGCAGAAGACTCTGTGCTTCAGGACTCAAAAACTGGGGCATTCCAAGTTTCGCCCTATAAAACAAAAATAATTAATAGCATACAAACATATTAAGGTAAAAATTAACTTTGCACTTCTCCTGCCCTTTGTCGTTCAACAAATCCGTATCACAAAAAATAGCATCACTGAGAAATTGCCTTCAGACATCAGAAACAGAGTAAAAGTGCTGTCAGTCATGTAAACCTGTAATTTATTTATTTATTTTTTCCATTTGTGCAGTGTAATATTTTCAGTAATGACTCGGGAACCTAAGCAGAGGATGTAAAATGTTAAAAAAGAGGTAAAAAAGTGGTAGAAAAGAATAGTTACAGGATAACAGTTTACAAACTTGTATTTTTTGTAATCCATTTTGATTGCAGTTTTAAACAAGTGACATCAAGCAAGCAGATCCATTTGATGGTATGATAAAATACATCTTAGAAGGTGTAAGAAAAGCACCATCTATGACATATACCAAGAACACCTGGGCAAAACAATGGAAAACTAGAAGATACAAATTGAATAAAGGTAGGACAGATCTTGCAAGAAGAGCAGGTAAAAAGAGAAATATCACTTCTTTTTACCCCCCTCACTCTCCATTTAATTTCAAATACTACTTTGCAGCTTGCCAGGCTTGAATTTCAGATTTTAGGTTTTGTAGTTGCCATTTCATTTTGAAGTCCTCACCCCTTTTTTCCCCCCCCCCTCCTCATTTAGTAGCCTCCACAGTAATTTCACTGCTACGAGGTTTCATTTTTTTTTTTTTTTCTTATAACCACTTTCTAATGGTTAGGACGGATATAATTCCCTCCTTTCCATCTCTTGTTCAACCTTTAGCTTGTACTTGTAACAATACACAACAAAAGGTTTTTCTGCATTTCAAGCAGACAACATGCTTTGCCTTGCATTCCAGCTACTTGTAGAAGTCCACACCTCTCCGTCGCTTCAGCAACTACATCCTTACTGCCATCAATTCACTATTCATTGCTTCAAAAAACTGTAATTTATTATTTTTTCCATTCCCTTCTGCATGAAAGAATTGGGAAAGAAAAAAACATGTTGCCTTTTTTGGGCTCTTCACTACAGGCAGATCAAGATCACCTGTACAATGGTGGAAGCCAACCAGCGTTTCCCTGATAGCCATGCACCTTTAGCAGTGGAATTCTTATTCATGCACTTTATATGCGTTTATTTCATTGCACTTAATGTCATTCCTGCTCACAGCAAAGTAGCTGAGCGCTATACTGTAAGAAGGAAGCAAGGAACACATTGTCTGCAGATGCGTAATGATATCTATCATTTGTAGCAAAACAACGTTACTGAAGGACAGAGAACAGAAGTGCATACCACAGAATCCTGCCAGGGTGGGTGGAAATCTTTGCCCTGCTATTATAATCCAAAACAGCTCCAACAGTAGCGCTGGAGGTTAAGTACTTAGAAAAAAAACCTAAAACCTGGCAAAATACATAACCACAATTAATCTCAGAGAAGTAACTCAATAAACAAAGGTAGGACACAAAGAATTGCTAGATGAATGCTATGAACCCCAACCCATAGCTCAGTCAGTCAGAGGACCTCATGTAAACCAGAGACTAAGACTTATCACATCCGTTCCATCATGAAGCACTTTTCACAAAATCCTTTACTGGCCACTTGACACAGCAGAAAGAAAAAACAGTCCCCATGTCCTAAGAGTTCCTAGGTTATAAACTACATGAGTGACAGCATTTTTTTTCTGACATTCCTGATAGATGAAGACAAAATTTTATATGAAGGCATACCTTCAGTAAAGGAGACAAGATGCTTTAAAAAGTTAACTTTATTGCTGCCATCTATGCTTCCCCCCACCAAATTGGAGAGTTTCTCAGTTTTAGGAAAAACAAGCAAAACTAAAAACTTGTCTCAGCAGCACTGTGAGAAATAAAGAGCCCAGGAAAACGTGTTGTGAGAAGAATGCATTTTTTGTGGATTTTCAGGAACACAAGGTAAGAAAAGCAATATAATCTTAAATGATACACTATGAAAATATGAATTCAGATGCACACCTGTCCATTTTCAACAGTTCAGAAAAAAAGGAGAAATATAGTATGTTTACTAATATATGGAAAATAAAAAGAAAGCATACTGCCATTCACTAATTCTTATGGGGCTGGACAAAAAATGTGAAAATATCAGAAAACTTTAAGAATCCCTTTTTTTTTTCTTGAGCTGTTAACGTTACCAACAGCAAAATAGATTTGTATGTATGTAATAAGCAAACTGTACGAAACATTAAAACAGGTAAAAATTCTTTCTTCATACCACATTTTTTGTGCAGCTCTTTGAAACAAGTAACAATTATAAAGACCAGAAAGTGAGAAAAAAAGTTGGAAAAGGCATTAGAGATGCATGTTCAGATGAAATCTAAAAGTAATTATGAATGTCAATTAACTTGCAAGGAGGATATTCTACATGGCAGCTGAACACAGAAGATTTTTCTAGCAACAGTGGAAAGACTGAGAAACGGAGTGGAGTCACACGAACAATAAAGAGAAAGATATAACTTGAGACATGGATAGAAAAAAATGTATGGCTCCTTAAATAAGTGTGAGTGAACAAAACTATCAGACTAGTTTCTTGTAAACAGGAGGTGGGCAGAACTAGTTTACGCTTGCTGTGAATAGATAGAACCTTTTAGTTAAAGACATTCAATAATCATGACATGAAGATACGAATTGGCAT
Organism: Cygnus atratus; assembly: GCF_013377495.2. Taxonomy (NCBI): domain Eukaryota; kingdom Metazoa; phylum Chordata; class Aves; order Anseriformes; family Anatidae; genus Cygnus; species Cygnus atratus. Next base: position 126,285,650 of record NC_066362.1, on the reverse strand, counting down.
GGTGTTGAGACAGTAGTAGAAATTAGCACCAGTAGATACATTTACAAATGGAAGATGAGAAAGAAAAGAGGGCAAAGAAAAGCAACGTGTATGCATCTTGAATGTAAAAATCAAGAAAAAGAAATGAGTTTGTTTTCTAGCAGTTTTCACTTCGAAATTACTTAGAATAAATATGAAAGAATTTCATATTATTTATTTTTTAAAAATAGATTGTTGGTGAAAAAGCAGCACTGGCTTCAATATATAGGTGGACATGTGGACAAAGGATGCAGATAAACAATGAAAGGAAAAAAACAAGAAAACTAATAGTCTTATGAGCTTCCAGGAGAAAAAAAAATAAAACAAGAAGTAGTATTAGTAAAAAATGGTTGGACACAGAAGTGAAATTATGATACGATAAAACAGAATTGTTTGTACAGAGTTAGGTTACAGTACTGAAAGTGGGACTACTATGTCATAGGTTTAATTAAGGAGAAAAAAAGCAGGCCTTCATCAGCAAAAACAAGAACGTTAACTGCATGAAGGAAAGCAATTTCCACAATATAGTTAATGCAAAACCTATACTAGAAATAGTCAAGGGGAAAATTGGAGCTTGGGCAAGTCATAGGAGAGTATGTAAGGGAAGATGCACGTTAGCAAATAGGGAAGTTTCAGGGAAGCAAGTTGTTGGCAGCAGTAGTAATATAAAGAAGTAGGGTGAGGAGCTGGTAAGAAAGAGGGATTAAAAGAGAAAGTACTTTCTCAAAATACTAAAACAAAACAAGGAAAAAAATGTACAGGGTATCAAAAAGGATAAGAAGGTTAAAATATTATGGAAATAAGATGGGAAAGATAATATGGTTGGAGAAGTTGTTATTACAGATTAAAGAACTGCTATGAAATTCTTTGTACCTGGTATGGGGGAGGAATAGAAAGGCAAATTAGATAGGCGGCAAAGGGAATTAATAGGGAGTGAGGATTTACCAGTACCTTTGGAAATGAGGGAAGAGTAGAAATTAGATATTGCAGCCCGGAGGGCATCCCTGTAGAATACCTGATGAGATATATAAATAAGAGTGTACTCACTTGAGAATCATAGTCATGGTTTCTTTTCTGTCTTTCCCTTGGAAAGGTAGAGTACCAGTGAGCATTTCAAACTGTATAGAGTAAAACTTTCATCAATTACATTACCTGGACAAAATCTAATTTTTGACAAAACTACTTAGCATCTTAACCTTCCAAAATTCATGCATGTTAACAATCAAGTCTGTGCAAAACAACTTCTCATTGTACAGCTTAAATTATTATGAACACTGAGCAGCCTCTGCCATTTTAATGCTGCAAAATATTCTCCTATATTAATACCTTGCTTCACATGCTTTCATCTGAACAATTTAGACTATAATATTCTGTGCATCATTTCTGCCTAAAAAGTCTATTCTTCGAAGACTTGAGCTATACAACTATATTTTAGTTTTCAAGAGGGCAGGGGGAGGGAAAAAGGTTCCCCTTTCAAAAGTTAGTGACAATTTCTCCTCATGCAGGTATATTAAAAAAGGTCAAAGTGTTTAAAATTGGCATGTACATAGCCTTTGTTGGAAAACGGAAAAAGGTTAGTCGATTGACAAAGACATGCATGATGAAAAGTGGTTACTGTATGCATACAGTGGAAATAGAGTCTGAAGGAACACATAAGCTACACAGTACATGCATGCACATTCTGCAGTGCCTGGCAGAAGGCACTAGACACTGTTAAAATACTGATCTGTTCTGAAAGTGACTGAGTAAAAATAGACAAATATAAAGGAACTTCTGTTGGGCTGCAGTATTCTGCAGGGATATCAAATCTGAAGTACTGAAAGCCATCTGACAGCAGTCATGGCAGCCAACACTGAGGCAAGAATTCTGATTTTTGGTATAAGAGTTGCAAAACAAGTTAGTTTGATGAAATTTTATGACATATACTTAAAGCCATCACAATTAAAGTAATTATAAAGGAATTCTCTGGACAGCTTATGCAAGGTTAAGTCATCCTGAACAGGAGGTATCCTCTATTCCTTATTTTTCCTGTTATGATCCAAATGTTCAGTCTTAACAAAAATGTAGGTTGACATGACTGTAGTATTATAAATCTAAAATAAGAGTGTGAAGTTGAAATAGAAGCATTCTTTAAAAATCCTTTTTATTAAAATACATTTTAAAATTTCTTATTACCTTATAAAGTAATCAGAAGAAAAAGGGCTGCCAACTCTGCGCTACTGCTAGATACTTTGTATTCCAATTATTCTTTTCACTCATATACTTGTATTTTATATTTTAAATTTAATATAAAGCCAACATAAAAAAGCACTACTTTAACAGTTCTTACCACAATTGTCAGGAAAAGGTACAAGGCTTAAACCAACACTATCAAAAATAATTCACTTTTTGGTTGTACATACTTTAGATTGATCTGCTTCATAAACTACACTTGCAGACTTATTTTTTAAAAGCAGATTTGTGGTGTTGCACATTTTGCTTTCTTGAAATGTTCTAGATTAATAATAATAAATTTCATTAGCATGATCCTATTTGTCCCAAGCATACCTACTTGCATAAATAACTTAGCATGTGTGTTCTTTGTCCCACCCTCACTCCCCCTCAAAAAAAACAACACTGTAGTCCAAGACCAACAGATCTATAGTACTTTAAGTCAACATTGGCCTTCCCTAGTCACCATCATTTACTTATTTCAGCAGGACAATAAGTACCTCAACAAATGCATAATGCTTCTGAAAACTTAAAACGAATATTTTTAGATGTCTGGCACTCATGAAAGCACTCAGTGTTTTAAAGGGCAAATTTAAAGTTACTGCTCAAGGATGGGTTTACAAAGACTTACAACAGAAGAGAGGCCAAACAATTTATTATCTTCCTGATCTCAATTTCTATGCTATAACTTTTGTTCATCTAGATCCTGTATACTGATACCACACAATTACTTCAATTCTTCTCAATCAACACAGATTTGAATTAAGAATGATTTAAGAGTGGATACACAGATTGCCTATGAAAATTAGCATGTGAACTAGATGCAGGCACGAAAAATATGTCTTAGAGAAAATTGCACTATATTCCATGTACTAATTTAGAGAGTGTGCTTTCTAAGGTCATATTTTCATATTCAAAACAGAAGCCAAAGTGTTTAAAATGCAGTGCCTTTAGACTGTTAAAACTACACCAGTCATGTCTAACATCTTTCAGCAGTTTTCAATACTAACATGCACTTCATAAGCACAAAACTATGGTTTTCAGCTCTATAAAGTAAAGCTGAAGTTTAACTACGTTTGCATTATCAACAACAAATACTCTGCCACTAGTTTGCAGTTCTCTTTTAATTTACGTACTAGATGCTTAAAGCTTACAGTAATGATAAAATGTGTTCTTACTGATAAAATGAGTGGTTTTGAGGGTGTTTGTGCTTTTCTGTCTGGAGAGAGTTTAGTCATCAGGTGCTACTTTTACATAGTCAGTTTTCAGATCACAACAGCATTCCAGATGATTAAAAGGTGGTATGATGACTTATTTTCAGACAAAAAAGTCCTACTCATACTAAAAAGCACACGTATTGTACTTTTACAGTTATATATGTACTACAGAAGCAATAAGAAACACACATTTCCTTTAAAAAATAACAATTAGTTTATCTTTACATGAAAAATGCACACATTATAAATATTAAAGGCCATTAAAGCATTCCTAAAGTACCAAACATGATCTGCTTTTTCCTTCAAAGATATACTTGATACACATTATTTCCCCTGACCCTGCAACTCAACAGAAGTTAGCTCCTTCCAGGAACGTTGTAAAGATGACTCTTCTGAGCTACTATATCCCATGTCACCTCAGTGTCAATATTTTGGTATGTGCAAGCAAGCGTTGTCATTATTCTGACAAGTTGTAGTTACACTGGAGACTAATCAGAAAGTTATTGCCTTTTTTTTTTTCCACTTGAGAATAAATTCAAATTTAAAATTTGGATCTATGTCTTTCCCAACTTGGAAGGTACAGTACTTTTCCTGCGTATTTTAGTACTCCTATTAGTCTCTGTAACATTCAAACCACAATAGATGCATATTTCAATTCAACAATAACAATAGAATGGCATATTGTTGGTGTTGACATGAGACCTAGTTCGCATACTTGATCCAAACTCTGCAGTACTGTTATTAATTTCACGTAATTTGGATTTTTGGTAGTTACAATTCATTTAAAGATCTCCCTACAGTTTAATATTTGTTTCACCAAACCTTATAAAGCAGTTTTGCTATTATTTGCATTTACCAGAAACCTACCATTAAAACACCAAAAGACCACCAGTCTGCACTCTGTGTATGGCCTCGTCGATTAACGACTTCTGGTGCCATATATTCCACTGTTCCACAGAAAGAATAGGCCTTTTTCTCATGATCAATTGACTCCTTACTTAAGCCAAAATCTGGAAGAAAATACAATAGTTCAAAATGCACTTATTTAAAATCAATCACAGTAAATATCTTTACCATAATGTGAAAGGTGATGCCTTTAACAGTCACACATACACACACCTAAATATACACATAGGAAGTACAGATTCCTCCCCCCCCCCAGTTATTGTAGGTCCATAATATATACTTTCAGAACACAATATATATTTCATTTACTCCAAATTTATTACACTATCTGCTCGGCCTCACAGCAAAATTACCTACTAATTAAAATTGCTGATTTTGTTGTATTGCTCTACCAAAAAAGCGGGAAATTCAAAGGTTTTATTATGAACAGAATAAATTCACGCATTACAATTTCGTCTTATTCACCTGTCAATTTGATATGTCCTTCTTCATCAAGCAGGATGCTAAAAAGAAAAAAAAATCTTTTAACTATTGTTTCAGACAGTGTACTGGCAACATTTATGAAAAAACAGAACAGCATGCACAAAAACACACAGAAGTATGCGTGCATGAAAATGAATCATTAGGAGGAGAAACTTTGGAAGTACACTTTTTTTTTTTTCCCTTCAATCCTTTATTATTAAAGGTTATAAAACAGAATCAACATACCAGATTTTTATTCAACTATTTGGTTAAATTCAGCATGGAACATAGTAACGTTTATTTTGAACCTTCAGTTTTGGAGACCTGTAGCATGTGTATCTTTTTTTTTTTTTTAAATCAATTGTGTCAATGAAAGATACATTTCTATTTTTCTTAAACGAAGCAAGAATTTATGTTTGCATATGTATGCAAAATATGTATTAATTTGCAATTATATTTTCAAAGGATGTTGACCACTTTAATTAACATCAAGTAATAGATATTTTTATGTTCTACCAAAGGCCCTATATCATTAGGCTCTATAGAAAAGAGTAGGCCTTATGCTTCTGTTTATTTCAATCACACAAAAAGGTCACACTATGCGAGATACCAGCTCTCCATAACAACCACTGAATATAATTGCGATTCAAAGCATACAAAGTATTCCAGGACTGGACTCTATACCACAACCTACACTGTGGACTTAGTTCCTCCTGCTTCTCCCATGGGGAGCTGCATTTCCTCCCTGTGATGAGAGGTGACCCAGACACACACTGCTTGTCCATTTCCCCTGCCCATCCCTTTTCCTCTTCCCAGTTTCCATGGTGGGAAACATCATTTCGCAGTACAGATGCAGTCTGTGAGACTTATTGCTATCTCATGGTCCAATAACGTGCGATTTCAGCCTTTGATAGGATTTTGAATCAGATACTTCCAAGGCTTAAAACCAAGGTTCTTTGATCGGTACAGACATTTGTTTTTTTCTTTTTAATGCTATATTTGAGGCAGTAGCTACTCAGTCTTTTGGCAAGACTTCCTCTTGCAAGTAAATGTCAGCAACGTAACCAAGGTTCTCTCACTCTGCCTTTTAAAGATCTTTTCTCACCTAGCAAGGCTATTTTTTCTCACTTTGGAATTACTTAACAGAATGCTCTCAAAGTTTACACATAATCCCTTTCCCTCTTCATTTTCAAGTGCAACCTCATGCCCCAAAACTCTTCAAATTTCTGATTTGAGAATGAATCTTTCCCCTTCTTGTCAGACAAGGCTAAACATTTTTAAATTTGTGTCATTTGTGTCGAAACAACAAGCTACGCTAATGGAAGCCCCATTTAACAGCTGGCTTCTGTAATACTTGTTACTAATTCTTGGTCTTTTCCACTAACACTTTACATAAGACAGTTCTCACATAGACTTTTCAGGTCCTCCATATAGCCATGACAGAGAAGTGGGATCACCAAGGACATCAGGACTTCAGACTCATTACAGATTTCCTGGCAATGAGGCAGAGCAGGTTAACTACCTCATCAAGCACAACAGATGAGATGCACATTGTATTTTCACTTAGACTCCTCTCCAGGTAGAAAGTAGTACTACAGCATACATAAAAACATTGGCATTTTTATCTGAAACATTTAAGTGTTCCAGATGACACTGCTGACATTTTCTTCTTTACGTCTTCTAACACTAAAAAAATTACTGTAGGAAAGATAGAACAGGATGCAGTCATTGAATGAGACAGAGATGACTAACATATTGGGAGGCAACCCTATACTGGAATTTTAGCTCCAAGCTTATTTTAAGTTCTCAGTGTAATTTCTTGATTGTCAATAGGTTAAATTAGCATGTGACGCATTATTTTCATATTTAACATTTAAACTCCATTCTGCTCTTCCTGCAGTACATTTTAAAAGTCAGCTTTGGAAAAATGTTTATTGTTAAGCTTTTGAATGCAAATATGTAGCATTCAACTGTAACCCTGTATCATGCATTTGTTCCAAGTTTATCTTTAAGTCCAGAAATTCTACAGTAATGACAAAAACAGAAGGCTAAAATGATGTCTTATCCATTGTACACTCTAAAGCACATGGAAAATGAAAGGTACACATTTCTGTATATTCTTTACTTATAGTAACATGGATTATAATACTTGGCATATCACTCAATCTAGATGCTCCTGTTTGAGAGGAAATTAAATCCAACACTTAATTAACAAAACCCTACAAGGTTCCTCCATCTCCTTCCCTGTTCAGTTTATATAGTATCTTTATATAGCAAATTTAAATAGAAAATTAAAGTTTAACAGCTGGAAAGGGAAGCGCATTGGTAGAAGTGCTATACAAATCAAATTAATACATTGCATTTACTGCAGCAGATTCTTACTTTTCTGGTTTTAGGTCGCGGTATATTATTCCAAGACTATGTAGATGGTCTAAAGCAAGTGCTAATTCTGCTAGGTAAAATTTAACATCATCTTCTGTGAACATCACCTGAAAAAAACCAAACAAACAAACATTATTTTACATACAAAACCTCTAAATCTTACATCAGCACCAACTAAACGGTCCAGACAATCTGGTGTTACAGAATGTTTCTTCTTAATACTCATATTGATTTTTATAAAAAACTAGAAATTGAAATTGGTTCCTTAGAAAAGGTCTAGAATTTTATAGTCAATACTGATTCACAGTATCACAAACTTCTGAAGGCAATATTGTACTATACTTTCTGCAAAACTGAGGTTATTTACTTCTGATTGCCCAAGAGAACAAACAGATATCGCAGCAGGACTGAAAAATTTTGGGAAGCATTTAAAGAATGTGACTACCTCTTCATTGGATGTGAACATGTTGTTTCTAGACAAATGAACTAAAGTCCAAACATCTGAATTTCTTCTACAAAGTCAAAGAGAGAAGAAAAGCATATGCATCATTTTTGAAGAGCATTTCTCTAAGTACCATCATAAATGAGCTACATGGATAGTAACTAAGGAAATGGCACGAGTAAGCACAGGTAAGATCTTCGGTAGCAATCTGCATTTTCTATTAGGAACTAATCACTGCTTTGATTCAATGAAATCACAGAATTATAGAACGGCTCAGGTTGGAAGGGACCTCAAAGATCATCTAGTTCCAACCCCCCTGCCATAGGCAGCAATGCCACCCAACAGATCAGGTTGCTCAGGGCCTCTGAACATGCTATTCCTACTATATGAACAACTGTTGTGATCCAGTGAGAGAAAAAAAAATTGCAATTAAACTGCTCAGAGTTAAAAAATAAGTTCCTTCATGACTTGATTCTACCTCAGTAAATATGAACTGCTTTAAAAAAAATTAAGAGTAACATCTTCAGATGATTTTCCCCCATGGATTGGGGAAAAAAAACAGCAATGGGGGACACAGACGACCACTATTTTAAGCAAGAATTAAAAATAACACATTTTCATCTTAGTAGTTTAAGGAAAGGACACGATACCAAAGCTTGTACAAGGAGTACCTGCTGATGTTACCTCTACAGAAAAGCTAATATTTAGTACAGGTACACTGAAGAAGTACGGAAATCTCTACAAGAAACACTTAAAAGCTCAAAGAATGAAAGATCCCATGAGACTGATAATACACCCACACTATGTTCTTTGAAAACATTGAATGAAATTAATCTCTCCTAAACTTAAACATCTGCAGTGTAGATTTCTAGCTCTGAATTAATCACTTTCTCCTTTGTAGTTAATGGATAAAAAGCAGGAACTTTTACACTGCAATTCATCTGATCTATCAGATAGATCTGATCTAAAGAAGGGTCAGCCTCTTCACACAGGTAACTAACTAGTGACAGGACTAGAGGGAATGGCCTCAAGTTGTGCCAGGGGAGGTTTGGGTTGGGAATTAGGAGACATTTCTTCTCAGAAAGAGCAGTCAGGCATTGGGACAGGTTGTCCAGGGAGGTGGTGGCGTCACTGTCCCTGGGGCTGTTCAAGGAAAGGTTGGACGTGCTGCTTACGGACGTGGTTCAATGGGTGACAGTGGTGGTAGGGGGATGGTTGGACCAGATGATCTTGGAGATCTTTTCCAACCTTAATGATTCTATGATTCTGAATAGATCAGATGAATTCATATGAGGATGAAACAAATCCAGCATGCCCATTTCACTCTGTCAGTTATCAACCGTTAGCTTAAATGCAGGTACCTATAAAGAACTTATCTGCATTAAATCTTATAAAATTGGAGTGGCTTAAGATAAAAGTCATCACCAGGAAAGTGTTATATGTTCTTTCTTAGGAATCAAGAAAAAAAACATGGATTTTTTTTGAATAACTACTTCATCTAAATCCATGTTCTGACATCTTTAGATGTAGTAGTAAGAGAAGATAATCTAAGCAAGGTATAAAAAGCAATGCAGAAACATTGCTTGTCTAAGACTTTTTCAGAAGAGATGTAAATTACTGAGTGTTCTCATGGAAAGACTTTGTACAAAAAAGCAATGAAGCAAAAACATAGCTCATTAAAAGAAGACTATTCAAAATCTTATTCAATGAAAATAGAATTATAAGAAGTAAACTTTTCTAATATAGGCAATTTCAGTTTAGGCAATTTTAAAATAGTCAAATTTTATCAATATACAATTTTCAAAGAAAAAAGTTTACCTCTTTGGATAAACGTGTAAACAAGTCTCCTCCCCTGAGGAAATCCAAAATAAGATACAGCTTCCCTTCTGTTTGAAAAGCTGAAAAGATCATTTAAAAACATTAAACATTATCTAATTTTACCCATTATTAGAAGAATAACCTACCCAATAATTCACCCTTATTTTCTTTACCTTTCACCCTCATTTTCATTTATTAAAATGAATTCTTCTTTTTCCTTGTGTAAAAATGTATTTAAATGTTAATTTAAATGTAAATTAAATGTTTTTCTTCAATGGACCAAGAAACTCTCGTGCCATGTGAAAGTGAAACAAGTCATCAATGGAATACCTAAAAAGTTAAGCTATACCTTGGTTAGTCAACATTTCACTCCAGATTTTGAAAGTACAGATTTGACAAATCTGTAACTAACGTATGTATTCTAAAACTTCTGCAAACTCAGCTTTGCAGGAAGATATAGTCTATCTTGCAAAAAAGTGACAAGTAAAATAGTGTAATCTAACATTATTTAAGCCACATTAAAGAGTGACAGAGATCTGAAACTTGAACTGTAGGAAAAAATGGACTCTAAAAGAAAAAAATGTGAATTGAACAATAAAGACTACTCTGTTTATCTGAACTATTTTTCTTCCTGTTTACTTTCTGCATAATGTCTTAAGAGTATTAATTTCCTCCCCCTCAACTTGAATACACATTTATGGCTGTCCATGCAATAAAAATAAAATAAGTTTTCCCACCAATTTTAATGAAACCAGAAGTGATGCCATTGTACATTTTCTACAGAGCATGACAAGGGTAAGAAATCAATTTAAAAAAAAGTAAGTGAATGACTTATATAAAAGATAAGAGGTTTTGGAAAAGAATGGCTAGATACAGATAGGTAAATGTCCTTTCTAATAAAGCAGAGAACTACAGACTCTTAGTCCCATAAAGATTTAAGACCACGTATGAAGTTAACCGTGCACATAGAGTTACATGAAAATTACTACACAGCAAGCCTTTGCACAATCAGGATTTAGATAGCACACTGATTTTCTATGATTCTCTGAACTACAGTGTAAATGTTAGGTAGTACTTCAACAAGCTCCCATTTTTAAGATATAATTTATTTTACCCCTCCAACTCACCATAATGTAACTTGACAATAAAAGGATGGTTAACTTCTACTAATATATCACGTTCCATTTTTGTCCGAACCCGATCTCGAACTACAACAGAACATGAGCAAGATCAAAAAAAGTAAATCACATTATGAATCAGCATCACTCCTACATTTCCTGATGTACTTCACATCATATACTGTGGTATAACAACTGCCTACAGGTCACTGTTGTGTATGCAGAAGATTTAAGACACTTAGATAACAAAAATAGTATTATGAAATAGATTCAAAAGAACTAAAGAACCTTAGGCAAATCAAGAAATACAGCGTATTATTTTAAATTACAATATTAGATCTCAAAGGAAGTTGCAATTACAGAAAAAGAGCATTATTTCCAATTAGTTTCATATTAAGATTTTAACAGTAACTTTCATTTGCTTTCAACTTTGTTCTTCCTAAAACTGGAACCAAATGACACTCAAAAGCAACTGAAAATTCAGATAAAGAGTTGAAAAGTGTGATATCTTCCTGCTAGTGTCAGTTTTCTGTTCCACAGCCTTTTGCATCCTTGAGTGCTTACTGCCTCAGACCATCTCCTTCTCCAGCTGCAAGTCACACTTCCAATTTCAATGTTTATCAGTCTCCCCATGTGCAGGTAGAACTAGATCCACAACTTGTACTATGCTTTTTATGCATAAGGCTAAACCACCATTAAAATGTGACGAAGACAAACTCTCAAACATCTTAAAAAAGCAACTGCTAAATGACCTTTGACTCCAATTCTCAGCTATTAACAGGTTTGGGAAATGAAAGGCTATTGAGGATATCAAAGGACCTTAAATGAGTGGAAATCAATTCCAGAAAAATAGGAAGTAAATAATGAGAATAACTTGTGCAGCAACACAGAGTAATCAAAATATAGGAAACTGTTCAAAAACCACTCACACCCTAATAGTTTCAAATGAAAGTGAAGTATAATGAGATTTGAGATAGACATTTGGCACTAGATCTTAGGCAGAAAAATGCGAAGTTCAACATTTTAACAGAGGTTCACAATTCAATACAAGTATGAAGTTTTAGTTTACAAGTCATCTCTGAATATTTTCAGATTAAAACATGTTAAAACTGCAAATCAGTATTATATCAATAACACAGGTGAAGTTCCACAAATTGTCAGAGCAATGCCAAGATTATCATTGCAATTCTAGTATAGTTGTGACTTTAAAAACAATACAAATAGACTGAAGTATTAAACAATGACATAAAACAATAAATACACATTCTGGCTAAGCATTTAGAGATCACTTTAATCTACTATAAACAAAAATCTTATGGAATTCTCCAGGACAGATTTGAGATTGTGCAGGTTTGAACGTATTTTGTTACTGATACCATTTGTGACCATTTGTGACCACTCAAGAAACAAAATATTTTAAAGACTCATTTTAAAACTAATTTTTGCTCATTTAGCTTAAGACAACTTAATATTTCTTCAAATATATCCTACATCCAAGAGCAAGTGTCAAAAATTCTGGCAAAATGTACTGATATACAGAAAACTAACTCCTCTTCTTAGAGATTTTAGAATAAAAGAACTGGCATAATACATTTTTAAATATTGTAACCTCAAGGTAAATTGAGCAAACAGTATTAAATGTCTCATTCGTGATACACAGCAAGTTAAAAAAGAAAGGATATTATGTTTCAGATAACAGCCCAGTAGCAAGTCAGGTGGCAGATACAATGCAACTACTCTTTTAAACCACCACCAATGAGAGGGACCTAACATTTAACATGGCAAAGGACTGAACCTACTTCCCCCTTTAATATCAATATTGTACTGTTTACTAGATCCTTGTGGGTTTACTACACAAAGCAGTTTGATAGAAATAAGTTCTAAGATACAATCTTTAGAATAGCCCATGTGTAAAGATTATTTTTTGGTAATAACGTCTACGATTTCTCTACCTCCTTGCCCCTAACAGTGCTTACCTTTCAAGGTGGCCTTTTTCAATACCTTCATTGCATAAAGCTGCCTGGCATCTGATCCTGAGATTTTTTTGACAAGAAATACCTGCATGGAAAATTAAAAAGAATTCTTAAAAGAAAGTAAAGGTAACTCAGATGAATATACTTTGGTATAAAATCTGAGTTTACTCCTCCCAGTTCTGCTACTAGCTCTATCTTTCTTTGAAAGTTCTCTTTAGATTCTGCAAAGTACAAATAGAAATTTCCTTGCATTTTTACATACTATTACTTCATTTCATAATCTAAAAGGTTCATTCAAGGCAAAATCTGCCAAATTAATTCTGGTTTAACTTCATTGATTTCAGTGAGTAAAGGGAAGGATGAATTTGGATTCACTCAGATGAAAAATTTGAAACAAAATTCAACTTTATAATCACACACTTCTGTAAAAATAAGCTTATTGACGTTAACCTTTTAAATAGCTCTGTCTTAATAAAATTTATAAGATAGTATAACAGAAGTGCTAATGAAGTAGTTGTCTGATATGAAAATAAATGCATGTGCAGAAGTCAATCCACAAAGTTATGTAAAATAATATTTAATAATTCATTTTAGCAACATATAAAATAGTGAGAACCAACCTTGTGTCACAAAAACGTAGTTAATATGCTTTGATTGAATTTTGCATGTATCAGTAAAGTAAAACCAGCCTCAACTAAAGTGTCTTTCATTTCCTTCTTTCGTATAAATTCTTTTCTTGACTTCTTGAGTGGAGTTGTTTTTAATAACCCTAAGATGCAGATATATTCCTGATTTTGAAATGCGAAATATACACTTGCCACAGGTTTTCTAGTAATTTATGAAAAAGCACAGAGATATGTTGTGGTAAATGAGAATACTAAATGTGCTGTATGAGACTAGTTTTATCTGTTTTTGTAATCCCTCACATTAACAACGCTTGAAAAGCATATAGATTAGACTTTTAAACTGAAGGAGTAGTCGCAATATCTTCTAAACTTTTTAGAAAAGAATTAACACTAATCCTCTTTTTTTTTTTTTTCCTAAATGCTAAAGCAATTGAGGACAAGATGAGCATTTTTACGTTGTATCTCAGCTAGGTAGTTTTTTTGCTTTTTCAAAACATGAAAAAAGGCAGTTATAGCATTAAATTTAGTAATATCAACAGAATCAAAGGGATTGTTGAAATCATCCTTCATTAGCTTACATCTCCTTGCCCCTGCATGACTTACATCTCCTGATTTGAAGATTTCCAAATAAAAGCTATGATCTTCGTTCTGTATGTAATCAAATGACATCAGAAATGACCATCAGGCTTCTCCAGTGTATTCTCATTAGACTGAGTACAAAACTTTGTAGTTTATAAACATCTAGATTTCCAAGTTTAATTTGAACTGCTGCTTCAATTACACGATCAATAGTAACTTTCTTCCGCTACAAGAGAAGTGAACTGACTATTCTTATTTTCCCCAATATCCAAGATTGGTTTAGCATTGGTTTAACATACTAGAGAGCTAACACTACATTCAGAACTTCAATTAAGGCTAAAAATGGACTTAAAAGCTTTGTTGCTTTTCATTGTAAATTCTATTCTTTCTCAGTGATCTCTCTGTCACAAGAAATTAATGTTTCACTTAAAGTTTGATTTGGACAACTAAAGGTATGGGCCACATACACCTATTGAGATCTTGGCGTGGAGAGTACCCACTAAAATGCCAGAGAACGAGTATTTAACAGAACTTAAATAAGTATCCAGTTATACTGTGTCTTAACCAAATTCTGACAGATAATGCCTAGCATGAACAATGCCACAGTATATAGTGGTTGCTTCAATGACCATCATTGCCTAAAATTTATTATTTAAAATTACAATGTATTACAAAAATATATTGTCTGTAGTTTCTGTACTCGTGATAACCTGTGAGTTAGCAATTAGTATTACATACCAAAAAACCTCTCAAACCTTGTCCCCTTCAAACACAGAAAAGTAGTTAAAGCAAAATGACATTCCTTTTTAACAGTGAATATCTGATTACTTCAAGTCAAATTTTCCATGCATCTTTGAGGTCTACATACAAACTAGAATAAATTTACCACTTTAGAAGATCTGCCATGATTATGGTGGCACTAATTAAGAAAGCAGTTTTGACCACCAACATTGCCTTAATGCAATGTGACTGTTCTAAATATTTAATTCTTCAACACTCTTTGATATTATATTCCCAAATACTACTCCACAAGAGGTCTGTTACCAACCTTCCCAAAGGATCCTTGTCCGAGTACTTTTAGAAGTTCGAACTGTGAAGGGTCTGCTTTCTCGTGTCCTTCCTTTACATGATGAGTTATTGCAATTTCTTTGATATTTCCTTCTTCCTGACAGAGCAAGAAAGGTGAGTAAATTTACATTAGTGGTGCATCTTCCTGAAGCATTTATAAATTCACAATACATTAAAAAATAACAGTGCTACTGAATCAAACCAACTATATGCTCCCAAAAGTAGATAAAACATTCAGCAACACCACTCCCATAATTAAGGCATTTACAAAAAAATAAAATTTATCTGGTACAAAAGGTAGTATTAATTTAGTGACCATGTAGCTTAAGCCTTTAGAGACGTATCAGAACCCAGACAATAACAGAGTTGATAGTAACAAAACAGCAGTACCCAAGTTTTTGTGCCTAAGCCCATGTTGTTTGGTTCATTATCTCCATTCCAGATTTACAATCCAGAAGTGGAAACCAAAACTTCTTAAGAATTTAGTTCTCTTAAAGTATGTAATAAGCAGACCAGATCTCAGGAAGGTGTTCATTTTTAACACTTGAATGAGGATGACTATGAGGCAGTGGACCTTCTAGTCATTTTCTGGTCTTCACTTAATTCTGTATTTTCTACTAAAAATTTCAAAATCCCCTGAAAAGCAACACTCCTTGCCACACAAGGAAAGAATTTCAAAACTTATCAGCAACTGTTCATAGGCAAGAAAAAATGCATTCTTATCAGTGTCACCTAAACAACTATCTAGGCATTATACATGACCCAAACTTACAGTCAGTGCTACTTAACTAACTTCTATGATAAATACACCAACAACAATTTCAACTTTTTGTGCATTCCCTTCCTATTCTTTCCCAGTGAATAAAATAAAACTAATACCTTCCCTCTACTTAATGAGGAACTCAGATTTATTTCACAGAATCACAGAACGGTTGAGGTTAGAAGGCACCTCTGGATGTCATATTCAACCCCCCTGCTCAACACGGACACCCAGAGCAGGCTGCCCAGGGGGCTTTTAAAGATCTCTGAGGATCTCAGTTCTCTTAGCCTGTCTTCACGACAGATACTCCAGTCCCTCAAACACCTTAGTATCCCTTTGCGGTACTCTCTCAGTAGCTCTCTAACACTTGTACTGGAGAGCCCAGAACTAGACACGGCACTCGGTGCAAAATAGAGAGGAAGGATCACGTCCCTCAGCCTGCTGGCTGTAAGGACACTTTGCTGGCTCATGTTTACCTTGGATCCAGCATCTCCAGGTCCTTCCCTGCAAAAGTTTCTTTCCAGCTGGTGGTTGGCTGCTGCATGGAGTTACTCTACCCCTGGTACAGAACTATTCACACCACAGTCTGTTCATTGCGCCCATACTTCATCATTTTCTATTTAAGGATCTTACGGGAGACTGTCTTCCGTCTTACTGAAGTCAAAGTAGACAATATCCACTATCCGCCTACCCGTTTCATTGTGGAAGGTTATCAGGTTGGTCAAACATGATTTCACCCCTGTGAATCCATGTTGACTAATTCCAATCACCTTTTCCTTCACACACACAAATGGTTTCCAGGATTAGGAGTTCCCTTGCTTTCTCAGGGGTTGAGGATGACCAGCCTGTAGTTCCCTGGGTCTTCCTTCTCGCTTTTTTTTGAAGACAGGAGTCGCATAAGCTCTCCTCCAGTCCTCAGACACCTCTCCCATTTGCCATGATAACTGGAAGATAATCAAGCGTGGCCTCACAGTGACATCAGACAGCTCCCCTCAGCACTCATGTGTGCATCCTGACATAGCCAATGAACTTCACATATGTCCACTTTAAGTGCTACGTAACCCATCCCTCTTCCACCAAGGGTAAGGTCTTTCTTGCTCCAGATCTTCCCCTTGATATAAATGTACCAAAATACACACTAATTCTAGTGACAGAGGAGTAGAGGTAGCATTTTAAATTTGTGCTTCTGCACATATATTTTTCAAGCATTCAGCAAAATTTATGTGCATGAATTATTGCTAAAATTATAGTTTTGTACAGTCATTTTAATACCACATACAAATGCACAGTACCTGTCCATACATGTCTACTGAAACATACTTCTAGATCACTGTTTTTCTTTCAAAGGACTCTTTTCAAAAGGTTAGCAACCAAACTTGGAAACAAACCGCACACAACAAATCCTGAGCACGCACATCTATCCACATATACAAAAATAATTCCAACGTACACTTTTAAAGAATGCACAGAATGTACTAGCAGCTGTTGAAATGAAATAGTGAAAAAAAATAATGAAAAGAACCTGGATTTTTCAAAAACTAAGACCAGCAATAAAGACAGGTGCCAGTTTCTCTTGTAAGACAGACAAAACTCCACATGTGCGTGCACGTATGCCGTGTACTGCTCCTAATGTCAGAATCTATCCCAAACCTTTTCTCAAGAGAAAGTTATGAATACTTTGATCAGCGACTCAAACCTGAATCTTTAGAGAGCCTGAAAGAAATGTTGGTTCCTTCTACTTGAGAAAGTAATTATTGTTGGTGGGTATCACCATTTTTATGCTTTAACTTAGCATGCGATCAGCTGGATAACATACTACTTAAACCACTCACTGCTATCTTAGAGAATCCCACGGGAGGACTAGCACAATAGAACAGATTGCTAAGCACATATTCCTTTGTACACTTTGATCTGCTTCTGCTCAACTGTTTTACCTACTAACTCCTTTGGAGTCTTCGGAAAGTAAACAAAAAAATTCCAATCTTCTTGTTATCTAGTCAGATTCAAGGACTCAAATTGATCGGGTATGCACGTTGTCTTAAAAGCATCACAAAAGGTAACAAAGACATAAAAGAAAAGGATATTCACATTTTCTATAAACAAAAAAAAATTATTTTCAAATGCTATGCAATTATTATGTAACAGACTTTCCAGTGGTTATTTTGGACACCCTCTTAAAAAACACCACTTCACATTCCTGATGCTAAGTGAATACTTCCAGTCTTCACAGTTTCTCAAGGTTCAGACACTTTTCAGTCCTTATAAGGCAGACCTAATATAACTCAGTTTTAAACAAACGGGAACTCAGATCATATCCTACTTTAATAGCTTGTCCTTAACATACGCTTTGGAGCAAGATTTATGATGAATATATACCCACAGATTTGCAGTTTCCTCTTCTTTCTACATAATTGCTGAACATTTGTTATTTTAACCTAAACAGTATTTTGCAAGTGCAGCTAAAAATACAAAAGTTCAGCCTTTTATAGAAATGAGAATTATATGCCAAAGTAATTAACCCTCACTGTACCCATTATCTACCTGAATTAAAATATAAGCCTCTCACACTGCAAAAATGAAATGGCTATTTCTCAGCCACCAGCACTAATTATAGTAATTGATAGCTGCTGTCTTATTGTATAGTCCGAAAGAGAAGCCATTCAGTCTAGTGTAATTTGCTGATTTTCTCCATTCCTGCTCATTCCTGAGATATTTAGAAAAAAACATTTGACTCGTGATGGGCTCAAATTAAATAGGATGACATACAGGGTGCTGAAAGACTAGTCCTCCTCTCCTTTCTTCCATTCCCTGACAGCTTTCACACCACTACAGAGACTCACTCATCAGTGCTTCGGCTGCTACAGCGGTAGGACAGACCCTTCCTTCCAGTTATAATTACAGCAGTTATTATCCAGCTATAATTACACACAGCTCTTAAGGCTTTCTGCACACTGTAAAGTAAAACTGCCATAGAAAGACACATTTAATATAAAAAAAACACATATGCTGTGTTAGTCAACTTAAAGTGGTTGCTACTGGCTTCTGTTATTGTGAAACTAAATATAGAGCACAAGGAAACAAACAGAAGGTAACATTACACCGAGTTTCCTTAACATTTCCTTAACAGTATAATAGTGTTAAATCAACACTGTCCTAGACAGGAAGTCAGTGACAAACAAGTTTGAGTATGAATATAAAACATCACTATTTTAGAATAACTTCCTGCATTGATATCATTTGCAACTCCGAACTGTGCTGGTCAATATTTCAGTATAGGTAAGTTCTTCGTAATGTACCTCACAATTTCTGTCTGTGCACAGGAATACAAACACAGGAAAAGAACACTGAATGGACTATATTCCACAGATGAATCAAATCTAAAAGAAAAGCTAAGAAAATTTATAATTCATCAGCCACAAGGGTGACTCATTTTTTCTCTTTAGGAATCAGATGCAAACTGGAATAGGAGATATGCTTGTAAGAAAAAAAAAAAAATACACACCTTCTAAGCAAGCAGTGAAAAGCTATTTAACCATTTTTAGGATTAGGCCATTATTTTTATTGCCTATCACTGGAAAAATTCCGTATTTTATTCCTTATTTTAAGTACTTATTGAATACTGAATGCTTACTTTACTTCTAGTATTTTAATTTATACTAATTTCCTTGATTAATTAACTCTGCTGTAATACAAAACACTTGTATTTGTTTCTGAGATCTCATTACAGGAACAACTACTAGATAACATATTAAAAGGAAGCTGGACTTCAAACCCTAAAGGAAGTAGAAACAGAAGAGCCTTACTAGTTAAACATTTCTCAGTAGTAATGAAAAAGCCCAGAGAATCCAAAGAAAAATGAGAGTTTGTCTATACGCAGAATCTCCCATAATTTATCCTTCGGATTTCTGAATTTTCAGCAGCAGATCTGAAAACAGGTCTGTTTTTAAAGAAGTAACCCATGCAGAATTGGATGCCATAACACACTGCTTGCTCGATGTGGGTCAGTTTATCTGCAGACCTTGATCTTGGAAACATACACCTCAGAAAAACTGAAAAGAAATCAGGCTGGTCTAGGGCTGGTCCACAATACCATTCCTATCATACTTATAGGTTTGTAATTTCCACTTCCCTTATTGCTCTGAGTAATTCTGACGCTTTCACAGATTGTATTTCTTTTCTAATAAATATAGCGGCAAAAAAGAGTACATAGCCCTTTTATCTCTACTTTCAGTTCCTCACTGCAGGTGCCACAGAGGACAAACGAAGCTGAACATAACGTGACAGCGATGTGAAAGGAGAAACAAGTAAAAGGGGGTCCATGAACCAAATTCTGGCATCTGGGCTTAAACTGTCTGTATTCGTTTTGAGAAAGGGTTGCCAAACACATACTTAAAACAACCAAGGGTTGAGAGTGCCATGTGTGATATGTTCTTGTGGACAACTTAAACCTGATAAATTTAGAAAAATATAATAAACGCCAATTAGAATTTGAACTGTACTTTATAAACCAGAAGCATGCTTAGTCCATAAATTTTACTTTAAAAATGAAAGAACAGTGAAACAACCAACTATAAATTAAAAAATATTTAAGTGTATGCTCTGATGCGGACAAAATCATCTGCGAAGAAAACTCAATCATCTGAATGGATGGCCCAGAAACAGACTTACTCCCTTATTCATATGACGGAGAGGAAAGCTATCAGGAATAAGGAGCATCAGCATATGGAAATACCACAGGCATCCTGCTTGCCTAAAATTCTCAGTTTCAGATTCCTGAATAAATGCATAAGCACAGTGTGAACATGGACAGAGACAAACACGACAAAAATTCCAAAACACTGGGACAGAAACTGGAAATCTACCAAGAAAGTTACCTTTCTTTCAAAGCCGTGTAAAAATTAGATGTGAATTAACTTAAAAAGAACATCAACGAGTACACTGTTACGTTCACTTACAGGATGTTTGTTTAGGAAAGGTATCCCTGGAAGACAGATTCCTCATTTTCTGGGTATTTAAGATTGTATGAATATGAGCATAAATATTTTTAATAACTCAAATATGTAATTATAAAGACTTAAGTGTTTAGAGACAAATTAGTTCATTAGCTTCACAATGAGTGACAAATCTGAGTATACACTTGTAGTGGAAGCATAAGTTAATTGTGACATATACACTACACCAAAGGGAAAAAGCAGCAGCTACGTCAGAAATGTAAACTTTTACAGCCACAGTATAATGGAATGGTAAATTATATTTAAATGGTGTATTTAAATTGCTCACACATAGGTGACTTTTAATGGGTGTAAAGTCATGAAGTGACATCAATCCATAAAGGTAAGAAAGAAATACAAGGAAACATTTATAGCCTAAGCCACCCTAAGCATTCAGGTCAAATAGAAGGTGACTTGAAAAACCAGACCCACCCTGAACAGGAGGACTCACTGCACTCTCTCCCATCAACTTCAGTGAAATTACATTGAAATCAGATAAAATACAGAAAGCTGATCAAAAACTAGATATCCAAACATCAAATCTCTAACAAAGATATGCATGTACAAAGAGATTGAGTAGTGGGTGTGTTAATTCCATTATAACAGCGTGTTTTTTTTTTTTTAATGCATTTGTGGTCAGCTATGTGCAGAATAACAACCAGTTTATTTTTATAATACCAAGAGCAAAGATGAGTATATGCTGAGTGCCTGTAGATTAAGACTTTCAGACTTCCTGCAAGAATATTTATATTTAACACACTACAGTGTTCAACTAGTTTCAAAATAATTAGCTTTACAATTTTAATGACACTGATGCCTGTTCTTGTATAAAATGAGTGTTCTAGTTGATAACAAACAAAAAAGGGAACAGCTAAACGCTAAAAAAAAAAAAAAAAAGATTATCACAATACCCAAAGTCTACTAGAAAGCTTCTATCAAATTCAGAAACAGACTTCCAAGAAATTTTTCCTTATTAAGAAAGCAAATCAGGTATGGATTTAGAAAACCCCGCAAGTTCTCATTATGAAAAAATAGGACGAACAACTGTATTCTATCTTGAGTCCTTTGCATCAGGAAGGAATTATGAAAGATAACACACAGCATCCGTATTCAGTTAAGAAAAGGGGCAGCAGTGACTGCAAAACAAGGTCGCGTGTTTGTTTGCTTTCCCAGAAAATTAATTCTCCTTAGGCACTGGTGAGAACCTCCTGGGAGCCGCAGTGAATTTCAGTTGGCAGGCAGTTAAGCACTGACCAAAAGAATTTTCCTTCCGCACACTTGCTGACTACATGAAATACATCACGAAATACACCGTCAAATCTGTAGCACCTGAATAAAAAATTCAGGGTTGAGAGAAAGTAAAAGGCAACATCCCCTCCTGTGTCTAACAGAGATGGAAGCTTTCATAACTGACATGAAGGAACAGGGATAAGACTGACCCTCATGCTTTTAAATAAACATAACATCTGAATGTTACAACGATTTCTGGACAAAAAAAAATACCATGATATGTTTGCTTTTGGAATTCAGAAGCAACTTCCCTATCAGTAGGGCTTTCAAATAAGCCACATTCTTCTAATATGTAATGAGGCTCAGATGACTAGGACAGACATGGCTTACACATACCTGAGTTCATCAAAACCCAGTGGGTGAGAAATCAGTCATAGGCAAAAAAAAAATAAAAAAAAAATCCTCAGATAGGTCCTGTATACAAAAAACTTCTTCCTGGACAGCAAATATTGTTGACATGCTGACCAAAAACGGTAAAAGTGGCGTTAAGACTTTGGCATTAGACAAACAGATTAACAAATTTTAATCTCAAGGAATGATTAAAATTCCGTTCTCAGCGTATCTGTAATTCTGCAGAATACCCCTATTTTCACACAATATCTCCAACAACCCTAAGAGAACTTTCATCTAAAAATACAGGTGTTCATCAGAAATACATTGGTTCCTTATATCAAAGATTTTAATCTAAAGAGAATCCAGAATATCTAAACCAGGTTAAGTAACACTGAAGAAATTAACTTCAATACTGACACTCCCGCTTCCAGCATTTCCAGGTTTCACCTTCACCTGTTAACTCTGTCCTGCTCTTTTAATCGAGTTAAGAAGGTGCAATCAGGAGCATCTTCTATGTATAGGTACTTGCACACTTAGCTATGCCTTAATTTCCCCCTTCAGATAAGTAAAGGTTAGCTCAGTGTTTTTTTCCCCACTGTAAAGCAACCTCCCAGCCCCTGGTCTTGAAAGGGTCTTCCCAAATCACTTTTTGGTTTTGATAAACTTCATTTTTAATGTTAATTTGGAAGCCCTTGCATCACTGCTGGGCTCACAATGGATATAGACCCCTACTACTCCAAGTCCATATCTTCCTGCTCAGACCCACGAGAACTGCGCTTCCCAAGGCACCGATCCCGAGGCTGCACTCAGATGAGTGGCAAGTGACACTGCTCATCCTCTCCCAGTCACCACTTTCCAATGGTAAACACCACCACCATGTCCAGCACCCCAACTCATGCAAAATTCTTTGTTCCTAATACACAATTTAGCACTTAACTGTGTCAGTCTAGGTATTTTTAAAATAGAAATCTCCTTCTAAAAGGAACCTGTTAATGCACTAAGAAATGCTGGTGGGATTCCACCAAAACACTTTTCAGGAGCTACCTTATTAATATTTCCCATTTAAAATAACATTTTGAAATTGATTAAAATTCATTTCATATAATATGCTCATTTTGTAATAGAGACAATTTATGGATGAGAAAGAGCCAGAATCACCATTAGGGAAGTTCATGCTTCTGGAATCACAATGTCAGTACAGCCAAGGTTCTGCAGGAGAGGAAAACCTTTCTGCTACCTTCATTCACAACTATGTCAGACCAGCATTGGTGAATATTCCCTCAAAGATCAGCCATATTTCCAGATAAGACAGCCCTATAATACATTTTAAAAATAAGTTACTGAAATAAAGATACAAATATTTCAATAGTGTTAGGGTGCCATCTTTTTCCTGTAAAACAGGAAATAGTCATTTCTAAAGGTGCAAAGGGCAGTTTATAGCGACCGTTAAATGAATGTATTTATTCAACTGCCCTCAATGAATTTTAACTTAACTAACAAACTCACTGCTCTATCAGTTTACACTACTGACCATACAACTTTCAAAAAGCAAATCCAATGAATGAAGAGCTAATTGTAGTTTTCATCTTCCACTTCAAAGTTGAGCAGCAGCAAAAACACTGCTTTTCTCAGCTTTCACTTGTAAGTCTTAGCTACGTAAGCTACATAGATTTTTTCCATCTTCCCTAAGGAAGCAACAGCTTTGTTTTCACTCCCTCAGTCTTTTTCAGGAAAGTTTTGCTTCCCCGAAAGAAATGACTGTTTTCAAGGCATGCATATGCTCAGTACAAGTGAAGGTAAGGATGAACACCTAAAAACGGATTCCCCACCAAGTTACTTAACACTACTCCAACAACTACTGTTGAAAGTCTCCTTTTACTACTCTGTTAACCTTCATTGTACTCAGAGTTCATTTTTCTGACCATCATGGGCAAAATATCGTTGATTCCTGTAATCAAATACTCAGTATCTCAGAAATGGTTTCTGTGATATTAAACCTCATTTCTAAAGTTACACGAAGCAGTAAGGACAGTAAGCTTATTGGATATCAAGTGATTTCAAAAGGATGACTCAATGCTGGCACAGCTCCGCAGCTCATATACATAATTTCCTTTTCCTCCCCTCCCTTGAGTCAGGAAGTCTCCTAGATGCACTTACTTTCCTAACTTGTTTTGAACATAGAATGAATTTTCAGTGTTACCTGAAGAAATAAAATCCATACGAACTACGCATTTTGAAGAAGAGCCAGCAAACTGAAAACCAGTATTTTTACCGCTTGTATTAGAGCTAATGGAAATCTTTATTAAGTTAAGAATGGGAGTTAAAAGTGTGAGGAATGCACTATGTTAGCTATTTAAAAAAAAAATCAGACGTTCTATATACATTCACATATTCTATATTCATTATAGTCCTACCTCTAAATTCAAAACTACCCTTGAAAAAAAAAACACAAAACTATGTCCAACAAATATTTCATAACTTCCCATCACTTCAGTGAGCAACATCACTGACGTAAACCACGGCATAAAACCAATTCTTATATTTGTGACTAATATTCAAAATTCAAGTCACTTAACAGACCTAGTATGTATTTAAATTCTTGTAAGTGTACAATTGCTTTAAAAAGCTGGTTAAAGCAGCTACTACTGAAGTAGTAACTATTCTAATACAACAAAAGACAAAGCATTGCCATGCTTAAAATTAAGCTGATTTAGGGATATTCTGTGTATGTTCTCTTTTACACTAGTACTTTACCAAAGCAAGAACAGAGAAGTTGTAACTAACAGGGACATTTGAAGTCAGAAAAAGTTTTTCCACAATTTATAAACTTTGCTTCTTTTTAGGATGGAAAAATACTTAAAAAAAAAAAAATTAGAAAAATTCTCAATTCCATTGACATCATATTACTTGTGCATATGGTATCGATTATTTTTACCTGGCAGAAACAATACAATTTCCTAAAAGCAAATTTGATTAGCAAGTGCTTAATTTAACAACTAAAAAAGCAACAGAAACATGAAGTCTCCAAGATAAAAAATATACAGACATTATAAACAAAAGTCACTGTATTTAGGCGCCTCTTCTTTACTCTCTGCACCTTCTGCCCTTTTCCATTCATGGTTTTCTAGCGTACTACAACAGTTTTAAGGTCCCAGAAGATGTCTATATCCACATTTGTTCCAGGTAGTCAACTCATTCATATAATGAAAACCACAGACCTTCTTGCTGAGATTGAATTCCTCCCATTCCTTTGGTGTTTCAGATGAAGCAAGACAGGAGTTTGAAGAACAAGTCCTGTCTCAGAGCACTGCATCAATGGATAGATGAGGAGGCCCTTTGGATAAACATGACTGGCCAAGGCTAGGGGAGCGATTTTGAAGATACTTTTCCTCCTCAGATTGAAAACACAAAGGCCGGGGCGGAAGAAAGGATCCCATTCCTTCCTACCCAAAAGAACTGCGAGGCTGTTCAGCAGGTAAAGATGAGGAATTCACACAATAATCTTAAAAGCCTGATGCTGGTCACCAAAAACAGTTTTGTAATGTCATTCTCTTTTGATCAAACACCACAAAATTATCTCATGAACCAGATTGTGCACGTCAGCATTGGAAAAAAATACTCACTGGGTGGAACTTTCATTTCCCACTCACTTTGATACAAGCTTTGTTCCTCTGTAAGCATTGGCATTTAAGAGCACTGCAATTTATTTATTTTTTTTTAAATGAACTACTTTGAAAGATCCACAGATGTATTTAGTACTAATCTACAAAAACTATGAATCTTGCTTTTATTCAATAATATATTCTAAAATTTACACGGTCTGAAAACCCTTCGCTCAGGGTGTACTGTCTAGCATTTTAAAAATCAATAGAATTTTAGAGACAATATAGCCAAATTGCTATAGGCAGATAAAATAGTGTCATTTTTGATCAGAGACTAAGAAATATCTTTCACCTTGCTTGTGGTAAAGAACTACAGTTCATTGCTAAGTAGATAAATGTTTATTTTATAGGGTCACTTTTTAAAAAGCTGTGTATACCATATCCTATGTTCTATTGTTTTACATTCACGTCCTGTTTCAGTTACAGCAAGCAAATTAGACTTCAGTTTCTAACACTTACTGCAAAGTTCAAGCCAGTACATAGGCCAGTAGATGTCAAATTACTATCCCTTTTATTTACAAACTAGTAGACATACATTGCTTAGGATGTTAAGACAGTATACAAGAAAGTTTTACATTGAGAAGTATTTGTAGACTTACAGGAGCAGAAACATGAAAGTTGATCTAGGTGTCAGTGAAAATTCTTAAATACATTGCAAAATTACATGTATTGTTAAATCGTTAAGAAACAGTGCACAGGATAATATAGTTCGTCACTAGAGATTTTCTTAACTGAAAACAACTTTTATCCTTAAATGCATAGGTTCAACAAATTATACAAATTCAGTGTAAATTATTCTAAGTTATTAATGTAAATTATCACCTAAAGATGAAAGAACTGTAACACTAACTACAACACAAGCGTCGCTATTCCTAGTACCATTTTCAGAAGTAAATAGTAACGAGCCCATGTTATTTTAACTGTCACGCCACAAATAACTATACCTTATAGTTAAAAGGACTACATAAAATTTAACTATTAAAATAAGTTTTAATTTTAAAAATAGAAACATTTTTAATAAAATAAGACTATGAATGAGAAAGCTTAACACATAGCTATAGTCATACTTTTTTGGAGAAAATAGTAAGTATTACAGCATTTTCAGAGGTAAAAACTTCCCAATCAGGCTGTCAGCAGGTACATTAGAAATTTCTACAGAATATTATAGGAACACAAACTCCCTCCCACATCCTTTTTTTATTTTTTTTAGGAAAAGAATATACAGAAGGCTTTGTATACAAGCAGCACTGATCACAAAGCTGTGAAATACTAAAAGTGCTTTGAAATTAGAAGCTTAAACCCTACTGATGCTCTAATAAATCTCTCCCTTAGTTTTTTTTAAATAAGAAACTAAACTCACCCGAATAGAACGAGCACGGAGAGCCAGAAACTTAAACATGACTAAGAAACCATGATGTTTAGATTTTCTGACTGAGCGATCATAAGTCTAGCAGGGAAGACCAACCCTAGCGTTTTTGCTGCGACCAGCTGTTCCGGCAATTAGAAAATTTCCTGTCAGGCAAGTCAGACACAGTTGGGGGTGGGGAGAGAGAAGGGGGGAAAAAAAGGTCAGAAAAAAAAAAGAAATCGATTTTTTCCTCCTGTGGTCAAGAAAAACTGGGCAATGCTGGTACTCACGTTGCTGATGCTGTAGAGATCAGCACAGGAAACTTAAGCAGATTGCCTGATAGCAACATGCTGTTGCAGATGTTATTTATTTCTCGTTCCCAGAAAAAAGAACAAAAAAGATCAACATCTATTTCAGAAATCAAACTCCTAAGCAACATATTGAGAATAGCAACTATTTTAAGTGCTGCTTATGATATTTGTATTTTTTGTGCTCAGTTGCACAAAAATCACTACTTTTTAGACTTCAGTGCAGACAATGTGGTTTGCTTATGTTTAGTGACTATTTTTATTTACTAGGGCTGTTCGAGGACAGAGCTGACCTTGCACACAGGCCTTTGAAACCCTGCACACTGAAAATGCTACACAGATGTTATAGAGGTTAGGCCAAGATAGACTACAGGAATTATTTGAATTGGATCACCCAGCTCAAGTGTCTGACTTAAGCACAAATATTACAAATGCTCTGTACAAAGTGAATAACTTCTTAAATTAATATAAATACCTAATCTTTCTTTTAGTGTTTGCAAAATAACTTTCAAAATGTTTCTTAGAATTAGAATCTATTACTTCCAAACAGCTAGAGACCAAGTTTTCAGTTTGATCTCTCTGTGTTTAGTACCTAAGTCACTGTTACGTGTATTGACAACATAAGGATCTCTAGCTTTAGTATTTATTAAAAAACACTGAATTCTGCAGTCCATGCTCCATTATAATACGTAGCAAGACTGCTTTTACTCAAGCAATGAATAAATAAATGCAAGTAACGACATTTAGGTAACAGCATATACACATGCTCAAGCATAAATAGAGCCAGGTGATTCCATTTAGCAAATCTGTACCAAAGGAAACGAGGCAAAATACTGTACATTTCCTGCACAAGACATTAAAACAAACAAACCCTCCAAACTACCTTTCTTGATTGGGATCTAACAAGTACCTGGATTACTGCAATTTTTTCTTTTTTAGCTTTTAATTGCTCTTCAGAAAAGAAAGACAGTGATTTATTTAAGTGAAAGAACATGTTGCTTCCCTCTGTAAATCATGTCCTGGCTTTCTCCAGTATCAGTTTTTAACTTTGCCTTTAAAACCTGCATTATACACCTCTCCAGCACAATAGACCCTCTTGCCCAAATGTGGAGCCAAAATAATGACTCCTCATTCATGGTCCACAAGCAAAAATGTGCCTTTATGTTCTCTTGTACTTCTCTCACATCCACACATCCACATCCACAAGCATGGGTCTTTATATTTGGTACATAAAATTTGAAACAATTGCTATTATAAATTACACAGACATTCAGTAACCACTACTACACCTCAACTTCTCAATTACAATGTCCTTTTTTTACTCCAGGGTATTACAGCCTGTTTGGAATACACAGCCTCTACTACAACAGCAGTAACGCAGCATGAAAAATGATTCAATCTTTGCTTTGGGATAAACAAGGCTTCTTGAACACTAGGAGGTTACACAAGGATTTCAAGTATTTCCTAAATGGTATGAAAATTACTTAAAATTACTCTCTTCAGTTGCTTTAAATCCCCTGCGACTTCCCCCTCAAAACTGTAGTATCTCAAGAATTGCAGTTTAATAGCGATACAAAAGTGTACACTTGGAAGGAAAAAAGGGGGGTGGGAGGGTCAGGGGGGATCATTCAAGCTTTCTCTGCCGTGCCCTGTCAAGCATATGTGTGAATGCACTAAAAGCAGAATCATCACGAGTCTCCTTCAAATCACTAAATTTAAGTCTATGGTAGGATGAATTGCTAAAAGCAGAAATGGAGAGCAAGTGAGACCTATGTTAACTATAATGTTCTTTCAAGCTGGGAATGTACCGTGGGTAAATAACCATTTTCTTCTCTTTTTCTAGTAAGGGTGCGAGTGTATTGCACTAGCGAGCTAGCTGTATCTGCTAAAAGCGACACGAATACGGCATTTCAGCCGCTACATTCGTGCAATTACTGACTACTGCTCCCCAAACCTTTTATTTGACCTCCCGGAGAAGTACAAAGCACAGTGCTCAGGGGTCAATGGGGTTAGTTCCCAACAATAGTTCTCCTATAACTGGCATGGGTCTGCAGCAGGTGGAAGAAATTTCTTGTGTTCTGGGAGAATAAAGCTGGCATGGTTCCCAAAGAGCACTACTAGCCAACCAGAAACATTAAGATATATGCTACATAATTCATTTAGAGAATCTCTGAGAAGAGAGCTTGTCCTTTTAAATATTCCTTCATATGAGGAGGAGACAGGTTAGAGGGCAGCAGTCCCCCAACAGGGAAGCCTGTGATAACAAGGACAAATTGCTCCAGCAAATTGCTCCCCTAACCTTGAAGTCTGATAAGCTTTTATATTATACATGCTTATCAAGAAACACAAGTGTCCCCAAAACAAAAGGAATTTGCTATGCCTGTCAGCGACAGCTGAGTCAATTGCAGGTTGGATTAAAAAAAAAAAAAGCACACAATTCACAATGCATTTCCTCCTCCAGGAGGGAAATATAAAGTGAGCTTGTCTCCCATCCTCCCCTGCTGCACTTTTAACTTGGATGCTCTGAAGTTTGAAAAATGAAAGGAAAACGTCATCAAACTTGCTATCCAGACAGTCAAGGGTATGGAGCTCATGGCTTCCACAGAGAGCAGGAGAACTGAAAGATGCTCAAGGAACTCCCCACACAGTACAGAACATGGGAATCCCTACATTTTACTGAATAAAGTGCGCACACTACAGCTAGACACCCACTTTTACACATTACCAGAAAAACCTGAGGCATTTCCTCTAAGTGGAGTCCACTAGGTGAACCAGACGTTTTCCCATACCCTCAGCCTGTGAAGCATAATAATGCATATGAAATCTTACTGTTGCCAGACAAGGAAGGCTCTGTAGTACAGATTGCCCTCAATTATCTGAAAAAAAAAAATAAAAAATCCCCAAACAAAAGTACACAAGGACTGAAAAACCCTCATTTGATGAAGGTTAATAGATCAGGTACAGAGAGCTACTTTTTCGAGTTTCCAGAAGCTGAACAATATACTTATCTTCATAACAAACATGTTTGTATAGCCAAAGCAGCAATATTATATTAATCAGAGGGTGTGGCAGTTTCCATCTGCTATTTTACAGGCTTTTCAGGGCTACCATCTGTTTTCTCTTCATGTAACAAGTAAGCAGATTGACTTTTAATGTTGCTTACATGCTCAAATTATTCAATTTTCTGATCAAGATCCAGAAAGCATGCTGCACCTAAGACACCAAGCACTCATTGATGTCTTCTAATGGATTTCTGAAAGAGTTTTGCTGTAACCTTCCCTCAACACCTGAAGACATCTTGGGGGAAAAAAATATCTCAAGCCTTGTCTTCTCTGTATGGGTTTGATGTATAAATTAACCTTTCAGATCAAGAGCTTTGCAACATTTTACAAGGACGCTGTAACTCCTTACGTAAGGACCACTGAGTTCATTCTTACATAGATAAGATTTATGCACTTCAGTGTAAGTCTAGAGAAAAAAACAAAGTTTATTCTGCCTTTTACAAAGGAAAATTTGAGCATAGAGAAGGCATTAACTGGATTTGATTTTTACAGACAAATGTTTTCCTTGGAAAACTTATTGTTCAAGAATCAAGTTACTTCATTGTAAAACAGAATTAAATATACATACGTACATGTGAATAAATAAAAATATATTTAGTAAAATATATTTGTATATGTATATTATTTAGCAGAAGGAATGTAAGAATTATGAACCTCCTTAAACAAAGTCTTAGTTTAGTATTTGTTACCCAGACTGCTTCCTTCATTACACACCGGGCACTGTTTCATTAAATGGTCAGATTATCTGCTGGCATTAACAGAAACTATGACTTACTTCACAACAAGGAACATGGTGTTATACTGAATTATGTAATATATAGTTTCAAAGAATTGCATTGCTATGGCTGCAAAGCTTCCTCAGTTTGACTTCCACATAAACAGGCAATAACCACACACTAAATAAAGTGTAAGCAATGGGGAAGAATAACTTGACTGTATACCTCATCTCTCAGGAAAATACAAAAATATTAAAATGCCACTGTTTTACTACTGATAACATAGTCGAGTAGCTGTTTCAGCTAATATTAGACAGTTCTGTAGAAACTGACAAATCCTAACCACAGTGCTCTGTGCACACTTCTGAGCTCAATCATTTCCGTAATATCTAAGAAACTCTAGCTAGGTCTTAAAACCCCTACCACAGACTTAGGAATTTACATCAAAACGTTGACAAAACCACACACAGAAAATTGAAATATGAATGTTATGCCAGCAAAAGTAAAACAAGCGTAGCAAAATTAGCATCGGCCATACGTTCACTTTCACGTTAACGCACACACTTTTTTGCTGAATGACTTCATTTTAATGTTTTATCTTTTTCATTGCTGGTCACAACAAACGAGATTACCCCAGATTACTGTGGTTTTAGTAGTACTGCCTGAATAACGGTGGGCATAGGAGGATTACACATTCACATGGGAATTTTCTGTGTAGATTTATCTTTGTTCACTAGATTTCAGTTATCTTCTGTAAGACTTCTCTGATTACAGTCTCAAGCCTTTCTCAAGGTCTAAGATGTTTCAAATACTACACATTTATTTTCAAAATTCTCCCAAGTATGTGTGTGTGTGTGTATACATATATATATATATATATATTTAAAGTTTGACTAGTATTTTATATATACCGTGTATCAAATACCTAGGTATGCATAATGTAGAATGTCAACATTACTACATAAAGTTGACTGTTCAAGGCCAGTAACTGTACAAAAACTATTTCGCCCATATGCTTCAAATTATTTTTCTAACGCATTTTAAATCTTTTTTCTAAGATCATGTTTTCCTCATAACCTCTTCTAATAAAACACTGATAGGCAAGAAAAAGCTCACCACTTTCATACCTCCTGACTGCAAACAGTTTTCAATTCTATTGAGAAAAACAGACATTAACCACTGACTTTTCTTTACAAGTCTAGCTTACACTACCTGTTGACTACAGTCCTAGTTATTTTAGTTACATGTTTTTAGTAACTGGATGAAAGTCACCAAGATTTAGTTTTCCATCATCCAGATCAGCATGTTTTAATACATTGTTTCATGTTTCACTTCTATTTAATTCTACATCCGTTTACATTCTACTTATTTAAAAGTAGGGTTTTGTTTAAAGTTATACCAAAACATACAAAAAGTGTAACAATACTCCCCAACCACCCCCACTAGAGACAGCATTTACTTTTTCATCCCAGTTGCTTGTGCCTGAATTATTTCCACTCTGGCCTGTACTAAAAAAAAAACAAACAGTAACCTTCAGTCCCTGTAGGCTACCAAACAGAAACGTATGTCAGCTTTTCCTGCAGCTTACAAAGCATTATTAAAAAGCACCTTTCACAAATTCTTGGAACCTAGTATTCTTGTATTTTTAATATTGTGCTTAAGCTAGCAGAGTGCTATGATAACTCACCAGTTCTACTGCTGCTTTAACAACCAAATTGAACCTAGATTAAAAAGAGTAGCAAAGTGTGCAGCGTGATTTTGAGAACTCAAAACATTTCATGTGCTCAGTTAATTAACTCGATCTCTATGGACACAGCAGTAAAGAAAACAACAGTAGATAGCACAAGAGTGAGAAAGGTAGCAAATAAAAGGCTTTAAATTGCTTCCCTTTTTCAGTAATCTTCACTTAAGCTTTCACATCAGATCAAACTTCAGCCAGTGTATTTGTTCTTACATTTATTTCCTGCCGGACCCAGGTTATTTATGACATTCATCAGATACTAAATGTTGACTTAAGTTATGAAGCTAGATATAACCAGCATATTAATTGTAATAAAACTAGAATATTGAACGATTCCTCTTTTAAGAGGAACAACGCTGAACTATACAGCACCTTGGACTCCTCAGAAACAGGTATGTACCCTTAAATCTCCTGCTTTTCTTACAACAAACCACAGAGTTTGAAACAAATCTGTGCAACTCAGACTCTCCTGTCCATTAACTTCACTTTTGGGCGAAAGAACAGGGATCTAACAATGTGAAACTTATCTTTTGATATGCACAATACTAGGGAGACTTCCTATGCAGACTAAATTGCATTAGGCTTTTAAATTTGTTTTAAACTTCTTATCCAATTTGCATTATCAGCATACTATCCAAACATTAACACTGCAAAAGGATGCATTATTTCAAGCTTTCACCCTCTTCTCTCTACACAGAGCTGTGGCAACTCTCTATCCTGAATGTGCATACATTACACAACTGTGAGAATATTGTCTTCTGACCTGACGTACAAGAGTCTACACATGCTAGGCCCATTCATGCTACTGTCCTCAAGTTACAGCAGAGAAATTTCATGGATTGTCAGTAAACAAAGCAGCCCTTTTCAACACAAGGTTAAACAGAAGAATTTAAATGAGTTTCAGTGGCAATTTAAAATTAGTCTTTATCTTATACCGAAACAGACATGAATCACAAAGAAATCTACTGCATCTCAACTGAGGTAGTATTTTAATAGCCAACAGTCAAAGACTAGCTTCCAGCTATAACTAAGCAGCTGTAGTATTTTTTTTAGGGAGTCAAAAACCTACTCCCCCCCCCCCCAAAAAAGAGAGTCAGCAGTGATTTAAAACAATTTGGCTTTATTCACCACAACCTAGCAATAAATGAAAAAAACACAAAAAACTAAAATACTAGTCTGAAGGATTAAAATGCTAAAACAATCAAACAGCTTAAGCATCATAGAAAGAATATTAGAGACTTTTTTTTTTAATGGCTGCAATCGTGGTTAAATAGGTTGCTCCCCCCCTCAAAAGTAAGGGTTTGGAAATGTCTGAAGAAAGTACAGGAAATCACCTGTAAGTAATCCCACAGTTATAAAACCTTGAAAGAGAAATCTGATAATTGTGGTGGGCTAACCTTGACTGGCTGCCAGATGCCCACCAAGTCATGCTCTTGCTCCCCCTTATCAATGGGACAGAGGAAGAAAATAAGATGTACAAAATCTTGTGAGTTGAGATAAAGGCAGGGAGATCGTCTACCATTCACTGTCATGGGCAAAACAGACTGCTGGGGGAAGATCAATTTATTGCCAATTAAAAATAGAGTAGGATAACAAGAAAAAGACAAAACTAAAAACACCTTCCTTCCAGGCTCAACTTCACTCCTTTATTCCTTACTCTTCCACATCCTTCTTCCCTGTGACCCCTGAACGGCACAAGGGGTTGGGAATGGGGGTTGGGGTCAGTTCCCAACACTTTGTCTTTGCTGCTCCTTCCTCACACTTCTCTCCTGCTCCACTGTGGGATCCCTACCATGAAATACTGACTGCCCCAAGCATGGGTCTTTTCCAGGGGATGCAGACCTTCAGGAACAGACTGCTCCAGCATGGGCATCCCACAGGCCACGGCTCCTGCCAGACCTCCTACTACAGCCATAGGCTCCTCTCCATGGGCTGCAATTCTTGCCAGGAGCCTGTTTCTGCATGGCTGCAGCTTCCTCCAGGGCATATCTACCTGCTTCGCTGCAGGGTCCTCCACAGCCTGCAGTGCGGTACCTGCTCCAACACAGTCCTCCATGGGCAGCTTCACCATGGGCTTTATCACAGTCTTCTCCATGGACTGCTAGGGGATCTCTGCTCTGACACCTCGAGCGCCTCTTCCCCTTCCTTCTTCACTGACCTTTGTGTCTGCAAGGGTTGTTTCTCACATTTTTCCTCACTCCTCTCTCACAACTGCTGCTCAACATTTTTTTAACCCTTCCATAAATATGTCATCACAGAGGCACCATGAGAATCACCGATGGGCCCAGCAGTAACCAGCGGCGGTTGTGTTTTGGAACCAGCTATCTAGCATGGGGATAACCCCCAGTCTCTTCTCAAGAGAGGCCACCCCCTCCACTACTAAAACCTTGTTATGTAAACCCAATATAATACTACAGAAAATATCATTTTAGCAGATAAACATGTATCAAAAAGCTCATAGGTAAAAGGTGAAGTTAATAAAAATAAATAAAAATAAATAAATAAAATGTTATCAAGCAATGGCAATAGTCAGAATATATCAATGAGTATTTGAGCTCATTAATCACTGTTACTAAGATTTCAACTAAAACTGAACACTTTCGCCAAAAGAAATATTCTAGATCAAAAAAGAATTCAAGTAAGCACTATAGTCTACATTATGCAGAATACGTAGAACAAATGATCCCCTTTTGCTGTTGCCTTATTATATTGTATTATATTCCTTCAACTCTAACACTGCACTACTTCCGAGTCACCTGTAAGCACATCCTTTGTTTCTTCACACTGTGTTAAAGACACAGGAGCCCTGCATGCTGTGAGGAGGAATCAAAAGTGGTTACATAGCACAGGCTTTCAATCTCTGACTTTTCACATCAGCTTAAGAGCTACATCTACTACTGCTATGCTTAAAGACAAGCATGGAAAAGAAAAGACAACTCACTGATTATCTAAAATGGCTCTGCCCACAACATCAGCAGAAACATAAGCTGCTATGTGGGTTGTAATTATATCTATTTGCATAAATGGAAAGAGCTTTGACCATCTATCACAAGCTGAGGTCTGCACAATGTACAGTATCAGCATATGAACTCCAATATATTCTACTTCCTCTCCTATGAGGACGGGCTGCGGAAGTTGGGGTTGTTCAGCCTGGAGAAGTGAAGGCTCCACTGGGACCTTATAGAGGCCTTCCAGCGTCTAAAGGGGGCCTATACAGGGAAGTTGGGAGGGACTCATTTTTGGGAGGTGTAGGGGTAGGACAAGGAGTAACGACTTTAAACTGAAAGTGGATGGATTTAGATTGGATATAAGGAAGAAATTCTTCACTGTGAGGGTGGTGAGGCCCTGGCACAGGTTGCCCAGAGAAGCTGTGGATGCCCCATCCCTGGAGGTGTTCAAGGCCAGGCTGGATGGGGCCTTGGGCAACCTGGTCTGGTGGGAGGTGTCCCTGCCCATGGCAGGGGGGTTGGAACTAGATCTTTAAGGTCCCTTCCAACCCAGGCCTTTCTGTGATTCTATGATACTTCAACCATATCTGGAGTTCCAAAAATTGTGTTTTATCAGCAAGGCCCTTTTATCACCAAGTCTAACAGTCAGCTAGTGCTGTCTGACGCAAAACTCCAGATAAATACTAAAGTTGCCTTCATAGCTGAGAAAGTCACAGGGATTGCATGAAGAAACTTGAAGTCACTCATATCTCCACATCACAAGATTTTGTGAACTGCAAGTTTGATATGAAGATAAAGACCTTCTGCAGATTATGTATGAACCTTCTGGACTGTGATCTTTAGCAGCCAGCCCTATGTTCAAGAAGCCTGGGTTAAAAATATCTGACTAACGCCTCTCAATAACAAGAGCAAAAGAAACTGCAGCTTCACAGTCCTTCCTCACTCTGGGTCTTCCCTTGAAAGACTACTGAAACCGGAAAGCAAGGAGGACTGAGGTACAGGCTCTTATAATTTATGGATAACTGAAATAAAAAAAAAAGTTATGGGGAAGAAAGAAAAAGGATAGATACTTCTTTTTGTGTTCACCTGCCAGTTCAAACTCAGAAGGACCACTTTGTTTCTGTACGTACTTCACAACGTATTAGTTCAAGGCACTCTGTTTACTCTTCAGATTGATTTACAGCAAACACGTGAGATCTGTATTAATAGTTCAGCCTTAGCCTTTGGCTATTCTTCCACTATGAAAGTTTCTACTAAGCGTGTTTCAGAATTGAGCAACTCATCTGAGAGAGAATGGTCTTAAGTCACCAGCTAAACTGACACCTACAGCTTTCATCTTCAAGTATCTCCATACAAACTTTTCTGGATCCCTTCAGATTTGTTAGCTCTGAACCAATAAACAGAAGTTCTTTTCTATATCAACTAGCCAAAATAGCATCAAAAGAGCAAAACTGGAACCCACAAAAAAGAATTAAGAAACCACTGTGCCTCAATTGACTAGCTTTGCTATTCTTGAATACACTCCAGAGAGACATATCTAAACTTTTCAGCTGGAAACACAGGAAGAAGACCTAAAATTTAATGTCTTGGTTTAGTATAATCCTAATAATCTATGTAGAAAGGACACAGAAAATCTTCCAGATTAAGCAAATATTCTAGTTTCACACAGGTCAAGAAAGAAAATAAGAAATGACCAACACTAACAATGAAACAACATAGACAAACACTGCCAAAAAATCTCCCAACAGTACAGAAAAAACAAAGGCGAGAGCTGCTGTACACCTTACACACCAAACTAGAAGGGGAAAAGCTATGGTATAGGCTGTCACTCTGAAAGAATCAGATTTCATACAGTAAGCACACATGCATCTGCAATGGAATCTGTGTGGAATTTAACCATGAGAGAATCATTTGTTGTGACATGACCACAACTGAAATCTTAACTATTAATAAAGCACACTCTGGAACTCACAGATGTAAAATATTTTCACCTATGCGCTGATGAGACTAACAGAAGGCAACGGAAGTGCTTTGCTCACTGGCACTAGGAAAAAGTGAACAATAAAAAAAACGAACTACCAGTTTTAAGGTTTGCAAGGATAAGAACAGAGGAGCTCAACCTCCCTCCTTGTTCAGGAATGCTCTACATAGCCACATTTTACTATCAAGACTTCTCACTCCCCAGTCCAATTATAATTTCTACCATATTCAGCTTTGTGCTTTCCACAGGAAAGCCTACCTCATACTAAAAATAGTATGGAAAGCGTGAAAGTTCATCAGAACAAACAGTAGGATACCACATCAGACAAGAGCCAGTGAGAAAGAACTCTGAAAAGTATCAGGATCCTAAATTGGCTTAAGTAAGCTTCGTGGCAAGTAAGCCTAAACAACACAGCTTTATTGGCAACCTGCCTGCAAACTGTGATACCAGTGTGCCATAATACAGTACTATCTTTATTACAACCATCTTTTACTCACAGTTTGTGGGTTGATATCATCTTCTCCCATAGGTTCATCCACAATTTGCTGTCCATTCTGTAAAAAACAGACACAGCAAGTTAACTAGAGATGCTGAATCCAGCTACAGAAATACACATTGCTGATGGGCTTATGTGGCATACTCTATAGGATCAAGAGCATATTGTCAAACAAAACAAAAAAAATCATTGGAAGTGGGCACAAAAGGCTGCCTATGGCTGACACATGGTGCCATGCCACTCTGATCCTCATGTATGATCAAATTGGATGAAGTCACAGTAAGAAACGTAAAACAGCTTGGCATTTTAAGTCTTACTACTACAAAGCTAGAGATTATTTTCTATTACTACAACCTCTTAAAAAAAATATCCAATAGAGACTGAGCAGCAAAAAGCCACATCAAAGAACAGATAAACAGGTTCTTTTTTAGACCAGTGTGTTGTCACACAAGAGTCAGTCCTTACTCTGCCATGAGTACTACAAGAACATTTATAACTACACTATATACTTATAAAAAACTACAAATGCTTACAGTTGCTGGCTAACAAAATGGTCCACTTACTACTTTTAGTACATTCCTAAAGACCATTCTAAAAAGCTTTAAATTGTGAAATTTAGTCATACAGATTTAAAAAAAAAAGCCTAAATGCCTTCTTGGTTAACAAATGCTCTCTTTTCCTTGACAGTGGTTACTATAACTTGGGGAATCTTTAAGTGGCATTTTTTTCCCAGAAAGACTTAGAGTGATATGTATATTAGCAAGCTGTAAGGAAAAATATGTTTCCTAAGGTGTGGTAAAGGATATCACCTGGGGCTTTAACTCTTTGCTTGCTCTTAAAGTTTTACAAAATTTAACGTGCTTTTTGAAAAAAAATGAAAAAAATACTCCAAATAGCTGTGTCCTCCAGTACCGGCGGAAGCAAAGTTTTTTCCATTTTTGCATTGTTTTCCCAGAGAACACAAGGCCTAATTAATCTATTTTCACAGAACTTTATCTACTGAAAATAAAGTTACATGGATACATATTTTCTAGATGCCAGAAAGCTAAGAAAAGCTGCTAAGCAGGGTTCAGAGATTTGGAGTTTCGTCCTGCAAGTTCCTTCCCACAGTTCCGTTTTTCAACAGACTTCTTGGGTGGAACCTTCCTTGTGTTCTTCTGTAACAACTTCTGATCAACACAGTCTTCTGGCTTGCAAGTGGCTGGAGGAGAATATTTTCTATGAAAAGACAGATTAAACCTCAGCAACTTACGAACTATAGTTTCCAGATATGCCAAATACACCAAATGTTCCACCTCAGATGATTACCAGCTTCCTACCAAGTTTTTCCCTGTGCATTTTTTGCTAAAAGATACAACTGGATAAAGCTAGATTATGAGAGTTATGGATTGCCCAAATATATCACAGGCTTTTTTTTTCTTTTAATGGGAGGAAAGAAGAGGGCCCAGCTGATTCTGTCTCCAGTGCAGAGCTCACATGATAACACTGTCATTTTCTCACCAGAACTGACTTCAGGAAGATATTAGAGACTTATGGTTAGACACCATGTTTCCATAAAGGAAGGAAGTAGTAAGAAACGGCTTCACATGTTACTACAGAGGTTACTGGTTACTTTCACAGGTTACTACAGAGGAAAACACAATTTTTATTAAATTCTCAGTTAAGAACAGTCAGCATTATACCTTCAAATTGTACAGTTAGGGGTTATTTGCTAAGACAATGTTCCAAAAAGCCTAAGCTTCCCTCTCTGTAATATTTTCTGCTTAGAGTATAGATTGCAGAGATTGTATTATTCTTCCTTAAGACACACAAAAATTTGAAATTATCGAACAGAAGACCATAAAAATACCAGCTTATCTAAGTTACAGGAATGAGTGTTTTCAATAAAGCTTGTTTACAAGGAAGCATAATTGTTTATACATATGCCATTTCTATCAAGTCACAGACTTTCCCTTTTCTCAAATCTATGGCATACATTAAAGTTAAATTAGCATTTGCATTTTAGCTACGTATCTCCATACTCTATTCATGCCACAAGATAGCTTCCAGAGGATCTTGTCAATAGGAAAAAATGAGCAGAAAAACAGCAGAACAAGACAATTGACTTCAGCCTGAAAGGAGGAGTTTATAATGTCCTGACAACTAATGATGGCTAAACTCGGGGGCCTAAACTAGGGCAACTTGTGTATCAAAGCCATCTGCTCTAAACTGACTCCACATGCAGAAATAGTGACTTCTGCTACAACAATCGTTCCACTGAAAAATAATGTACATTAACTGCAGGTTAAGTAAGACTTCACTAAGCCGTAAGCCTTAAGATCTCACTTTTACTATTTTAAGGCAACTCTAAAATAGTTGAAAGTGGAACACCATCAGAAACTTGAGACAAACCTCTCTTTGAAGACAAAAAAATTGAGA
The DNA here is from genome assembly GCF_013377495.2 of Cygnus atratus. NCBI lineage: Eukaryota > Metazoa > Chordata > Aves > Anseriformes > Anatidae > Cygnus > Cygnus atratus. Next base: position 126,244,776 of record NC_066362.1, on the reverse strand, counting down.
TCAACTGCTTTTTGAGACAGCTCTAATCTTTAACCCCACTGACTTCAACATCAGTCTACCGCAAGAAACAAAAAGCAGAAAGTTTTTGCATCACAAATGAACTGGGTTTTACAATCTGGTTTTCCTGTCTAATCGTGCATTGCTTTCAGTTACTTTTCACATGAATTCAATAAATGGATTCCAAACACACTTGCTGGCAGTACAAACAAACTCAAGAAGTCAGCATGTATGCCATGCAGCCGTGTCTGAGCCAGATCACCAGATTAGCAAGATCTTTTTAAATAAGTCTCCCCAAACAATGATTATGCTAAGGAATCACTGGATGGTAGAACCAGTTTTGCCTGGAACAGCCTGAGCCATGTAAGGTAAAGAAGAATATGTATATGTGATTTATGGTTTGTTGTTGTTAGTTGAGATACTACTAAATAGAAAGCAGCTGTGTATTCAGAAGGTCCACAAACTGTACTGTATTTCTTAGGAGTTAAGATGTAAGGCCAAGAAGTTCACATTGGAAGTGACAATATTTAAACCACTGTGAGGAATGAAATCAGCAGCATGCTTAAGAGGTGAGCGAATGAAATAAGTTCCCTCTTGCTAGGCTAAACTTGCTCTAGTATTTAATTAGAGCCAAGGACACGTCTCAATGAGATAACAGACTGAGACTAGATATAATAGTCTGAAGAATACAGAATAAGAGAAGGCTGAATGCATCTTTTACATGCACAGATGGATTTATTTCAAAAGACTCTAGACCTTGATTATTCTTCAGCTGCACCGTTGCTGTAGCAGGGATGCCAAGCAAGCAGAATAGACCAAATATCTGGTTATTTCCAGTACCCTAACTCCAAAAGCAGTGAGTACTAGGTATTTCAGATGACAGCACATGAGAACTATAATAAAAACAATATAAAAGGTCTACAAAAAGCTTCTACTTATCCCCTAAACATGTCAGCAATCAAATTACACCACTGAAATGAGGGCACACACCCCTTATAAAGGTAATCTACAAAATGCTATCCAGTCCACTAAAGTGCAATTTCCTACTCTAACTTCCAGTGGAAACAGCCATGTTGTTGGAGGTAAATTTCATTCCCCAAAGCTTTTAAACCTGTTGCCACATTTCATTAAGTTGGTAGAACTGAATACTGAAACACAGTTAGGTTCCAGCAATTTTCCTGAAGGCACATAGACAGGAACACAAAGGAGATCCTGCAGTTTCCCTGACCAGGCATAAAGCAGACAATCCTTAGAGAACCTGCATCAGCCAGCTGGCGTATGAACGTCAGCCACATGAGCTTGCAGAACCCCTGACACAACAGTCAATCAACTACAAGGCAGGCAGTCAACCTTGAATATTTCTAACAATCAAAGGCTACAGGTTTGAAACCAAAATTCTTACACCTGACTTTGCAGGGCAAGTAAGCAGTTTAATGGCCTTTGTTGTTGTTGTTTTTGTTTTGTTAAATTCAGGCCATTTTACTCTTGACCTGTAACACATGCCCATAAATAACTGCACTGGAAGGCTGGAAGACATGTAGAGGCAACAAGTGGTGGCATAGGTTTGGGGACTGATATTGAGAAGATATAACCATACTAAACCCTTTGTAATAAGCGAGTACATCCAGAAACGCAGTCCACACCTAGCTCACAATCAATTAAACACTTTTGTGAAGCATGGGATAGCCTGCACTCTACACTACAACTATATCTTGATCAACCATCCTAATGTCACTTGTAATTTTTCTTTTAGTTATAATCAAGTTTGCAATAGTAGAAACTTGGGCATCTGCACAATAAAACCAGCACATTCAACTGATTGGCACTGGATCCGTGTGTGTAATCTTGTACGTAAAATACCTGAAAGAGCATCTCGAACTGCAATTTGGCGTTTGCAATTTAATAAAGAATACCTTATTTAATAATAATGTTAGGTACCCACCATTCCCACTACACAGTTCTTTACAAGTATCTAAATCATTAGCTGAAATATTAAGTAGACAAAACACTTGTGTGTCCTGTAGTGCTGACTTCTCCTATTTTTCCCATTATTTTCATTAGTATTGTTACAGATAGTATACACTTAAAGTTTATAGATTAGTTTGGTATCTCCATTCTTACATTGCCCTTGCAAATCTAAGTTCTGTTAATATGGACTTCACTGATCTGGATGTTTTTTCATACAGTTTTGATAGATTTTTTTTTTCCTGAAGAATGTGTGTTTGACCACGAAGCTTGTTGAATATTAGACACCACACTCTTCCTCCCCCAGAACATCTCTGTTCTGTGTTTAGACTATCGCTAGATTATTTTAGGATGCTTAAGTAGCCTCTCTGCCAAACATTTTAACTTTTTCCACCCAACTACATTTGTCAGTTGTTTTAAATACCCTTATGAAAATAACAGTAATTATTTCCTTTGGTATAATTTTTCTTCCATTAATCTTAGTATTCCCTAATGATTAATATTGGGCTTGAGCATATAAGTCAATAACCAGTCGTCTACTAGTGGACTTCGGTATATTATATTACTACTGAATATTCCATGTAATTGGTACCTTTTAGCAGAACTATACACACTAATTAAGATATTGTAAAACAAAAGTGCTATAGTCTTAGAGTTTACAAGTGGACAAATAAAGAATTACGAACTGTAAATCAATGCAGGATGACATTTCAAGTGCGTAAATAAGCAGACAAGATAAGAGGTCTGAATCACACCATGTAAAAATCAGTAGTTAGAAACTATAAAAGGCTAGTATGTGACATAGGTGATAACTTAATTATGCTTTGGAAGGAGAATTTAAATAAGTTACCTGAATGTCTGAAGATTCTCCCAGGTAATTCCTAGTTTTCACCTACCAAAACTTTCAAACGTACCCAACAACTTTTCACCAGTTACAGAATTTAATGAAAACTTTTCATTTCCTTTAAATCTTCTGAAAACTAAGTTTAAGATACCAAAAATAAATATTTCTAAATCTATTTTCTGTATTATTTATCCAATAAAACACTGATCATACGCAGATCTGAGACCTTTTGCTCTCTGGTGTTTTCAAGGGACTCAACTAACAAATACAGTTCAAGAACCCTGCAATCCCTGACCTGAGTAAAGCTGTAACAAAGCTTCTGGCTTGTTTCAAAGCAGCACAAAATGCTGTATTCCCTCTGAAACATTCAGAACAAATTTGCTGCTGGTAAAAGAAGGCACTGTGTGGAACTATATTCGGTAAAAGCCTTTCAAGCTGCACATGCTTAAACTTGCTATTCTAAGCAGCAATGCTTAGAAACTCTGAGAAAAAATTCTTAGGTCCACAGAAAAATAGTTGAAAATAGACTGAGGGGACCTTGAGAGGTCATCCAACCTATCTCAGCACACCAAGGCGTGATCAGCTATTCCTAAAACGTCACTCAAGATGTTTATGTGTAACTCCTTAGATTGTAAAAACTTCCTTACTGAAGATTAATTTTAGTTCTTAACTAAAATCTAGGGCCTTAATAGAACCTGAATTGACTCATGCCCTAACTCCTCTGCTATGGAACCACACACATCCAAAGCACTTACCTTAATCCTAACCTGAATAAGGCTAATTACGTGAGTAGCAGTGAGCTATCATCTCAGATTTTCTTTAGCTGTTGTCTCATAGCATATATTCAACGTATTTTGCATATACTGTTAAAAATAGTACAAAGGAGTTGAAAAAACTCCTTTAATTTCCAGAAAAAAATCAAATAAAAAAGGTGGAAGCGCTTATTTTTATGAAAAAAATACTGCTAGTACTTCTTTACATAAAACTCTGCTACTTCATCTTCCATTAATTCCACATAACTCCCTATAAACTTTATTGACTGAGTTGACTCATTTTTTGCTGAGTGTTAGGAGCAGCGGCAGGACATCCAACACTTGCCTTTCTGTAGGCAAGCAAGCTCAGATACAAGCCATTAACACACATTATTTGGGTACGGAGCCCAATAACAACTTCCTAAAGTTATGATACTTGGACAACTTTAACCTGAACTTTACCTACTTTATGGTGCCACTTATCTCATGACTCAGAAGTACAGAGTACAAATACGACTTGAGCATGACTGTGGCCTAGCTGCCACTGAAAAGCAGTCCCTTTCCTACTACGCTGCCCTTGGCATTTGGCCAGCCCTGTGCCAAGCCAGGTCAGAAAAGAAAACTAAAAAAGAGTTTGCAACTTTCAGTGACTTTAATTCCCTGAATTAACTCACCTTCAAGCCAGGCAAGTTGCATGGCATTATCCAAGATGCCAAACATATAAGTATCATAAAACCTTTGTCCAGGCCAACTGCTTTTTATAGCTAAAACAAGCTCCACAATATGTATGTTCGATTGCTCAGGAGAGGAAAGAAAAGAGTGATGAGTGATTTTCATTTAGTTCCCTACCTACATGGGAGACAAATTATTACCCTTAATGCAGAGGTTCAGCAGCCTTAGTAAAATACACACTGCCTATTATCTGTTCATCTGCTTCAAAAAGGAAGAGATAAGCAGGCAAAAATCACTGACGTCAATATATTCAGACCACTGCCACACACAGGAAAACAGCATGAACCCCTTCCCTGCTGCAGACGTTGCGCTACCAGTGCCCCGAGCACCTCCAGCACATGGTCCCACTGCAGTCTGTAGCCACACCAGGAAGCAGAAACGCTTTGCATCACGGCCTGCTGCAGAGCCGGGCCTGGCTCCTTCCCAAGGGGAGCAGTGAGCTTCTTACAATCTCTTGTGATTAATGACAGAGGTTGAAATTTAGTTGATGTCAGGGAAAGCGTTACCCATTTCTGCTCATTTTGTCACTTAGCCGTTTTAATAGACTCTAGTAGAAAGACAGACTAAGATGTGGAACAACTTCACTACTTCCTAAAATCATGGATTTCCAAGGTGCCTGTGGAGCATGTGGTGACTGCTGGAAGACAGGAGAAGGAAGACTCCTCAGTGAGTGAAAAAAAATAATGTGCGAGTCTGAGTTCTAACAGTAACTAATTTGGCAACCAAGTCATAAGAAATAACATAAATAATATTAATTGTGATCTAATTACATCAAGAAACCACTAACTTTTGAGCCTTCAGGACAAACAAGTTTGGCTTCAAGAAGAAGAAAAAGCATTTTTCAAAGCTATGATTTGCTGGACACTTAAAAGCATGACAAAATACCATTGCCTCACATCTTCTGCATATAGTAAACACAAACTGTTCCAGTGAGTTAATGCTTGAAATTAAATGTTAATAAAAGACCTGGAACTTTCAAAGTTATGTCAGAAAACAGACTGAGATGATAATAATGTCATTTAGGAGACACATGCTACTTCTTACACGATCCAATTGTGTCACTCAAATTCAAAAAAAAAAAAAAAAAGAGAACATTTCCTCCAAAAAGAGTTAAGTGGAGCATTAAGCATACCACAGGGGGTTCCTTGCATCAAAGGGAGCATATGGTAACTGTTACTGATAAGAACAGCTAGCAGTAACTTTGTGGTTGAGCCGCTGGAGTGGGACCCTGGAAACCAGTGCTCATCTCCTAGACCTAGAACAGACCCCAGGAATTACGCTAGACGGAGTCACTAAGATGTTGAATCTCATTTTCCCATCTGTTAAACAGGACTCCCCCCCCCAGCTTCCAATGGATGAGGCATTTTGTTGTATTTCCGAGTATAAAGGGAGAATAAGCAGCATGGCATCATGCATGCAAATATCTAGCACAATACTTGCAATAATTAACCACTTTAGTTGGCCTAAACATAAGAATTCCCTGAAGAGAAACTTCTCCAGTTTTACTGGTTAAATTATTTCCCCACGAGAAGTTACTACAATTGAAACAAACAGCCACAAGGTTTTGCTGTTGCCTGAAGAACTGCTTAAGTGTTTTACTATTGAAATACTGCAATGAATTATATCTTAATAACAAAATCAGTATATTGCATGAGTTCTTAAAGTTGATAACTTGGCCAGTTCCCGGGACCAATCAACTCATAAAGCTAATATTTTTTGATATGCAGAGGTAATGAAATGTCCACCTTAGTCTGTGTATCACTGTAAATCTAAGTCAAGCACTTTGAATGGAAAAGGACTACAATTAGTATGACCCTTCAAGCACGTCAGCCAGCTTCCATCTACTGTGTGTTAAATGCCCAACTCTGGCAAGAAATACTACGTACTACAATAGAAAAAACACTTACAAGTTAAGAACTGCCAATGTCCTAGGAAAACTTAGAGAAAAATTTGAGAAATCAAAGCTTCCGCGAGGAAACCAATGTGCAGCACTGCGTGAAGGTGCTGAGCCAAGCTGAGCAAAGCAGCTGCCCCCTCCTGTCCCACCCAACCAACAGCAAGAAATCTCTACCATGCCACATTTAGCAGTAATTTGCTAAACTGAAAAATGCTACAGGTAAAAATCGTGCCATTAAGGATCTGAAGGGTTGAAAAAACACCTAAATATCTTTCATGCAGATAGTATGTTTTTCAAGTCAGTATTTACATATATGTAACAACTTATCTGTGTCTCTATCAGAGTAGTTTGCTGAATACTGGGTATACTACTTATTTAGATGAGAATTATATTGCCAATTGCCACTTCTGACACATGGTAAGAAAATTTCACTTGACAGATCTGAAAAAAATACCACCACACCTCAGAATCCACTGTACAGACAACAACCCTGTATCAGAAGTGATAGCAGAGTGCTGTGAGGACACTGCTGAGAATTGTTACTGTAAGGGAGAGATGACAGACGGCCTCCAAAATGCACACAGACCAGCCCCTTTAGGTGATCCTGCTTCAGCATTCCAGCTATTTGTCTGTTCGGACTGCGCAAAAAGTTACTGTAAATCCAGCCCTCGCTGTGGTGGAACACAAGTCGAGCACTGATTACACACACCAGCACAGGGTGTACAGAGGGGATCGCAACCAGCAGATCGCTTGGCTTCTGTGGCAAGAAACTTGATGAACTTCAGGTTCCACGCCAGAGCTATACATCGACTTCAAGAATGTCACACTGACATCAGAACTGAATTACAAAGCCAAAATTACATCGTGCTGGATTCTTTTAAGCAGCAACTTGACCCCTAAATGCTCGCACCTATTGTCTTGTGTAAGTTTCATAAAATTCTGGATACAGAGGATAAAACAAGGATTTCTGAGAAAGAGAATTCACACCTTCTATTTAGGTACCTAAATAGGTGATGATAAATCCTCTATAGAGGGCAGCGGAAAAATCTGAACTTTCTCCACAGCCAATTTAGAGCACCTAAATTAAAACTCCTAAAGATAGATGGCACAAATGCTTCCCTGGATGCCTAGCAAACGATATCTCCTTATCATGGCCAACTCTTTCAACATACTGGTGTCCAAAACTTGGCTGCTGTAACTATATTCATTCTCCTCCAGTCGACATTAATATGCATAGCTGGGAATACAGACCAGAGGTTCAGGCTAGTTATTCAGACATCCAAATACAAATTCAAATCATCAATACTTAATTTGCTTGAAAGCAGATGGCTTGAAAAAACAGGCACATTTTCACCATGAAAAACAAACCTGTCCTTGTTATAGATCTTGAGTCAGCCCTGAGTCAATAAAAGATAGTATAATTCTATGGGCTTTCAAGGTGTTCTGATTTAAAACAAGAAATGTTAAAAAAAAAAATCCCACAGTACTTAATATACTAGCTTTAAAATACATTGTTCAATAAGTTTACACATTGAAAATGCTGTCAGAGATGCAATGTAAACCACCAAACTATTTGTAACTGTTGAAACAGAAATCCTGCAACTGAGCTCTGAAAACTTAAAATCCTTATCTTATCTAAAGAACTGTTTGCATTATATCTTCAGAAGGACCACGTTTTACAGATCTGCCGTCCTGTACACCTAAGTTGCAACAGCTGTTGATGGTTAACTATGCTGTCTGAAAAATTAATGCTAGTTAAAGGTACTGTATTCCTCCTACTGAATTTGCCCACATATCACAGCAAATCACCCCCTCAGTGGTAGCAGCATACAACTGAATACGGGGCTTCACTGGGAAACAAATTTAAAAAAAAAATCCAATATAAAACTCCAGAGAGTTGTTAAGACAAAGGAAGTGTCTGAGCTGAGTTTTAAAGCTCAATAATTCATAATTCCACGTGGATAACACAGTGTTACAAGAGCTGTGTCAGCACATCTGAAACGTTAGCGGAAACTCTACCTTGCTATTACGGCTAAAGGCATTACTACTATCAAACTATGACTAAAATCACAATGAGGTTCCAGGAGGATGTACAAAATATTTTTGCCCAAGGACACTCTTGCAGGACAGGGTCTGTAATTATGAGACTGCTACGCTATGGATAAACACAGCACATGTAAATTGAAATTCTAAGTTATGTATTTAGGTCATTTGTTTATGTATTTGACAGACATCTATTTTCACTGGAACATCTCCTCTTAAAAAAACAATTTCAAGAAAGCAACCTTTCTAAGCCTAACTCTTCCCTTTGAGGGAAGGCTTTGCTTTTAGAACAGTTTTATAGGTACAGCCTGGTCTTTTCAAGAGCTAAGCATTTATTCTAGACTAACACATTATGGTGCAAACCTGTCAGTTCAGTTGCTGTCCCACGTTTTGTTAGTGGTCCTGAAGAATTTTCAGGTGACTTATAAACTACTGTAGACACGTGTCAATAATTTTTAAGTGTTTATGTATTTAGGAAGAGGTAATACACTTTTCTCAAGAAGTTCATGGCAGCAGTTTAAGAACAAATCATGTCTGAAGTATATTAAATAAGCAAGTAACAAAGTGTAATTGATCATGCGTGTATATACATTTCAAATAGAGCAGTGTATTTTGCTGTCTTTCTGGCATATATAGCCTACCATTATTAACTACATCAAACACAGGTAGTAAGTATGGATGTCTGAAGTAACAGTGAAGATCTTTCCTCTAAACCCTTCGCCTAAACAGGCTTTCAGAAACACCTCTCCTACCACCTTCCCCCCGAGCACCATGCTACTGCTGTAGTTGCTCTCCCTTAAAAAAGCGCAATCACCTAACCACTTCAGAACTCCGTGAGGGCAGCTACAGCAACTGGCAACAACTTAAAGGACGGCTCGGTCTGTCAGATGAGAACTGCAGATTCTTTCGACTCCCAGAGATGCAGTCACTTGGAGCAGAAGGAAGACAAACACCAAAAGGACAAATACCTCCGATACCGTGGAAACTTTACATCGGCCTCCCTCTTTACCCCACTCACCTAAGGAATAAGTCCTAACCTTGCGACTAATTGCTCTGGGCTGGCCTGAGTCCATAGGGTTCATGCTCGGCATCATTTGAAGCGGACTGGCTGCGTGTCAGCTGGAGCAGATTCAGGTGGAAGCTGCACTGTCAGAGGAGGCTATTTCTTTTCAGGTGGGAGCCTGGTCAACCAGCACACACGCACCGTGGACTACCGGGGGATCGCAGAGCAAGCACAGCTATCACGGCTCCAGACCGATACGGTCATATACTGCACAAAGAAGCGAAATGAACCGCGGGCACCCCCGGCCTCGGACGGAGCGCATCCCGTCTCCAGGCTCACATGATCCCGGGGCAGGAGGCGAGCACACACTGCCTAACAAGGGCAGGAGCGCACAGCGAGGCAGGGCAGCGGCAGGAAACCGCACGGCGCTGCCTGCCGGGGACGCTCCCCGCACCCGCCGCCGAGCGCACGGATCCCGCTCGCTCGCCAAACCGCGGCGACCACCCCGGCCCCGAGGGGGGGGGGGGGGGGGGAGGGGGGACGGGACCGGGAGGGCAGACCCCGGCCCCCCTCGACCCCCTAGGGCTGTTCCCAGCCCCTGCGGTGGAACAAAAGGGCCGGGGCCGGCCGCAGGTCGCTCCCCGCCGGGGCAGGGGGCGGAAGGGGAGGGCGCGGGCCGGCAGCAGCCCGGTGCCGCCGAGCGCGCCCCGAGCCCCGGAGGGGGGCAGCGCGGGCCGGCTCCCGGCCCCTCCCGCAACTTTCCCCCCGCCCCGACCCCCTCGCAGCCCCCCTTCGCCCGCCCCGTACCTCCGCGCCGCTCTCGGCCGCGCTGTCCACAGCCATCTTCTGCCAGGGGTCCGCCAGCTGAGCCAGGGGCATCTTCCCCGCGCCGCTCCCGCAGCCTCCGCGCTCCGCTTCCTCGCGGGCCGGGGGCGGCGAGCCCTACGGCAGGGCGCGGGACGCCCCGGCCGGCTCTCGCTCCGTCGGCGGCGGCTCGGTGGCGGCGGCGGCGGCTCCGGCGGCGAGCGGTGCCCGCAGCCGCTGTCCCTCCGTCCCTCCCCGCCGCCAGGCGGGGCCGCGCTTCCGCCCTCCCCCCGGCCCAGCCGCTCGGGCACGGCTTCCGCTCACAACATGGCGCCCGGCCCCTACCTGCCCGCCCAGCGGCGCCTGCGCGCCCCGCCGCGGGGCGGCACCCGCCGGCCCTCAGCGCCCGCAGGTGCCGGGGGAGAGGCGCCGGTGGGGCGGTGCCCGGCCCTGCGGGAGGCCCGGGTCGGTCCCGGGGTCCCCCACCCGTTAGGCACCCGGGCTGCCCGAGGTCCGTGCCTCGCTGCTCGGTTGTGCCCTGCCTCTGTAGGCAGCAGCCCCGTAGGGTTGTGCCCTCCCCGCTGCTAAGTGCGGTTAAAGCCGAGCCGTAACTTCCAGGGCTGTCAGAAAGCCCATCCGAGGGCTGGCACTGCTCAAGCAAATGAGTTGGGATACGTGTGTGTGTCGGGGGGCAGACTAAAAGTTTGTTTGTGTAAACAGAAGAGTGGATGGAGAAGCTGGAGGCAAGCGAGGGAGATGTAGTGCTGTGCAGAATACCATTAGGCAAAGAGGGGAAGGAATTAACATGCAGAAATCTGCTTTTAAATCAATGCCGTTGAAGCAGCGGTTGGGCTGCGTGAGTAAGAGTTACCTCAAAGCAGGTAAGTCATATTTCTGCAGGCCATGAGACGTGAAGATAAAGCTGTCAAAAAGCCCCACAGGTTCTGAAAGGAGTGCTTATTTTACTCCTTTTTATCCTCAGCTGCTAGCTAGTACGCAAACAGTTGACTTAAATGCATACTGAGATTCAGAAATGTATGCAGTCTTATACGGTTCTCTTAAGATGTTAAGCACTGTAATAAACACCCATCCTTTTGCAACATCAGATAGTTTGGCTGACGCAGAAGAATCCTTGAAACATTAGACCAACAACTCAAGATGGGTACTGATGTCAAACATCTTGTTATCAAAGCCAGAGCTTTCAGAACAGTGTTTGAGAGGGCTACTTCTTTACTCTTTTTTTTTTTTTTTTTTTTTCTGGTGTGTGTGTGTGGCGTGGCTAGAGTGCTGGTAGTTAAAAATCAGTTTGTTTGTGTGTGCACAAATGCATGTCCTGTCCACGCACACGTCATTGTGGTGAACACAGGCTACTTCCGTTTCTGCTGGGTAGCATTTTTTTCATCCCACTTTATATTCATGTAAGCGTAAATATCTATCTACAAAGAGGTACAAAGGAGTAGATGGGGAGTTGCTCATGGTGAATCAGACTTCAGCTGAGAGACTTTCATGTCTGGAGTAAAAGGTCATAGTTGAACGATCCCTTTAAGTCTTCGCTACTGCCAGGAGAAGCAGCCGTGCCCTCCCCTTGCTCACTGCCTGTTCACTTGCATCACCCTCCCTTTTGAAGTGGTGCAATTACTTGTGCTGCCACGTGGTGAGTTAGACCGGGGAGTAGATCTAGGTAAAATCTAATTCTACCGTTTTTATCTTCTCTGCTGTCCTCAAGCAACAAAACAAACACACAAAACAAACAAAACCACCACCACAGCAAAACAACAACAAAACAACTAAAACCAACCCCAAAACAAATAAAACCAAAACAAACAAAAAAAACTTACAACACAACCCTATTGAAATTTGAGTCAAAGGTTGAAGAGAATTCAGGACGGCTTCATTCAAAAACACGGGCAATTTGTAAAACTCTGGCCAGTTGTTTGTTTGAAATTTAGAGCAAGGTAACAGAAAAACAGACAAGTAGTGCTTGGCAGCCTCCAAGCTTAGCTTAATAGCAAGGACTGACTTTTTTTTTTTTTTTTGGTAGTTTCATTAGCACCAGGTCACTTTAGTCTCAAGCTGGCTGCTGGAACATTGAATAGAATCATATCATATACGTGCTGTACATCATATTCACAGCGGCCATATGTTGCATTTGACACACAAATCAGGACTTTTATCTTTGAGTTCGTGTAAAACTCCGTGAAGAAAAAAGTTTCCGTACATCCTTCTGGAAATACAATTTCTGTTCCTTCAGAGGCATAACTCACTTTACTCACATTATTTTGTACCTGCATCAACTACACAGTCAGGTACATACATCTGAGACTTGCTGTTAGAGAAAAGAATCTGGTCACCTGGAAGGTGGCAACCAAAATAGAAAAAGATATTAACAAAGCTTTTGTTTAACATAGTTCAAGCAATCCCTCTTTATATGGAGATTTTTTCCTTTAAATTAAAGTTTCTATGATCTCCTCTTTTCCTTTCATATTTGTCTATTCCTTTCCTGCCATGGGTACCTGTTCTGAATTACTTGTTTGAATTTGAAACTCTTTTTTGAAGGAGATTAGGTATTACATTTCAGGTGTTACTCTAAATTTTATACGTTGATCATTTTCTGTCTTTCCGTTTATGCAGTCAATGAATCCAGAAAAACAAGGGCAAAGATCTTATGCACTAGCATATAAGAGGACTGCAAACAGTAGAAATCTGACCTTTTCTCAGGCACAGAAGTGCAGAGGGTAGGCAGAAGTATGCCATTTCATTGTTCAGGGGTTTGAGTATTATCACACCACACATTTAAATTTTATAAGGGAAGAAGTTGCATTTGGATTTTAATAGGAGCTACCTTGCAAGAACAGACTTCAGGGCAAGAAAATTATCTTGAAATTTTCTCCATGGGGAAGAGAAACATAACAGTTAATCTCTGGGAGGCGTGGGGCATTCTGTCTTTCAGATCCTGCTACGCTCAGTGTTGGATTGTCCTCACAGTGAGAGATAAGATACTGAAGATATTTTGCTTCAAGACAGCAGCTCCTATGTTTCATTCCTTTTGTCTCAGGCCAAAGCAAGATCTTTGTTTCACCCATGGCAGCAGACCTCTCCTTTTACCTTCATTTCCTCTAAGCACAGCTATCACCACTTGAATGTAGTCACTACTATTAACTCTGTCACCAGACTCAGCAAGTGTTGGTTTCACCTTTGCATAAGTGGTTGCAATAATTTTGCATCCACACAGATGTTGTACATGCATTGCACCAGAAAAAAAGTGATCACATTCATTAGGAAGAAGTAGCATATGGCACTGAAATTACAGTACTGTATAAAATCTTGTTAACCTGTCAACGTATGAATTAGGTGAGCTTCACAAGCTGCACCATTTTTTTTAATATTACTTCTAGCAAATCTAAAATCACACCATAATGAAAGGGGAGATATTACTTGTGAGTCATAGAAATTGGGGAACTTTGCTTATTTCCAGTGGCATCTAATGCATCTACTTCCTTTTTGCATTTAAGGCAAAATTCATGGCAAAGTTAGTAAATCACCATAGTCATACCCCCAGAAGAACAATTAGTAAGTATAAAACAGGTTTAGTTTGCTAGTATTACTACAAGAATAATACCTCGGAGCTAGAACTTGTATTTTTAAAATACAAATGAAAGGGGGGGAATCCCAAAGCAAACTGAAATTATGGCAACAAAACCCACAAATTCCACACTCATATAGAAGGTGTAGTGTATTAGGTGTGAATTATTGTGCAGTATGTTCTGATTACAGTGAATAGAATATGAAAGGGTAAATGCATTCTGAAAGTGCAAATTGAAATTCAGTTATAGGTATTATGATCGTAGTACTGAGGCATATAATTTGAATTTAATGCACAAAAATACACGGAAGTTACTATTCAAATTTACATGTGAAAAACATCTGAGGAGTTAAAGAAAAAATCAGTACAATTTGTTTGTTTAGCTAGCAGAGACAGAGCCTCTTGCTCTCAGGACACCTGAATTCAGTTCCTAGCAGATCACAAAGGACAACTGTGTAATTTGGTAAGTCACTTAATATAGATGAGATTCATCTAAGGATGCTTAATCTTTCTTAATGATGTTTTCAAAAGAGTGAAGAGGCCTTGATTGGGGAAGAGTAAATACATCCTGCCAGAATAGAATAAGGAAGCCTTAGTGGTAATTAGAACTGGTTGCTCTGTGCTTTGGATGCAAATATAAGGAACGTCTCCTTAACCCCACTGGGATATTGAAGGCATGGTTTCATTGATCTTTGGAGAGCTGATGAAGACCAGGGAGAGAAACGAAGTGCTGAAAGAAGTTCCCAGCTGGTGTGAGTTGCTGTAGCAGAGGCACCAGAAGTCGTGTAGTTTGCCCCATATGTATGGAATCATCTATGTGAACCAGGGTTACAGAGTTATAACTGAGAATTAAAAAGGGAAAAAACTGAAGTGAACAACTATTGTGGATAAAGACCTGACCTGGCCTTGCAAAAAAAAATCTGCTGAAGGGTGCTTTCACTGTTACAGGCCCCTGGATGATGGAATTGTACTGGAATGCAGACATTTCCTACAATTTCCTCTGGCAGGCTTTTCTTTGAAGTTCTGATCCTGCAAATGTAGTGGAAGATATGATAATGACCATAAGAAAACTTCTAAATCCTACCTATATTAGGGATGTGGTATCTGACTCACCACTTAAACCTCTAGCTTCTCTGTGTATGCATATATATGTATGTTTATATCACAGTACACTAGTATTGCAAGAGTAAGGCATAATGGATCAGACTTCATGGTATTGCTGATCTGAGTTTTATCTGTGGTTACAGTACTAGCAGGAAATATTGTGCCTGTGGTTTCTATATCCTGAGTGGAAATGTGGAATTCAATAAAATATGGTCTCATTACCTGTCTCCAACATATGTTCTCATTTTAGTGTTTCTGTACATATGGATAGCTCAGATTTGTCTTCTGAGTGACAATGCTTATCCTGTTCTCCGCAGAATTTGAGAAAGCTTTTGCTGAGCTTCAAAGTCTTGCATGGAAACCTGCTATCAAATACTGAGTTCAAGTTACCACCCTGTTATGGTGGGACGTCAAGAAGAATACCCAAATTTCAGATTGTGGTATTTTGACACAAAAAGGAAATGGTACAGTATAAACAAGGATCAGTCTCTGTGGGTCAGGGTTCTGCTGGGTTACATATTACACAGGCTAGCTGTTCACAAACAAAAAGATACAAAGTTGATGGAAGTAGAATACGAGACTCTATTGTATTTATACAAGGCTAGTATAACAGTAACAAACTTGTCAGCCTCACAAGTCACTGCTATAAAACACACCAGGCCCAGAGGAGGCCACAGTGCTGTATATATACTGCCCGTCTCCTCCCTCCTCCCCCAGAGCTAGGAGTTTAAGGATTACATACCCTTCTGTTATTGTTATCAAATTAGGTCTGATTTAAAGAGGCTAGGGACAAGAAAAGCACAGTTTATCTAGCTCTTCTGTGTTGTAACATTGCTACCTCCATTTCCTGATTTTAAGCTATAGCCCTCTCCCAGTTAAATTGTGCTGATATCCTGCCCCCATTACTGGGTCTCTTCAAAAGCTACCCACCAAATCATCTGCTCCAAACAATCTAACTCTTCACTTCCTTTTATAGATTATCCAGTGTCTCTTAGCCAAGAATCCCTTTTAGGTCCAGAAAGCTTCATTTTCTCCTTCCTGCCCCTTAATTGTACACAAAAGGATTCTCCTGACTGAGCTAACATCTATCCTTTATCACGTTGAACAACACCTGATACTCATTCCCAGCAGTCTGCTAATCTCTTCTGGAATACCTACTATTAAAGTAATCAGACCTACACATACAGTTTGCTACCTCTCTTTCTTTGCAATGGTAAAAGGTCTGCATGTTTTCTCTGGATGGTTCACTAACTCTTTCAGTAGCATCTCACAGTTGTGCCTTGTCTTCTTCCCTGTAGAAAGCCAAGCAATGCCTTTTTGAGGGGGGCCCAGGTTTATAGCCAGGCACCTTGTCCGTAAATTCTCTCCACTGATCAATAAAACCTGTAGTGTCATCAACTGTAAATCAGCAGGGGTTGTCATTGTACCTGGTGTACAGTACGTAGTATTTTCCCCACCTGCTTCTATGGTGTCTACTGTTCCCTTGCAGCTGGGAACTCCTGTTGTGAGCCCCGGCCTCGCTGTAATTCAGAAATGTGACTGATTCACTCCCATACCTAGCTGATGTGTCTTCTGTGAATAAGAAATGTCACTGATGACTGACTTACCCTGAAGTGTTTTTTCACTACTCACAACCCAACTAGGGGTTGGCAAACTCCAAACAGCGCAGGCACCCTCCCTTCCAGCAGGATTATGTGCCCCTTGGGTGATTTACTGATGTAAAATACAGATGCCTACTCTGAATATGGACATTTTAGACCTCCAGCAGTAGTTCCGGGACCTCGTGATGATGCAGTCTCACAGTGAGTACTCATTTCCATCACCCAAAACCAGAACTTACTGAAAGGGAGGAATGAATGTGATGGAAATCAGCTCAACTTCTAGAAGGACTGAAGAGAAGCATAGCGTCTGAAATGTCCCTGTCTCCCTCATGGGTAACACACTTTGTCCCTTCTGTGCTGACCCACTTTGCCCTTTCTGATGGAGCAAAGACTTGCTCCAGAGTCACTACCTTGCCAAAAGGAGTAGCAAGATGAGGAGGCATCAACATTTATGCAGTATTGCAGAGCAGCTGATTGCTGAATTTTTTGATGTGGTCCCTTATTTGGAGCTGTGGTGTTGCAAAAATATATGTGTGCGACAGATGAGTCAGAAACTATAAAGTCTGTGCTGTTTGAGCTGTAAAAGGTTCTGAGTTATGGTGTGCTTAAGCTAATAAGTGGTATGGACTTGACCTAATACTAGATCACACAAGATACTTCAGGTGGAGGAGGGGAGGCTGTGGAAGGTTTTTGTCTTCTTGGTCATTCCAGTAAGTGAAAAGGAAGGTAGAGCAATATGTAGGAGGAAATGGAAAAGGGATGCTGAGAATAGGTGAGGGCTGTTTAAACAGGGAAGAGGAAAAAGCACAAAACAATTCCTGAGATCATGTAAGGATCAGTTGTGCCTTGAAAATTAATAGCCAGGTAATTCCATATACGAATTTTTGTGTCAGTATTTAGTGAATCACAGGAAATTGGAAATGCTGATGTGTTAACAGTGATAAACCGTAGGGATGCTCTAAGCAGTTGTAGAGATGTGCCAATGTTTTCTTTTTTAGAGTCACTTGATACAAGATTAATGAAGCAAACATCCATTCAGTGTCTCATTAAATCAATTACAACCAGATAAAATGTCCAGTGGCTTCAGCTAAATGTTTGCAGTAAGAAGCAAATTTTCAGCCATGAGTGGGCCTACAAGTTAATAGAGTCTTTGATATTAAATCACCACAGACAGTAGAAGGGATTAAGCAGGTTGTCAGGATCATTTTCCTCCCCTACTGATTCACTTGTAGCAAAAATGAAACTTTGTCTGGCTTCAAAGAAGCTATTTTAAAAAAAAATCACAATTTTCAGGAAGGAATGACGTTATTTTGCCTGCTTTAGCCAAATGAATGCCTCTGTGCTGTGCACAAATGAGCTGCTTGCCCTAGTTGAACAAAAACTACGACAAGGGCTTTGATCAGTGTTGTCAGTGTTCCTGCAGTATTTCAGTGTCTTGTTCCTTTGTGCTTTCTAGAACCACTACTAATGACGTTGGTTAAGAGAGAGTGCAAATTGCAATAAGATGGCCATCTCCAGAGAGCACTGAATTAGTCTGTTGCAAGGATTCTTTAATTATTAATGTCATTGCTACAGATTTTTTTTTTGTTTTAGTAGTTTCTAAAGACAAAGAGATCCTTTATGAGCTCCTTAAAAGAACCACTTGTCTATATCACAAAATTTGTCCACTTTAGTCCACAAAACTCCTTTTACATTAGTGACACACCAATGCTCTTGTTTAAAGGGTTACATTCCACACTGGGTTTATTTTTCCTTGGAGACAAGCAGGAAATCTGTCACTAATTTCCTTCCAGCCAGCTCTGACTGCCTTTTCTCAGTCCTCTTAATCCTCTGCAAATTTCTCCCATTTTATCTTCTGAATACAGTCCTGGTTCTCTTAACTTCACTCTTGTGTTCCTCTTGAGGTATTCTTCATCCCTCATAGGCAGCCCCAAGTTGGCACTTGGCAGAAGAAGCAGGTTACCTGCTCTCCCTGTTCACCCACCCACCTTGTGCACATCTATTTCCTCACTTACCACATTCCTCTTTCCCTGACCAGTCATCTTTATTCTCACCTATCTTCTCATTGCACGCAGTGTGTTAAAAACTTTGTTTCCCCTTTTCACACCCAAACTCTTTCTTTTAATAACTTCCCACCTGCCATACAAGAAACCTCTCTAATCCTCATTGTCAAGTCATCAGCTTCTCATTAAATCGTGTGCCTTTATGAGCTGTGTATTTACAATTCAGCATTTCCTGCCTATTGCTGCTGCCAGAAATTGCAGTCCTGTTGTTGCAAGGCTCTCCTCATCTCTCATCACTCACCGACAAAGCCAGGCTTCTCTGATCTCTCTTGTCATTTCTGCCTCTTCACTGCTTTTTGCTCCTTATCCAGGTTCAGCTCTGTGGCCCAGCAGAATTCTGTCCCTGGCTTAGTGCAGTTATCTCATTTTATCCTTTACCTTTTTCACGGTTTCATATCCTTCTTTCCTGCTTTGTCTCTTGTGTTTCTCAGCCTCATGCATTTTTTATGTCACTCTGTGCTTCAGGCCTCTCACGTAAAAAGCCCTGCTTTTCCCCAAATTCCCTCAAGTCTTCTTGTATCCAGCTCAACAGTGTCTTTCAGTTGCTGTCCCAGAAACTGTATTTTTCCAAAGTTAGACAGCAAACTCTTCAAAGCATGGCTTTAGTACTATCGAAAAGCAGAAGCCTTTCCACCTCCACTTTAAAAGCAGTGAGTGCACTTTGGAGAGAGATTTTGGCAGATGTAGAACCACATTCTATGTTGTCCTTCAGGGTTGACACAGTGGGTATCTAAAGACTGACAGACCCTAAATAAGGTCAGTTTTAAACATTTTGGCAAACAGTTTAAGCTCCTCCCAGTTTTATTTAGAAATTCTGAAGTATTTGAAGGAGATGTTCCCACTTAATACAAAGCTAAAATTGCTCTAAACCTGAGGTATATTTAGCTCCCTAAAAATAAAATAAATAAATAAATAAATCGTATTCAATTGCAAGTCTTTGAAAAATGCATGTGTACTTTTAGGCACATAATGACAATTGAAAAAAATACCTACTCTGAAGGAGTGGGTGTACAAGCAAATATATTAGGAGCAGGCATGAGAGAAAGTTAATCTTCCCTTTCTCTCATGTTTGCTTCTCCTCTACCAGTGCTGTGGAGACTGAAAATAAACTCCTCTCACAGTGATGGCATCACCATTACAGGCACACTGTCAACTTAATTTGTTTTCTGAAGTCAGCAGGGGAAATAGGCTCTGATTGCTGACTCACTTGTTAGGTCTGAAGTGAAGTAGCTATGTTTATTTCATCTATTTGGCCATGAGATTGGTGTTTTAAATATCCACCGCCTTTGTAGCAGATATAGGTACTCATATCCAGGAAGGAGAAAGGAAATAAAGGGTCTGAAGTAACTGCACTTTGTTGTCACAGAGCAGATGTGGCATAAAGCAAGGACTTGCAAGGTTTTGGCAGAGTTGCCCTGTTGAATGGTTTTCCATTTTCATACTGGACCACAGTGCAGAGATGAACTTAACTTCAGTGGTAAGGCTGAGAACCAGTGGTGTCAGTGAGAGATGGGCTGGCTGCTGATCCATCGCTCACGTTTTTATTTTTCTCTCTTGGCCTGCCCCCTAATGTCTCTTCAAGTTGAAGTGAAGAAGTCTGTGTGTAAATGGACACATTTTGAACATGAGAGTGCTCTGACTTCATTATCTTGTTTTCTGTGTACCTGTGAGGTTGGGGCAGAATTTACCTTGGCCACAACAAATATTTTTTGATGTCTACATTACATACTTTACATACATATCGAAAAAAGTGATTGCAGTTTAGTTTCGACTGGCAAAGTAGCAGCAAGCAGAGGCTCTTCCTAAGAACATAACTTTCTTTTTGACTGTCCTTTATTTATCTACCCGGGGTCCCAGTCCTCTGCTGGTGGAAGATGAGAGGGGCTCCACCTTTTTTAACCACTTTTCATCTCCTGGGCTTTTAAAGCTTTGTCTACCACTGTCTCTCCTAAGCAAAATGGAATAGTGGTCGTTATAAAAAAAAAAAAAAAAAAAAAAAAAAAGCACTTTTAAGAGCAATGAAAGGCTCTAAATATTTATAGCAAGGAAGAACATACAAGAGAAATAATAACAAAAAGATACAGATTGTTTCAGCCGTGTGGTTTTCCTCAGGATGTTTAAGTAGTGTTGCCTTAGTTTCATTTTATTTTTTTTGTAATCCTTAGAAGTTGTTTAATATCAGACCTAATCATATTTTTTGCCTTTACCTTATTTGTTTTCGGTTTCTCCTTCTAGAGTTTAGGCTGGGAACTACCCTTGCTGTTTTTTCACCTTTTTGTTAGGCTTCAGGACAGTGCAGAAAAATAATCATGCTGGCATATTTCTAAATTCTAATGGACTCTTTTTTTTTTTTGGCCATAGTTTTAATTATGTGCATGCATTTTAATAATAGGTCTGAGTATTTCTGTAGGAAATAAATGATAAATGTGGAATTCTAGAAATTGATGTTGCAACAACCTTAGCAATATTCTTTTGTATGGCAATATTCTTTTATTACTCTTCCCCCTACAACTGGGATTAATTTCAATTGTACAATGTATCTTCTTACAAATGAACTGTTAAAACTAACAAAAATATCTAATTTAAATACATGGAAAGATAATGTACTAATGCATTAAAACAATGAATACAGTAATTTTCCCATTGAAACCATAGGCGTAATTCAAATAAATCCCTACAGTAGCAAAACTCAATCTAAATTTTTAACTTTTAAATGAGCAATCTTCATCCAGACCTAGAAGATTGCTACCTAGTATCCTTCAACCTAGGAACTTTGCAATAGCTGTCAAAACAACTGCCTAGTATAACACCATGCAGTTAAAAGTCTTTGCCTCTATACTCAACATGAGCATGGTCATTTTTAGGATGGTGTGGAGAAGACTCATCCTAATGCTGCAGATTGGAGGAGTCTGATTTAATTCTGTTTTAGGAATCCCTGAAGATTCAGGACAGGGTGAATTCATGGTCAGATTAATTTTGTTCTAAGTACTGTACTGGGTCACCCACAAGAGTGAGAAAAGGCATTAGGCTGGTGGAGCATGGTTTATGGCTTAAAAGGACTACACCAACAAACACAGTTTCTGTGAAAATGTTCCAGCGTTTCCTTTACAGCCTGCAATGGTTAAGTATTAATGAACGCTTCCTTTTGCTCATGGACTGGTAAAGGACTTTACCAGAGAGAATTGAAATATCCAGGTATCAAGAGCTGTGTGTCATAAACAAAACTAGGAGAGGCTTTGTTTCCCATCCCACACTGGCATCTCAAACGTTCATTCTTAGCTTTGCTTCTTAACTTGGTGTACTCCTTGGTGAGCTCTTCACATTAGTTGCTCTGCATCCTACAAAGTGGCCTATATGCAGGGGTTTCTAAATACAGAGACCACTGAAAGCTCATGGGAAGCTCTTCATCCTTTTATCTGATGAAGAATCAAATAAATCTTGATTAGAAGCCTCAGGATTTGGCCCAGAGAATACTCATGCATTACTACTAACAGTTACTGAGTTTAGTAGAAAAACTAAAGAAGATTTCAGCTCAAGAAATGTTATCCACAAGAATCAAACAGCATAGCAAGAAATAAGAATACAGCCTTTTGGGGAGTAGGTGGCTTTTAAGCTGTTCAAAACCATATGATTTAGTACTTTGTCTAGAATAATAATAGTATTCTATTTCATATTTGGCAATGTTTAGAAAATTGTAATAATTGGATTGAGGTGCATGCTTCATTGGATTTCTACGTCTTAAGACTGGGAGAACATAAGGGATAACTAAGCTGTTTCCATTTTTGGCACTGTATATATTAGTTAAACATTCATGCAAAATATAACTTGAAGAAACTGTGGAAGAAAAATTCTTCTTGCCCTATGAGAGTGTAATTTTGCTTTACAAAACAGAGAAAGGCCCAGGTTTTGTAATGTGAATGCCCCATATCTGGTCCTGAAATAAACTATGTATTTAGTTGATTCCTAGCACATCTACTGATTTGTCCTGCTGCTTCTCTCTCACACACTAACCATTTCTATGAGCAATATTCAAAATAGTACCTGGGCAGCAGCTGATCTGCATGCTTTATACTTGTCAGCAAAGCGAAAGAAATACAAAACCCAACAAAAGTTCAGCAAAAGGTAGTTGAGCTTGACTTTTTCAGCTAGAGGAAGAAGCTAATACTGGTGTTAATTACATGCCTTTAAAAATGCAAATCTTCATTACAGCTATTGTTCCTAACTCAAAATCAGTTAGATTTACTGTCTATCACAATTCCTAGCTGCAGCTTTTAAGCACCAGGAACTGCCTCCATACAAAAGGCTGCAATCAAGGACTTGCCAAAATTAAATAGATGCGAACATCAAAATGCTCATCATAGCACTTATGATGTAATTGTGCCAGGTGGTTGCATGGACCATGACAGAATAAAAATTACAGAGCTATCCTGGTTTTATGAGCTTCTATTGTTCTGTAAAAGATATCTAATGCCCTCTTTTCAGATGCATTGAGACAACATACTTTCAAAAAACTTTCTCTAGGATGGAGAGTCGGAGTTAATCATGATTGAAAACTATTGGTTTTTCTAGGACATCTTTAGCACATTTTGATGGTAATGTAGATAAACATCGCCATCTGACTGAAAATTGTAAAGTAGAATGTGGCAATTATCATTGAGAGCTTTCTTATACTGAGATATGTGCAAACTAAGAAGTGTAGATATAGGTGTAGCTTAGGTGTGGTTTTATGTTAGGTCACTGCTCATGAGCTGTCCCACAGTCTGTACTCTTAGGGATTCCCCAGAGTAGTTCACCAAACTTTAAAGCTGTCTAGGTATGTCCATCCATTTGTTCCAGGACCGGGAGGACAAATGGTCCCCATCTAGTGCCCATATTTTTCCTTTCCAAGTCCCATTTCTATCTTCCAATTCATCCTTCTCTAATCCAGTTTAACATCTGTCTAACTCAGTCTAAATGTTTTCTGTGAAAACATGTCTCATGTATTTGTTCCTTGTAGGGTAATTCAAGGCCAAGGGGGTTAGTGTTTACATAGGGTGGGTGAGCCTAACTGACAGTCTGGGAGCATTGGTTTTCACTTGTTTGCATTGGCTGAGGATGATGTAAGCTCAGAGAGAACTGGGGAGACAGTGGACAGAAATGGGACTTAGAGGGCTAGCATGACACAGAAAAATGGCCCCAAGGTCCTAGGCAAAGGACGGATGTTTACATGGGAATGTAGCCCACACATGTCCCAGAGTCTGCATGACCTTTAGTTTTAGATACCACGTTTGTACTAGAGATTTCACTGAAGATGAATGGGATGAACAGCATGATAGATGGGATGAATCACAGAGTAGAATTTATCTGCCTAAATTGCCTTAGACAACTATTTTGAAGTTGATGAGCCTGACCGCTAACATTTAGATAGCTAAAATTGTATGAATGAAATTATTCCTTTTAGAAATATCCTGGGCTGTGTTGTAGGAGTGGGAACGATGGAGGGAATAAATTACTTAGAGTTGTATTAACAGACCAGAATCTGACTGTAAGCCCCTAATGAGAAGCTTCCATGAAGTGCAGTGCTTAGATGTGCCAACTGAGGTGATTTTAATAAAAATGAGACATGCTCATGCAGGTGTGTGTGTGACTCTGCCAATACGTATCTGAACATCAGTGACTGAGGGAGAGGGCATTCAGACTGGAACAGGTGCAGAGAAGTGATGACAGTAATGAAAAGTGTTTTAGAGAAGAAAGCTTGCTCAGCTTATAAATTCAAAGGCTGAAAGAGGTCACGGTTATTCTCTGTGTATGCATAACAGGTAAAACACCTGGAACAGAGGGAGACATTTATGCTAAAGAACAGTACTGGTACAGGAACAAATGAGTATATATTGGCCCTAAATAAATGTAGATTGATGGCTAGGAGGTTTATAACTATCAGATCACTAAAACTCTTGGTAGTTTTAAAACAGACGTGGAAATAAGGGAGGACAGAGTCTGAACAGCTCTAAAAGACAACTTTGCAGGTTTATGAAAAGGATGATATAGGTTATTTGCCTGTAATACCAGATAGGTAGAACCTGATATACTGGGAAATTGCACTCAGTCCGTTGCTCCTGGGTTAAACTCTAGCCTTTCTATTTGGGCAAATACACTGAGTGTCTGTAACAGATGGAACAAAAGCTAAAATAAAATTGAATTTTAATGGCTTGCTGGGAGAGGCAGGTAATTATTTAGAAGATAATATACCCCTATAGATACCAGAATCAAATTCCTGCTGGCAGGATTCAGGTATTGAAGCATAAGTGCCAGCATTTAGAACCCGATTTAGATAAAGATGGCTAAGGGAGGGCAGGGACTAAAAACATAATGTCTTATAAACAGAGCTTATGTTACAGAGGTGGCATTGCAAATGCCATTCACCTAGAATCTTGAAAGCAAAGGAGTAAGACATTAGGGAAAAAATCTGTTCATTCCTACATGACCCATAAACTCACAATACTTAAGGACTGCAGACTTTCACTGTACTGCAACAGACAGCAAAGTACCACACAGCTTCTGAGCTCTGGAAGGAAACCTTTCTGGTAGCTGATACCTGTGACTGGAATAGGGTGTATTGAACCTGATGTAGCAAAGTTGTCCATTTCTAAATTTCTGTGATAGTTATTCCTGATAACTATTGACATTTCTATACTATCTTCACTTCAATGTATTCTTCATCCTCAGGAATAAGGATTTCTAATTCTAAAATTAGATATTCTGGTAGTGAAAATCAGCAGAGTGTAGACTATAAAGATCAAAAAGAATGCTACAGAAAGGGAAGAATATAGATGGTAGCATTAGAATTCAGCACTCTCCATATTCTTTTTTTGACAGAACACACAATGTGTACTGCACTCAGCAACTCTGCACTCAGTACAGGGATCTTTTTTTCCTGTTGAAAAAGGAGTCTTAAAGGCTTTCAAAGGAGAACATTTTCAAAGGTAACCACTTTTTTATCATGTCCCATATTTTTGGATCTGAATTTCAGCACTGAAGATTTCAGGTACTATAAAAACATTAATGTATTGCGACTTCGTATTAAGGTCATGTTTCACTGATGCAGACCGTACTGGTTTAGCCACCCAGCCTGACAAACTGCTGCAAGTGCCAAGCCATGTATCTTTTTTTCCCCCATAATTATACCATTTTTATCCCTGAGTGAGATTTCTCAGACATGCTATTGTTGTCGGGGACATACAGCTCCATTACCACTATGCAGAAAACTCTTCCCTGCCCCCACAATGCACTCAAATGGATCTGAGCTTTCACTAAACAGTGGTTTCATAATCACAGATTGAACAAAGTGTAGTTGTGCTTATTAGAAGTGCCATAGTACAGACATGGTCATTTTGTTATTTAACTCTAAAAAAAAATCTCTGTATAATACTATTTTTGTTGAACCACCAGCACTCCCTCCCAAGACTTAGATGCTGCATCAAAGCTTTAAAAAAAAAAAAAGTCTTTGAATGGAGTAGGGTAAGTTCTACGGATGTCATGTCAGAAAAGAATTTAAAATGAAAACAAACTGGAAAGCTATATTGCACATAAAACATCTTCCAACTTAATCAGCAATTGATAGTAAGTAATTTGGATTGGTGCTCTTTTTGTTTTCAGACAGGGGTTTGAAGGTCCGGGATTCTTAAGCATCATTTTAATTGTATTAAGTCTCTCTGAAGTCGATAGAAAGACTCTCACAGGTCTCCTAAAAATAGACTAGCTGCTCTCCTCAGTGGCAAACTACTGTGAGGTCTTACGAGTTTAATTGGGGCTGTGGCTGGCAGTGCCTGGAGTAACAGACACACAACACTCCCCCACGGCAGCAGGACGTGTGCTCCCCGGGATTGAGCACCAGCTAGACCTAGCTTGACTAGCAGCAGAATCCTGCTTGCAGGCTCTCATCCTGGGGTGGGGGTTTAGTCCTTCAGCCGCCTGCTGGGAGGGCAATACGACGGCTGGCAGGAACCCAAGAGGCTCCTGGGCTGCAGGGGCAATGATGCAGGGGCAAAGGTCCTTATGGAATTGCCAGAGGAGCTGAACAGGGTCAATGACTGACCTAAGTTTCTGCTCACGAGCAGGGCAGAGCTGGTGGCAGCTCTGCTCACAGAGGGCATCCCCAGCTGCAGCAGCTACAGGATGCTGCAGGTGTGGGTCCAGAGGAAGGCTGGAAGGTGGGCAGCAGGGTTGGGACCGTGGGCTTTGGGGAAGCAAATGGGGTCTTGTTCAGGTATTGTATGGCAGGATCCTCATGGGGAGCTGCTGTGAGGGGGAAGGGTGCCCAGGAGAGCTGGGGGATTTCTAGGGGTCACTTACTGAGAGCTCAGGAATGAACTCTTTTGCCATGCAAGAGGACTGGGAGTTTCAGGAGGTCTGCGTGGCTAGATGGGGAGCTTTCCAGTGAGCTAGCACACAAGAAGGGAGTGGAGAAGAGGTAGAAATGAGGACACGCGGCAGAACAGGAGTATAAAAGCAGTGTTAGGCATGTCATGTCAAAATCAGGATGGCCAAGACCCAGATGGAGCTAGGACTGCTGAGGGGCACTGAGGGGAAAAAGAGATCCTGTGGCAGTGCTATCTGGAAAAGCAAGCTCATGAAGAACAGTGGTCCACTGAAGGGGGGAGAAGCAACTCTCATTACTGACAGAGCAGGAGAGGCTGTTTTATTCAATGACTTTTTTGCTTCATCCTTCACAAGCAAAGACTGTTTCGGTACTGATATGATTTGGGGTGGGGAGGGTCAGCCAACACTGGGGAGGGGGCAAACAAGTTGGAGGCTTGACAGAAGTTGGATGTACTCAAAACCAGGGGGCTGGGTAGGACTTACCTGAAGGTACTGGAGAAGCTGGCCTGTGTGATTGAGAGGTCATTATGTGGGGAAAACATTTTATTTTATTTTATTTTATTTTATTTTATTTTATTTTATTTTATTTTTTTTTATAGCAAAGCTGCTGTGAAGAAGAAAATGGAACATGCATGTGAATAATTTTAGCTGTAGCTGAGATACATTAGCTGCACTGGCTATTATAATGGAAAGAAATTCCCAAAACTGAGTGGGCCATGGGATTTGATTTTCATATTTCGTGTCCTACTTTTATGTTTATTAGTCATTACATACAGCAGCCTTCATTTCTAAGACCTGGGATTTGAGGTGTCATATTTCTGAAGCAAAAATTAAAGTCTTGGTGAAATTATCTCTGAGGGAAGATGCAACACCAGGTGAAACAGTATTTGTAGAAGCTGGACCTGATATGGGCTTTCACAGCTGCTGTGGGTGAGATAAGCTGATAGCCTGGTGAAATACTCATTTGGTATCTGGGGAGGAAATGCTGTGAGAAAGCAAGATCTTATCATCAGTGGGCCAAGTCGCAGAGTTCATGCTTAGTTTTAGCTCAGCGAATGCCTATATGACTCGGCTAGATTTTACCTTCAGACCTTAGACCTGCACAAGGACTGTGAGTCACGATCAAGCACAGCCCCCCCTCCTCCATCCCCCAAATTGCAGGCCATTCAGTTCGTGAGTTGTAACTTGTGAATTTTATTTTCCACACTCTGGTAACCTATCTATCTAAGCCTGCTAGCACACTCACCCTGCTCACGTTTCCCTCTTCTCTGATACCCAGCTACTGACCTTGCTGTCCGCGTTTCCCTCCTGTGTTTCCTAAGCACCACCTTACCAAGAGGGAGCACAGGCTGGCTCTGAGCCAGCCACAGGCAAGCACGGAGCAGCAACGCATCTCACTTCAATACCTTTCCCTTAGAGGGGTGACTGATTCAGATTTCTTTTATCTTCTATAGTAGCTTTCTCAAGCTAAGGTACATTCAGTCAGAAGGTTTAAAAGCTGACATGGGAGTGAAGGTGGGCAGACAGCGTGGTCAGATGTCATCTCATTCAGAAACCAAGTGAAATATCTAAGAAGGAAGAGAAAAAAGGAACATAAGGCTGGGAGTGAGAGACGTAACCGAGCCTCATTTTCCCTTTCATTTACGTCACTTGGAATTCTGCTAATTGGTTTGAATAGGAACGGGACACTGAGTCACCCGAGTGTATTTCGAGTAAACACATTTAAGTTAGGGGATGAATACTGAGGTAGTAATTTAAAAAGAACAAAAAGGAGACATTATTAAAAAAAATACGTTTTTTCCTTTTCTTTATTTCCATTTGATATTAATATTCGGACACTCACTGACATGCTAATAACTGCACTAAGGAACAATTCAAGGAAAAAAATGTTGGCTTTGGGGTTAGGTGAGGATATAAAATAAAAGTCTTGATACACAGAAAGAAATAGGAAATAAATGTTGTATGATCATTCAGTTAAGAATCAGTGCAGCGGACTGATTTAAGACTAAATGCATAACCTCAGTATTAGTGCTTTCTGTCTTGTTGTCCTTAGGCAATGTACATGTTCTTTAAATGTATGTCCTTTTAATGTGGGTGATATGGTGTCAACATATATACTGAGATCAATTCACTTTCACCTAGGTTACCAGATGTATACTGTGAATGCTTGTAATGAAATGTAGTTACTACAGAGTTTCAGTCTTCTGATTTTTTAAGCTTAAAACTATCTTAATGTCCTTTCCAGTAACATGATCTATGTTAACAAGCTTTCAGCCTGCTTCCTTCAGGTTCAGCACAGGATGAGCACTTGCTTTGTTAGTCTGACCACACAGTTTCATCATCATTGAGAACTGGTGTTATTAGTCCTTATGGATTTCATTTGGCAGGGTATGAGCTAAGC
The DNA here is from genome assembly GCF_013377495.2 of Cygnus atratus. NCBI lineage: Eukaryota > Metazoa > Chordata > Aves > Anseriformes > Anatidae > Cygnus > Cygnus atratus. The sequence continues at coordinate 126,215,629 of NC_066362.1, read as the reverse complement.
AGCAGTTAAAGCTTTCATACATGCAAGAGATTAAGCATATATTTAGTTGTGTGAACTCTGCTGGACAAACACATCCCTCTTCCAACTCATGCCTAAGGTTGCCATGACTCATATTCAGGCACAAGGGAGAAGAGGTAAAGAGAAAAGGTGGGAAGCTTTTCTGAGACAATCTCATCTTCATAGGAGCCTGGAAATTGCTCCGCACACCTGTGATGTGCAACCTCCAGATGTTTAGAGATAGACCAGGCAGTAGCTGACTCTGCAACTTAATTTCTCGAGAGGCCAGAGAACATGCAGGCTTTTTAAATAAGATTTCATTAAAGTTTTCTACTTCAGGGTTATTTTGCTTAAATTTGCAAGCTATAATTAAAAGAAGATAAGAGTCGGTTTCCTCTGACAGGAATAAGTTCTTCACACGGAGGGCGGTGAGGCACTGGGAGAGGTTGCCCAGAGAAGCTGTGGATGCCCCATCCCCGGAGGTGCTCAAGGCCAGGCTGGATGGGGCTTTGGGCAACCTGGTCTGGTGGGAGGTGTCCCTGCCCAGGGCAGGGGTTTGGCATTAGATGGTTCTTAAGGTCCCTTACAGCTCAAACCAAATATGTGATTCTATGATATTCTGATTCTATGACAGAAGGGTGTCTGTACCTCACAACCTTCTTTGCTCCTGGTTCTTTCTTCTTTCCTCCTGTCTTCTTTCCAAAATGGATCTTCTGTGTAATTCTCTCCTTGTGTCTCTCAGCATCTTCTCACAACATAATTTATTGCTTGCTGATCTTGGATATTCAGAGCTGAGAACTGGTTTGCCAGGGAATAGCCAAGACTGTCTGAGAGTGGCAAGTGGATGTGGCCACTCAGGCTTTCCCATCCCCTGTTCATCCTGTGCTCAGTGCAAGCACTGGCCTTGTTTCCTCCTGTGGGTTCTGTGTCAGCCTGAAGGCCAAACATATCACAGGAGGCAAAAGAGACCTATGCTCAAAACGATGACCTGACCTCTATATAGGCATGCCTGATGAGATTTAAGAGCCAAGCAGAGAGACATTTCACAGTCCTTTGCAGTAGGCAGGCTGTGCAATGGGATGCCATACACAGTACAACTTTGAGTCCTAGGCAGTATGCAGTCAAATTGGCTGAAACATAGTATGATTCATAGGGAAAGTTCACTGTATAGGGTGAATAACTATATACAGTGGAAATTTATAAGCTTTTAAAAAGCCCCTCTTGGTTAAGTAGGAAGAAAATGGCTAGGATCTGAAAGTGAACTGCTAAAATGTCACTTTCTCATCTGGTTTGTAAATATCAGTTTTGGATTGTACTTAGAGCTGTAATCAGTCATTTGAAAGGAGTTAATCTCAGAGCACGAGGAGTGACTAATACTATTATTCTCCATTTAGATTACTCGCACAGTTTTTCTTTATGATTAGGAAGAAGAATTTTCTACCCAGAAGGGCTATCCACATGCAGCTTCTGCAACATAATCAAGGATTATTTTACTTTAAGACATTACTTGGATAATTTTCAAATTTTCAATATTAGTTCAACATTTTTTTTTCCATCTCCTATTTCTTCTCTCTCTTTCTCTCTTTTTCCTATGTCTGGCACTGCAGAGTGTTCTCCAAAAAGGAAGAGAGTGAGTTTCAGAATTACTCTTATTGTGAGCTTCCAGCTCAATTTCCCTTCTCTAAAGAAAGGGAAACCATTTATTAAAGAGGGTGTCACCTCCACTGTCTAGAACTTCACACTTCAAAAGCAAGCAAAAATATCTGAGCTCTTCTGCTACTCAGGAGCTGTGTGTTGTCTTAAAAGACAAAGTTTTCAGTCCAAATCATGCACAAGCATAAAGCACAACCACACATCCAAAACCACCCTGAGTCACCTACTCAGGTACACACTTCAGAAGATGGAAAGCTTCCCTTGTCTTACTTCTTTCCAAGATATAACTCATCTGCTATTAATAAGCTCCCTGTTTATTATAAGACACTGCATTTACAAGTGGCTCAAGCTCCTGTAGCTTGTTTCTCTTTTCTACTTCTCAGTTTCAGAAGGAATCACCATGCTGGGTTTGAACTTCCCTTCCAGCAGATGGTTGTCTCAGTTTCCCAGTAAGCTACTACAGCATTGTCAGGCCTGATAACACTTTCTCTTCCTAGAGGAACTTGCACAGAAAAGCTTTCAACCTTCGTGGTTCCATTTTGGGGCCGTCACAGCCTGTCAGGGTGAGGGAGTGTGCTTGGTAGCAACCAGGAATGAAGTTCATCCTTAGAAGTGTGTCTTCGCACAAATGCAAAGTTTCTTAGTCCTGATAAACCATTCCTAGAGTGAAAAGTTCCCATCTCTGACCCATACTTAGAGATTGCTATAAGCTTAATCTTCATTTGTTCCTTATTGATTTTACATTTTAAATTTGTTGTGAATTACTGGGTTTTGGTGTAGAACATATTTTGCTACAGGAGTCTTTTTATAGATTTCAAAGAGCCTTTTATTATTTGACAATTCTCATTCAGTAGGAGGTAGAGGTTTCTGGCTCACAAATTGGTAATGTTATTTTGTTTTTCTTTCATAAGTAACACTTAACTAGTGTTTCTAATAATATTGCAGCTAAACAGATTCTAAATATGACAAAGTGTTGAAAACACTGATGTGCAGAGGAAGTTGTATAATTGAATAAAATATTCACTTATGTATGCCCAACACTTTAATCTAATCCATCCATTCAAAACCCAGAGGTTTCTTGGTCTTTCAGATGCACTTATCTGCTAAATGAGCTTTTAAAAATAGAGATGGAACTAAATTCAATAGGAGTATTCAAACCTCCAAGTACCAGGAGGGCACAGATAAACTGGACCTTGTATTAAAGACAGCTGCTGTGCTAACAGTCGACAAAACCAGAAATAGGCCTGACGTTGAATCACTTATCGAAATATCGTAGTATTCAGTTATGGTGTAGTCTGGTTCCTCATGTGTTATTCTACTAAACAAAACTTGATTCCAGTTTAAGATCCATATCGTTATCTGCTGGAAGGCATATGCTGTTGCTTAGACTCACTGACAAGCTGCACCCACGTGTGCTAGGAACCGGCTGTGGCTTTGACAGTTGGTCCCAACTAATTGCCTCCAGCAAGATAAACATGGTCCTGGAGTTTGATCAACTAGTTTTTAGGATAAGGGACAAATGGAAGGGAGCTGTGCACTGTGGGAATCCAGGAGAGTAATAGGAAAAAGATTTACACTGTAAGAATATTGCTGTATCAAAGCAAAAATACTATTATGTATTTTATGCTGATAAGGTACATTCTATACAAGCAGTTTAGAACAATCTGTGATTTTACCTTTGCTGCATCCCACTAAGAGTATCTCCTTTCCTGCAGTGCCATTTTACTCAGTAATTGTCCCAGCCATTATACTTCCCACACAACAATTCACGGCTAGAAATATAATGGCAAAGGAAAACACATCGCTTTAAATTGTGGAAGAATATGTACTCCACTCTCTCTCAACATGAATTTTTGATCTGATTTATTTGAAAATGCCCCCAAAATCTGCTGTTATTGTTAAGCTTTGCACATGAACTTAAGTCTTGAAGAAAAATTTGCCTAATTCTTTACACTGCTGTTGCACAGGCACAGACTTGACAGAGGCACCTCTCTCTTCTCAAGCCAAACCTGTGTGTCAAGAGAAATAACATGAAGAATGCTGAAATTTATTGTGAGTTAGGTCTGGGTTTGTATTCTGTGGCGTGCACTGGACTCTAATATTCCATTAAGATAAAGGGGAAAAAATCAGATTTAACTGCAGGTTTATTTCAGCTGCATGCAAATTTCTGTATGATGAGGCTGCTATGACTTTCAGCATCTATAAGGAATAGAATTATCTTATCACAAAAGAGAACTTTGAGGATAGGAAACTCAGAGAATCTAGCAAATTTAACTTCAATGCCATCTGAATTTGAGAGAATTAGTGCTTCTGCTTGCCAGATATCTCATGATAGTGCTACAGTTAGCTGCCTTCTGTGAAAACCAATAACTTTTTTTTTCTTTTTTCTTTTTTTTTTTTTTTTCCCCAAAAATATATGCTACAACTTCCCCAAGGACAGAGGTGACAATAAATGGGGTGAACCGTCCCCACTCTGAAAAGGCACTGAAAGGGTAATGCCAGACGTACAAAAACACGAATGCAAAGTACATGAGTGTGTTCGCTGTACAATTACTCTGTTTGTGCAGTCAGTTACAGTAATTGGATAATTGGGTCCACAACTGCCTAATTACATCGGTAACTACTCATTACTAAATTATATGTGAGCAATACATAAAAATTCCCAGTGCCTAAAAGCCATTGTTACAGAAACTTTCATTTCATGAAGGCTCATCCTACTTAAAAACCATATGCACCATAATCTTTTGTTTGTTCATTCCTCTTGAACCAGGAGAGTGTAGACAGAAAAAGAAACACAACTGAACGGGAAAAGAGGCTCTTGGGAACATAGGCTCTTTCTTTCCTCTTATGCTTGTCCACAGAGCTTTTCAAGGAAGCTATGGGAAGTTACATATAAAGGTTGTGAGTGGCCAGTCTTTGAAAGGAGCATTCTGGTGTAGTCTTCCAGGGATAGGTTGTTATGTATTTTCCCTCTCCTCTTTTCACAATTCTCATTTCACTTACTTTCATAGTAATAAAGAATGGTTGCAGAATGCCCTGAACCTGAAGCAGTTTTGGAGGACTGAGTCTGGCAATGGCAAACCCATGAAAAGACTGAATCCACTAAGTGGCCACCACACGGAGAGTTAACTGAGAGATATCAGGAGGACCACATGTTTTTCACCTGAGAGCTCTAAAGTGATGCTACTGAAATAGCTGAGCTACTAGTTGTAGTATACACCCACTTAAATCTTTCAGATACAACCAACCACCTAAATACCAAAGGAACAGAAGATAGCAAATGCAATGCTAATTTTTGAACGGAGTTGCAGGGATTTTAGAAGATTACAGACTAGTGTTGGACATTAATAAAATGCTAGAATTATTGGATATGTAGGAAAATATGATGTGTTTGGGCAAGATTCTTCATGTTTTTTTCAGGGAATTTAATTCCTCATAAATCTACTAGAGCTCTTTGAAGGACTGAACAAGCACATTGGTATGGGAATACAGCTGGTATAGTCTCCTTGGAATCCTGGAAGGCATTTTTTGATGACGTAATTCACCAAAGGGTCTTTGAGAAATTAAGACTGGGATGAGAAAGATAGAACTGACATGGATATGCAACTGATTAAAAGAATAAGTAGATACTTTTCTCACCAGAGTGAGCACTGTGGTCCCACAGGAATATTTCTGAGAACCCTGGTATTCATCACATTCACAAACGAATGGAAAAGGGGAGAAAATGAAGTGACAAAGTTCAGTGACTGTTCTGAACCCTTCCACTTGGAAAAAGCAAAAAGTAAGGAGTGAAGAATTGCTATAATGTCTTGTGATACTGAGTAACATGTTGGAGGTGGAGGGGTGGGAGGGGCAGGGGTGAAGAGAATGTATGAAAATATATAAAGAGTTCACAAGAGAAATCCTAATTTAATATATGCAATTACAGACTCCAAAAAAGCTATCATCAACTAGTACAAAGATTCTGAAGTTTTAATAGCAAGTTCTGTAAGAATGTCAGCTCAGTGGCAACCAATATGAAGAAAATTACTAGGGAAGGAAAGGAGAACAAACTCTAAAGCATTATTAGGCTACAATATCTTGAATGTTGTGGACATTTTTGGTCCACATATCATAATATATATATATAATAGAAGCAAAAAAGGAACAGATTTTAAAGTGACACAGACAATCAAAGATACGAAATGGCTTCAACACAAGAATAATCAAATATACTAGGACTCTAGCTAGGAAAAAATGACTCAGAGGAGATATGAAGGACAGTTAAAAAATCACGTATGGGATGGAGATCAATAAGGAGCAATAATTTTTCTCTTCTGAAATAAGAGGGATAATCCAAGGAAATCACAATGCAACAGTTCAGCTCTAGAAACCTGGCCTGGTGATAATATAGACACTAAAATTTACATTGTATTAATGATTAGACAAATTCATGAAAAACAAAACAAACAAATGAAAAAACAAACACCAAAGCCTATTTAGTGCTGAGATTAAACATGGATCTCTGGCTCTGGATATGATTGTCTAGCACATTGTCAGAGGCTAGGAGAGTGTTCTGCGAGAGTGTCTTCAATTGCTTGTCCTGCTTTTATAAACTTCCCCACATACCTGCGCTTGGTCACCATCAGGTACTGGACTGGTTGGCTTTGATCCAGTTCTGAACGACTGCTCTCATGATTAGTATAGAGGTACTATGAGTTATGTTTTCATTAGGATACTTTGGTTATGGTAATGAACAATAATGCTACTTCCATTGTCCCTTTATGATGACTAACTTGTTAAGAAGACAAATCTTTCACTTCAACAATACTTAACTTTTTTTTTTTTTTTTTCTTTCCCACATAATTGCTGTGGAAGTAAACAGTAACTTGGCACAGATCTACATTCTTTTTGTTGTCATGGGTAATGTCTTTGAGAATTGCCAGATCAGTGAGTGACAGGGACATCTCATGAATGAATTTCACTCTGCAACCTGCACCCACAATTCTTGAGCTGACAGGAGAGTAGTTTTATAGTAGTTAATACGCATCAAAATCAGTCTCCATGTACGGGAGATTTTCAGCTTACCTGTTACAGTATCATGTTCAAAACCAAGTAAGTGTCCCAGCAGGAAAGTAGAGAATAAAAATAGGTTTGCAACTTATTTTTTAAATAATTTGCAATATTTGCAAGGAATGATTCATAAAAAGGCCTGCGCCAGTAGGCAGCAAATTGCACAATCATCAAATAATGTTGATTACGGTGTTGATCTACAGTGCCTGCTCTTTTTTTTTTTTTTTTTAATGCACACAAGCAGTTTTTTATCTTTACTTTTCTGGCTTTTAGATTTTATCAATATTTATTTTTCTTTTTCACCATAACCCCAGTGTTTTCCTGATCTGGGCTCTAACAGTCCTTCACTTCTTTGCATGTGCCTGAAGTGCTTTAGAGAGGCTCCCTGATTATTTTGCATCTGTAGCATTATCCCAGACCTTTTCCCTTCTGAGAGCCCTGAAAAAGTCACATTCACACACTTTGAATGTGGATGCAGCGGTTCAGAGAAATGGCAGCTTCCCTTCAGATTGCCATCTCAGTGACTCAGCCGGCTGCCATGAGATGATCAAAACGAAGATGGCACAACGAGTCTTTCTGAAGAGCTGAAAATTTTACAGACTGTGAAAGTTATTCAGCAAGTTTTAAAACTGGAAACAGTTTTACATGATAGCACTGCACAGTTTCTAATAGATGAAGTTGTAGACAAATAAATTATGGCTGTTCCTTCTTTGGAGGAGTTTTTTTTTTTTTTTGTGGCTGTGCTATTCAAAGTACTGCTGTTCTGAGTAAGAGCTTTGCCTCATGACTGTATCACACAAGTGCCCAGACTGCTTTGCCTGTCAGCTGGGCCTGTTGGGTGGGATGGCCACATCCTGCAGTACCTGAAGAGCTGGGGTCTTCAGGAGCCAAACACGTCTTCCTGTCAGCCTCCCGAGTACACGTGCCAAATCAGGGCAGCTCCCCTTATTGGAGCTCTGAGGATACACAGCACAGCATTTTGAAAATATTAACCACCAGCGATGTGCTAGAGTCACACACTTGCATGAAGAAAAGGAAATGAGAATGCTAAAAATAAATGTCAAATAAAGCAAGAGTTTCGTTTTAGATAGGGTTCACAAAATATATGGTCACCAATACATTTTATGAACATTCATACATAGTTGCAGATGTTAAATAGAGTTAATATTAATATAGATTTTAATTAGAGGACAAGTGAAGAAGTGGTGACATAAAATGGGGTGCCTGGGAGCTGGCGTCCTAGCTGGTGTCTGGGACCTGGTGTCCTAGCTAGTGATACTGAGACTGATACTCACTGCTCCTTCCGCACCCCAGTGTGTTGCCATCACTGTTAGCATTCCCAGCATGACAGGTACAACTCTGTGTAAATTGTGGTACCGTCTGTGGAGGGGCAGAGCCCGGAGCAGGGCAACAGTAGGGTGCAAGTGGGTTTGGTGCCCTGGCAGGTGCCTACTGGCTTTGCCTGCCCTGAAGCTGGTCTTGGTCTCTGACCATGATGGAGATGGCTGAAGAAAGTGACTAGGCACGAGCTACCCCTTCTGTTCAAGTATGACCGAAGGGAGCCAGTGCTGACATTTGTGTAAATCTGTGGGGCAGAGCGCTTATGCTGCTTGGGATGTGGAGGTGCACCTGAGCAGTACAGCCCTCGGGGATTCCCGGGGTTTCAATGTGTGCTCCAGGACCCCCTCCTCATCCCTTGTGCTTCCCCAGCAGTCCTGGGCAGTTTCACTTCAGGAAGCCTAGGTTTCACAGATACGCTTCCTAAAGTAATCTGCAAACAAAATACCTCATGAACTCAGACCCCTCATATTCTGAATATAAAATATAAAAGTATTTGCAGATCCAGCTGTGTGTGACAGTCTTCTCAACTTGCTTAAAAAGGACATGGAAAATCACACTGTAAACAATATAAATATGTCAGCAGATTCAGGATAATGAAGCAGTATTTGCTGGAGCAGTTTAGCTTAGAATTGGAGCCAAGAAGCATGACTGATTTTTGCACTTCATAATCTTGGAGAAACAGCCTTGTACACTAATTAGGTCTGTGTACTCAGGCCTCTATTTATGATTACCATTTGATTCTGCTGAAAATGTTACAAGCTGAGCTCTCTTGTAACTTTTAAACACAGGAGAAGAAGTAATTATTCTCTGCCTTGTGTCATTCAGGCCACACTAGTCTCAGCAACTGTAGGGCAGTTATTAAACCAGAAGATGAGTGTTTGCAGACGTCAGACTTGTGGCTCTCATGGGTATCATTTCCTTATCTCTGAAGCAGTCCGTGTGACACTCTGCTGTCCTGTGCCTCAGTGGGATGGAGTGGAAGCTGCTTGGTCTAAAAGCCCTTCTGCAGACTCTGCCACCTATAATATCTATGAATCATGTGTAATCTTTGTGAAAAGCCAAAGTAATTGTAGAGATTGTCTAATGACATGTGGTAAAACTAATATGTAATTAGTAGCAGGATCAGACTTACAAATGGTGTAACAACAAGGAAGTGCACCGAACAGTTGAGATAGCCCCTCAACCCAAGATAAGCCATGAATACCTCACCTGTATCTGGACAGGTAGATCTTCAGGAGCTGATTATTATACTCGTGAGAAATTTTCCATCTGAATAAGGAAGTGGCAGAAGGAACCAGTAGCTCAGGGAAGATCAGTATGAAACGTAACCTTAAGTATTAAAGGTGACTGTTCCAGGTAAAGCCCAAATACGTTATTTATGCTGAGGAACGAAAACTGTAAGAGCCTGTTGACAAAGTTAGGAGAGGTTGGCATCCAGCTCTTGGGGTGCTACTGGAGTAGTTGATGCTGTACATTTATTGGCCAGGTGCAGATAAAGGACATGGAAATAGCCTCATAGCAATCTGTTGGCCAACAGAGGCTAGAGACAGGCTTCATTGCTCTGCCTCTAGGAACCTCATCTCCAGTTTTGCAATGAAGATATCATCCATAGTCTCTTCCAGAATAACCACTTCTATTGTCACCTGCAAAATGTCGAGTTCAGAGCTAAGCCAGTAGGTTTGGTTTGTTCTCTCTGGAGGAAAGTCAGCACTGATCGGCAGCAAGGCATGGATATTAGAAAGACACTCGCGGCTTCTGGCAGACCCTAACCTACCACTGTGACATCTCTATTGGTTAGTTGAAATAATTACTTTATCATAAGCATTAAATATTTCCTTCTAATAGTCAATCATAGCTTGAATGCTTGGGGGATCTTACTATAAACCTCTCTGCTAGGAGTTTGTGTGACACATACCTGGCTGGAAAGACCTCACTGATCCTTTAGCAGATTGTAACTGTTGGACAAAGCTGCTGGATCCCTAAGAAAACTCAGGCTCCATACCGGTAATGGTGCCGTTAAGCTACTTGTCAGCTGGGCCCCTTTATGTGCAGGAGCTCACAGTCTCACTGGGCTGGTCATAGGATCCAGGCTCCAACTCTTCATTCTCTCTCTGTAGCTTAAATATCTCCTTTCCCAGAAGAGCCAGTCTGAGCTTCTGACTTGCAGCTGAAACCCTCAGGAGCCACAAGACAGACACAGAGATGCTTCGCAGAGAACTCACACTCGTGCCAGTACTTCAGATGGATCTCAAGGGTTTACAGAAAGCACACGTTTATTTACCCTTTTTGGGGCAGCTGGAGAGTCTCTCCAGCCTACATAGTGAGGTATGATTGCAGCTTCTTTTCCAGCCACTATAAATTTCTGAAGGAACAGACTGTATATAATTCTGTGACCTTTCCCTCGCTGTTCCAATGTATCTCCCTGAACTGGGTAAGTTTAGATTTGCCTGTGGCATTGTGGCAAAATAGTTAGTTTGTTATTACTTTTAACTACTGGTGTTTTATTGGTGAATATTAAGATAATTTTTTTTTTTGGATCACGTTGATAATTTAGTTTTAAAACTGTAATGTGCTTTGTCTTTTTACCGGCATCTGGCTGTTTCTCTAAGAACAGTAGCATTCATAATCAGTACCTGAAGGATGAAGATGCATCCTGCCCTTAGGGTTATATTCTATCAGTGGTGTTACTGCTTCATACCCTTAAACCCATCTGAATGCTTAATGGATTTGCTTAGTGAAGACAGCTCTCTGCTACAGGTTTTAGCATAGGTGAACTTCATTAACCCTTCCTAAAATAAAGAAATAAAATAAATAAAGCTGATTAACGCTCAGCACAAGGCAGGCAACCTGGCTGCAGTGACTGTCAAGGCTCATTGTGTTGCCTCCAGACTTACAGTTCATGAATGCTCCAGCCTGGCTGAGGCCTGCCCCCGCTAGGAAAAGATGGTGTTTCTTGAGAGTAAATGGGCACGTGCTAAAGCCCTCAGGGAATCCTGGCGCCTTGGTGCCAGTGGCAAAAATTCACCCCCTTGCGTGGAGGAAGAAGTCATAGCTGTAATAAATACTAGCTGCTCATGGGTTAATGTGAGGGACTTCTTTCCCACTGTTAAGCTTATAGCACAGGCAAGCTGAATGTGTCAAAATGCTCAAGTTTCCCCTTACTACAGAAACGGCCTCAGCTTGAAACCCTCAGTGTTAATTTCCTTTTGTGCAAGCTGAGGCATGCTTGGCCCAGACGCCAGCAAAGCTGCAGCAATTTGGTTGTGCGAAAGCGAAGGAGCAATAAAATTCTGAGCGCTTCAGCAGCCAGAAGACCACACACACGCTCTTCCTCCCCAGCAGCACAGACCCAGCAGAGAAGTGGCAAAGCCTCCCAGGCACGGGGAGGGTAGGGGCAGCTCCTCCTGCCAGCACCCCTTGGGGATAGGACGCCTCGTCCCTGGGGGCCGTAATTCCTGCTGCCCCCCTTTCTCCTTCTGCACGCCTTTCTAGCCTTAGCCCAATGCTCCCACACGTGCGGGCCTGATTTGAACTTGGGAAATTTGGCAAGCAATAAGAACTGGGCTTCCTGTCGTTCACCACCGGCGGTCCTTCCTTGTCCCCCCCGCTGCGTCTGACTGGGAAGCCGACAAACTGCAGCTGGGGATGGTGCTGGGGACCACCACACTCACTGAAGGGACATGGAAAGGCTCCCCTCTCATCCTCACATCAGAACTGGTTAATTTGGTTAATTACCACATAGCCATGAAGAGGGCATATGATTTGTGTAGCAGCATTTGGGCTCCAATTGCTATTTCCAGGTGCCTCATACACTAATGCTAAAACACCTTACATAAGAAGCTATTTAGTACGCAGTAGGACAGGTATTTTTTGTGGTTTCTTTATGACTGTAAGGGTTGAAAAAGGAATAATATCACTGTTGCATGCATTTATCTTTTTGTACCAGTGAGATCTTCTGCTCCCCTTGGGAGGTCTGTAATGAAAATCTTAAAGCTGTTTTCCCTTCATTCTGCTGGTAAGGAAATTTCATAAGAGTGACAAACAGGCAGCTGCAGGTGTTTCTCTCAGGTCTCATCAAACACACCAGAGGTCTGTCCCAAGGCTCCTCTTCTCCGGGGAAGGTTTCCCAAATCCCCTCTACAGCCATCACCACAGTGGCGATGGCATTTTCCAGAAATATGCTTTAAAGACTCTGGGGTCCTGGTAGTGACATATGGACCCTCCAAATGTCCTCCACATATGTGAATCCACCCCTCTGGGCCCATTTTGTTGGCCTGGTAGAAACAGAGAAGCTGTCATGATTGCTGTGTTGCTCCCTGCTTCTCCATGTGAGAAGCCTGAAGGGAAAAAACCTGGAGAGAGGTTTCTGCTGGGTTGTCCTTTTCATGTGTCCTCCCTCAGGGCTGGTTGCTCTGGGATTGGCCTTCTTCATGACTACGTTGATGTCCCAAACACACTGCTTTTTAGATCACCATGACTTTTGGTTAGCCCTTTTGGTTGGTACAGATGTGACCTAGAAGTAAGTTACACTGCAAACTTTGTTCGAAACACCTTACCCCACACAAGACAATAGATGTGGGTAAAACATTTGCTTGTGAGATGGAATCTGAAAGGATTTTTTTTTCAATCTCTTCCTCTCCTTTCAACTACTTTTTTAGCTTCAATTTTAGCTTTTAATTTCTGGGGATTTTTTTTTTTCTTTCAGCAGTTTGTGGGTCAAGTGAGGAAAAAGACAGTCACAGTTTCTGGGTGGCACTTATGTCATTAGATGCTCAAAGGAAACTTCATGAAGAATTACGTCAGCTTTGTGTTTGAGGGACCATAATGCAGTGTGAGTTACACTCCTCATCCTCAAATCCATTTCAATCTAAAATGATTTTGTTAATCACAGGGGCCTGAATTCAGTCTGCAATACTGAATTGCTAACACCTTGTATGTATGTATAAGTGTCTGGATCAACTCAAGCACCTTTGTACAAAGGAATGGTCTGTCGGGCACAGTGTAGGAAATATGGTGCAAAACAACTGTCACCAATCCTTTTGTGGATGCAACACTGCATTTTAGCTGTTCAGGCATAGGCAAGGCTGTTATCATGAAAGCAATGATAAATGCAGTGCTTTTCGGTCATGCGGATTAAAGTGCTTCCTGATGTGTAGCATTTGGCAAAGCTTCCTGTATTTTTTCTTAAATAATTATTCATGCTCATTTTCTTGGCATGTCATTCTGACTTTTAAAAATGCAAAGTAAGGTGTCCTCTGCTTATTCGGTTGTTGGGATTAGTGCTCTCATGTGAGAAAAATGCAGGTGATGGTCACTTTTAGGAGTCTACCAGAAGATATGAGAGTACTACAGAAATGCCCAATTGCACCCATGGGACTGTGCTATCCTCCCTTCCTTCCTCAGCTCTGCAGAGGAATTTTGATGTTTCCTTTAAACCTCTCTCTGCTTATGGGGATTGGAGCAGACCTGGCCTGAGAGCAGACCCTATACACTGCTGAACGTGAGCTCAGACTGACGTGTGGTCCACACGCCTGGATGGTCCATACGGTGACCTGGGATGCAGGCTCCTCCACCCTGCCCAGCTGGGTGTCCTCAGGGGCTGTGCCCTGCTCCTCTGGTGTAGTCCTGCTGTGCTCATCCTTGCAGCTGCAGATTTTGTCAGCTGTGCTCAGCTCGTACAGGCATGTAAAGCATGGTCAAGGACATGTTAGAAGCATGGCCAAGGACACTGTTTGAAGATTGCAGCTATGCCTGCTGCCTCCTCTTCCTGCAGCCTTTGTCTCGGCACACAATGTACTTATTAGTCTGCAAGAGGGTATGTTGTTTTTTGGTTCTTACATAAACCACATTCCTCCTCCAGTCAAAGAAAGCAATTGCATTCATGTCCAAAGCACTTGGACATACCAGGCACAATTAATGCCTGCTGTCTGTCCCCTTTTATCAAGGAAGTCAGAGCAAGGATAAGCTTGGCCGAGGGTGAAACCTCTGCCTAGTGCCATGCTCCTCACACACGAACGTTATTGCGGCTTTTAAAGAACAATAACTTGCTGACATAGTCGCTAGCAATACCAGGGCGTATTTTATTAATGCATTCAGACAGGATGTTGGCCAGCTCTGTTTAACAGATGTCAAGGGTTACACTGGTGAATGCCAAAGAAGGTCTCACTTCTCTGCCCACCTGGGAACAGATGTTGGACCTGAGTTGCCTTTCAGCACACGGTTCCTCATCGTCTCCCAAAATATCTCCTTGTCATTTCATTCCTTCAGGCCAATCTGTATACCTGGCATTTGTGGACCTTCCCTGCAAGGCCCACAGCACTTGCTCTGGGTGTCCTCTCCTCCGGGCAACCCAGTTCAGCCCTCCAGGCATGCAGTGGTTGCAGGAGAAGTGCGGCAGAAGCTGTCCATGAGCTTCCAGCCTTGTTCCAGCAGGGAGTGAAGTGCCCTGGTGGGACAGTGAGACCCATACACCACTTCCTCCTCGGCTTCCTGCCAAGGCAAAGGGTCTTCTGAGGTGTCCCAGGGCTGCCATCAGGCACAAAAAAATACCCGGCCAGTGAGTCGTTCCAGTGACTCAGCTATCCAACCTGTTATACTAGTAATAACAGTTTGTGTTACCACTGGAAGATTTCACAGTGCTTTTCAAGCAGTTTTCCTTATCAGTGTTCCTCTGAGAGATGGCAGTTGTGCAACTGATATTTCATGGTCATTTCTATCTGCTCTTTATTAAACTGCCTGTTGCTCTTTGTTGCTGAATCCATGGCACGTCGAGAACCTCCCAGCTCCTCCCTTCCCCCAGCCATAATCCATGATCATTTCCAGTTGGGAAAAAAACATGGTGAGTTGTGCTGTACTGAAGGCAAACTGGAGGCATAAAATACCCATCTGTTTTTTAACACAACCTGCTGGTTTTGAAAGCATCAGCTGTTTCAGTGACTGTGCAAAATAATCAGCTGTCGGGAAAGCCAGAGAAGCCAACTCCACCTATCTAAACCCTTGGGACCTGCTCAGCTATGCCTTTAGCAGAAAAGATGAGAGACAGTTAAGGGAGGCAGATGCTGCTATAGTTTTACTTTTTTTTTTTTTCCATATTAACCTGGGGACTTCTTCAGTCAGTTTTCCTCCTTCCCTTCAACTGTTCTCCCAAATGCCTTTGCAGAGTAAAAATATACACGTGTCTAATTGAGAAAGTTATATTAACCATAAATAGATTCTGAATTGAACTGGGAGACAAACAAAAGCTCCTCAGCTGAATGCTTGGGATGGGTTTTTGATTCTGTAAATGCAAGAAAGGAGGCAAAATGTCTACTCTTCCCAGCCAAGAATCTACTTTTCTTGCTGTTGGTTTAGTCAGTAACCACCATGGGGTTTTACTGAGGTCTGTCTGAAGGACACTTGCCTACTCATCCCCTCTCCCTCTGCATTTTAACAGCTGACTAATTTTCCTAACTTGTGTCTTCTATTAATTTTCATGAAGGTCACTCCAATTGTAGAATATAGATGAAACAACTCACCTTCTGCTTGCTGGTTTTCAGGACAATTTAGCATGACTGAGGAACCCTGAAGCAGTGCAGCTTGGTTGGGATCAACACACAAGTCCTATTCCCTAACTCTCCCCCTGCTCCCCCCAATCTCTAATCCATCAAACAAATTCATGACAATTAAGAAAAGAGAACAAATCAACTGTCCACAGTGAAGTGGTGTTTAAATATTGTCTTGGTCAGATTAAAGAGTAATCTATTTATTTAACCATTAAGAAATAAATGTTACAGGAAGCACAGAAGTAGTCTGCCATGGCTGAATTCTGTCTTGGACACAATAAAAGGTTCTGTCTCAGGAAGAAATCAAATAAAAGTTGTAATAGTGTTTAACTCATCTGTACATATACATTTATATATACTCATATATGGTATACAAAAATATTCACTTACAGATATCAAAATAAGTCCCTACTGCTGATGATGTACAGTATTTGTATGAATATTGAAAAGTGTACATTGTAGTTTTTGCAAAATGTAAGCCATGTTATCCCAGATGGCACAGAACTGTTCTTTCTCTTGATGGACCATCCATCCATAAATATTGATAAAATGAACCTTGTCATTTTTATGGCTTTCATTTTGTCATAAAAAGCTGAAAATGCTCACATAATAAGGAGCTATGGATGGCTAATTGAGCCATTCATTTTTTTTCCCAGTGGTATTTATCACATGATGTCAGACTTCTTTAAAAGGTAAGGGATATTACATAGTACAGTGTATTTTGAAAATACTTTGGTACTTCAGGGATATATAGCAGAACTAGACAAAATAGCAGTGAATGATCCTTTTGGGTCATCACTTTTACCTGCATGTTAATGAAAGTCTACTCCAGACATTGTTTCAGGGTCACCAAGATATGTCTTGCTTAATAAATTTTGAAATATGTGTTCAGCACTTTTTTTTTCGACACTAATTCATAATAATAATAAAATTGACTGTTAGAAACTAGACTTATTTTAAAACTATTAATTTTCACATTACAGTACTAACATTTTAAGCATATTTCTATGTACTATTTAGCATACCTACATTCCCTCTCTGGAGTGTTGACTTTTTCCTTGTTGTTATATCTTACCTCAGCTCTCTGTGCTCTCCACAACTTTATTTTTATTGATTATTTCCCCCCTGTTTGTTTGTCTGTCTGTCTCTGAGTGTCCCTTATTTCATCATAGTAATTCCATTAATCTCTGCAACAATGTACCTACAACTGAAACCCATTTTTAAGGGTGGTTTCACTAGACCTGTACAGTTGCTATTGCCTGGCTTCAGAGTAATACAGCATGTTTGTCTGTTTTAATGCTTCCAGCTTTTGTGCTCTTAGACAATTTATCCCTTTTGCAGACACACATAAGGCACTTCTGTTACTGATGCCTGTTAGTGCTGTGAATCTGGAATCTCAAATTTTTCTCTGGTAGTTGAGGACAGGGCTCAGTGGGATGTCCTAAGCTGCACTATTGGTACATTGATTTCAGCTACACAGCTATAGATAAGATCAAGTTGGCTCTAGTCCAGTTGTGTCATCTAAGTTAGCTTGCTGTTTCACAGGGGAGGAGTTAGGAGCTACAGAAAAGGTGAAATAGGACATAATCAAAGTCCACACCATGTCACCTTCAGCTAGACTGTCCAGTTTATTACTGACACATCAAGGCATTACATGAGAGCTTGGGTTGTTCATCTCATTCCTTTCCATGAATCTCATGTCTCCCACTGCTGAGATCAGGGAGTTTTCCTGATGCATTCCATGTGGGAGCAGAGGTCTGCGATTGTTCTTACAAGAATGCTCAGAGAACGGCAGAGGATGAATTTGATTCAAGTGACTTGGCCTCGGCAGCTTGAATACACACTTGGCAAAAACTCAGATATAAGGGAACACCACAGGAATCATTTAAAGCTAATCCCACAATTTGCTTTCTGCTCCTCATTTGATGAAACCCAAATTTGTCAGCTGTTAGCTGATTGATCAGCTGGGTTTGTTGGCAGTAAACACATCACTACAACAGGGGATTTGTAGCAAATTGATAGTGTTGAAATATTTTTATAGTAATGATGGGATATATATACATATATATATATATGACATCAGATTATTGAAGATGAAATGTAAAAAAAAAACACAAAAAACCTAATAAATCTTATTTAGCTTCTTCACTGATTTCTGTACTTTATAAAGTAAACCAGCTTCTTAGAAAATACCTAAAACTTCCATAATGGCATCATAGAGAGTTTTCCCCAAAGCAACTTTAAAAATGAGTGGGAGAAGGTCTCTCTTCCCCTTAAAACTATGGTTAAAGGCATTGATACTATTGTGTGACTCTGACAAGTAATCAAATTAAGTTCATTAATGTGCACTTTTTATGGGGAAATTTTGCCTGTGCTGGAAACAATAGTGACGTATTTATTAACTTTAATGGAAACAGGATTTCTCACTATTTTATTTTATTTTATTTATTTTATTTTATTTTATTTTATCTTGTTATCTGTGGGCAAGCAATTAGAAATGATATGAATTACATTGCTCATATATAGTTCCAAATGGTCTATAAAGATAAGCAGATAAATATCTGTGCATAGGGAGTAAAACGAATCAGTGTTACAAAGAAAATATTGTCTGGTCACATCAGAAGATGTAAACTGAATAAGAGAGTTCTTGATATGCTAATAAGTTCTTTAGAATATACAGACTCCAATCCTGTAGAATATGTGCAATGCACAACATTTTAATATAGCTTTGTGAAGCTCCCTTTCCAATGGCCTTTTTCTTCGGGTGCTGATTTTCTTCCTCTTTTCTAGACTACATTCTTTCTGGAAGGAGAAAACTGGTTTAGCTGGCTTCCCTTAGACTGTTGTCATAGACTGTTTCCACATCTAAAAAAAATCCCTAACATTTACAGACAGCAAAAACAAATATATATTCACACAACAATTTTCCACAATCCCTCATTTTCATCTAGACATAAGGTGGATTTCCCAAATCATTATTCATATAGATTATGGTGTCCAGAGTTGCATTGTTATAAGCAATTAACGCAAATATTCAGGTGATTGACTGAGTTATGGGTTGTTGTGTAATGGAAATATGATCTCAATGACATAAGAAACAATATGAAAGGACAGAAGGACTTCCTTCAGAAAGGAAAATGGCACAAGACTATGAAATGGCCACAATATACAAGTGAACTCATGGTGAAAAGATTCAGCTGTCCTATTCTAGGTCCAAGACTCTTAAATTCCTGGAAAAAATTTCCTCTGAAGGTGCAATGCCTCTAGTGAAGTGCTGAGCATTTTTATCAGGTAGGTCCACAGCTCACATGAGTCCATCATCTTGGAGCACAGCAAGCCCAAAACAACTTACACCAGCCCAGGGTATGATGCTTCTGTTGCTGACTGCATTGTGCTGTGTAACAAGGGAGCAAATAGTCCACACATTAGTCATGACCCAGTCTTTCAGTTACAAAATATTCCCCACTTATGGGGTCAGAGTTTAGTGACTTCATAAAATGAACCATCAAGGACAAAGCACGAATCATTCCTCTTGCCATTTTGCTTTGTGCACATGGATCATGCACTATCTTTATGATCTGCACGGTTGGTATTTAGTTTTCTTCTCTACAGGCTTTACTTCACAGTTACATGTTCCAATATGAATAGCAAAATGGGATCTTTAGATCAGGAAAAGTGCAGTAGGGGGAAATAATCAACAAAATTCATACTTTGCTTCAGGTACAACAGATTTGAAATCTCTTCACCTTTAATATTTAAGGCAGGTATTACTGATGCATGAACAATCAACTATATGAAAGAAGAGGCATTTAATTTCATTTTCTCTTTTTCTAAGGTCTAAGTGAGGGTGTTCATTATAAAGCTTACTGTAGCTTCTTAGTGTGACCATGCAAATTACATCTTGAATCTTTGCCTTATAAAAAACTTCCTTCTCCAGTAGTTGTTTAGACTACATGAATATACTTCTTGATTTGAGTTACTCTGACATTCGTATACCCAACTGCTCTTCTGTCTTTGGACTGTGTGGAACAGTCATTGAAATACCAAGGAACCAAATAGATTTTTTTAGAAGTCAATTTAAGTTTTAGTCTCCCCTGAAATAAAAGGATGATTGCAATGCCTACCATGGTTATAGTTTTAGATACTGATGTGCATTTCTCTGTTGAAGCTGTGTTACTGTATAGGCAAAAACATCCCATTCTTTTTGTTTTTTTGAGAAATATAACTGCTGTTGTAGCCTGTTGTGAAATTAATTTTATAAACTTTCTCCCTATTAACAGGAAAGATACATAAGACAGCAAGAGATATAATTAAAAATCCTTTAAAAATCATGTCTATAATCAAGTTAACCAAGCAATTTCAGAAATACAGCTTTTGTAATTGAGAAATAATGAAGTGATGCTTCTAGAGGTCCGTCCTGGCATCTGCTCTGAAATGCAATAGAGTATTTGGAAAGCTTAGAAAGACTTGTGCACAGGAAGGAAGATCCTGAGAAGACAAATGTATTCATTCCTTCTGATGATTTAGCCAGAGCGCATTATGGATTGCAGGGGAGAGCAAAGGGAATGTTTCATTCAGCATGAAGGAAGATAAAACTCACCCACACCCTCTCTTTTGCAAACAATAGCCCAACAGCTACAAGTATTTGGCAAGTTAAGCCATGCAGGCAGTAGGACGTATAGAGATTCCATAATTCATCAGCTATCTCTCATTTTAATTAAAATGAGCCAATAAACACAGCTAGTGTATCAAGTCCACTACAGGCTGTATTTTCAACTTTATCTATAATTGCCTTGCCCCGCTAGGCTCAATACCTTATGGATACTGTTATTCTGCAGCTTTTTCTGGGGGAGAAAGGCATATTTTACAGAGTTGTCTCCCCTTAAGAGAACAAATTGGGAGAGGTTTAGTGCTTCCATAGCATGGCTAGTCAGAGAAGGCTGGAAATCGTGCTAAAGAGGCTCTGGTATGAAACAGAAACTTGTGAAGAACAGTTTGCTCCTGGGCACGTCCAAAGGAGCTGCCTCCTTACCAGGGTGGTTTTTGGGAAAGAGTGAATTGTCAGTGCATGGGACAGCTGCCCACTTGGCGTTACACGGGCTAGGAGAGCACAGAATATGGGGCTCATGTTTTGCTGAGTTTCTGTTTTCTCCATGTCTGTCGTTTTCTATCCTTTTCAAAGTTACCTTTAAATAGAAGTAGAAGCTACCTTAAAGCCATATTGCCCCCTGTGTTTATATTCTAGTACTGCTCTGAGCACAGAGAGGAAATATAAACCAGGATCAGGCTCATATTTTTGAATTCTCCATCTCCCTTTCTCTTTTATATGTCCCAAGTCAGTGTGGTCTGCTTACCTGTGACCCATTTTTCATAGAGGGATTTGCCCAGGAATGAGATCCGAGAGCTTCTCAGTAATGACAGCTGACTGTTTTCCAAATCTCTCGTGTAGCATTTCTTTACTATATATAAACATTTTGCGCGTGAGATTTTTTTTTTCAGTACTTTTAAAAGTCCTTTGAAAGTGTATCCATATGGCAGTTATTCCATTATCCATCTCTTTCTGATTTTTAAGAGGACTGTGTACAGCAGTTACCCTCCTGAGAGTGTAACTTCTCAGCTGTTTACTGGCCTTTATCATTGGTATAACCATAAAATAATTTTCAAAGGAAGCATACCCTTCAAAAGTTTAATTCATTGTGATTACTGCTGCTCTTTCCCAGAAATGAACTGCCGATAAATTTGCTGCAACAGACCTGTATGATGCCATGTTTATGGAGTGCTTTCTCAGAGCAGAACAATATATTACAGCTGTAGCCACAACGTGCAATCTAAAAATAATTCTGCTTTGCTCTAAAGATGCTTGTGGATTGATTATTTTTCCCCTTCAGAGGTGATTTAAGCTATTAAAGAGTAAGATGAGTTCAAGAAAGGGAAAAGTGATTAGATCAGGTGGATTTATCTTTACTCTACGAGCTTCCAGCTTTCTTGGAAGAATGATTAGTTTTAGCTTCAAAATAAATCTCTTCTCATTTGCATACTTAAATAAGCCTTACTTTTGATAAACAACTGATGTTGAAGTTTTCATGAGGAGTGGAAATGAAAAACATGACAGTCAGGTAACTTTAGTTAATCTTGTTCAAGATGGGGCTGTAAGCATTCAATGCAGCTGTTCATTTTCTTCGGCAATGAAAATAAAACAGACTTCACTAGGTTGCTACAGTTTGCAGCCAAGAAACACCAGTCTAATAAAATACCTTCAGAAGCTGAAGTTTAGACCCACATTTTTTACAGGGCCTGAACCCACAAAGCAACAAAAATATATGGTCCGCAAGAGCAAGGAGAAGCTCTCTGTGGCTCTGTGGTTTCTGAGGTGCCTCTGCCCTGATCCCTGCTGCCTGACCCCTACCTTTCTGCAGCATCCCTCTCCTGCAGTATGCCCTTTCCACAAAGGACAGCCATCAAACCCTGGTTAACTCCTTTCTTGCCAACCTTTAGAAAACCTTCTTAAAATACGATGATGTCTTTGCCCTTGCCTCTGTCCCATATGCAAGTAGGTAAGGACGCCAGCATCTCAACTGGCCTTCATTCAAGTCCTGGAAGCAAATGAGATTATAACTACCTGTGAGATGCCTGGATTAGGACCAATAGAAACCTGGCAGGAACATTAGCTGCATTTTTTTTTTAAATGGTTTTAAAAAAAATTAAATACAAAACAGAGGAATAATACAACTTGTACAGTGGATACTCTGCCATGGTTTGAATACTGAATAAATACAGTAATTTAAAAATATAATACAGTACATGATTTAATTTTCTTTTTTTTAAATATTGTCCCACAACTTCAATTTTTTGTGTCTCTTAAATTCAATTGATGATAATCCTAACTCAGTTAAATTGCCTAAGATGGGCTGTAGTTTTTGGCAGCTAGCTGTAGAACATCTAAGACCTTTGATATAGATTTTTTTTTTTAATGAAAAAACAAAACAAACAAATAAAACACACACACACAAAAAACAAACAACAAAGCAGCTTGAACTCTGTTAAAGTCAATAAGAAAAAAGGTAACAAAAAAACCTTTCATTTAAATTATCACCATTTGGTGTTTCTAAGATGAACTGGGCACCACAAAGCTGGCAATAGTGCTGTTTCAGGCTGCCTGCAGACTCAGGTTGAAGGTATGGTATAACTCAAAAAGATTCTGTGTTTCTGCAGATTTCTTCATAACCACTGAAATTATAAGCATGATTATACTATATTTAGGGATTGTGAAATTATTCTGAAATAAACCTTTGTGAGAGATAAGAGCTGAAGCTGGGAAATGTACACAGGCTTGTGCTTTTATCACCAACAATAATTCATGCCTGATACACTCAAGGCTATGTCTAAATAGGGGGCCTGGAATCGCTTCCATACTTATGGGTCAAGAAGCACGCCGTGGCCATCTCCAGAGGAGATGCAAACTGCTTCCAGCACTCCCACCCCTTTCCACAGAAGTAGGAAAATTGGGCAGATGAAGCACATTTAGTTCCTCGCTTTGGACATTGACGGGTTAGTTGCATAACGTGAATAAAATGTTAACATTCTCATGCGTATCTATAATTCTCATCATTGCATCTAACTGCTGAGTTATACTCAGGGATTTAATAACAATATGAGTCTGATTTATTGTCCTGGCTCGAAGTCAATGAAGATCAGCAGCAGAAATGCCCTTCAGTATTGGCACGACATACAAAGAAGCTTTCACCACTAGTACTGCAAACCTCATTTTCCCTTCCGAAGAATACCAGAGGTATTCGAGCAGGACATTTCCAAATTAGTTGTAGCACTATTTAGAGAACAGAAGAATTTAAGTGGAGAACAAAATCAGCAGCTGTCTCAGCTGTGTCTTGAGTGGGAGGTTATCTTGAAGGAAAATGGCAACGAGAATTATTAATTCAGTTGCTGTGGTTAGGGCTTGCTTTGTAAAAAGTTTTATATAACAAGATTTTAACTAAACTTTTACTTTATAGATGAATGAAATTATTGTATCATAAAGTACTGATAAAGTTGAAATTACATTGAACACTCACACCACAATCATACTGGACACGGGTATTTTCTTGTAGAGTGAAAAAAAAGAACCGATTTATAAAATTTTACCTGTTGCCTGGGATGGGGACTCTGAACTTCTGCACATTTAAGGAAAGCCTTTAGCAGGTTCAGAGTTCCATGGCACAACTGGCAAACTGAACTGCTTGCTCATACCCCGCACAAAGACATGCCCTGGGGAACCCTCTTTGTTCCATTAGATGCCGATTTCTGCATGCAGGATAATTTTCTGAGTGGCCAGTTAATAAACTGAGGGGTTTCTATGGGTTTTATACTCCAGATATCACTCCTGTTTGCAGGTGAAATTTCCTGTGCATTTCTCCAGAATCCAAACTCTGTTTTTTTCTCTCTCCCTTCTCACAATGTCACATTTTGGTGAAATAAATAGTAAATGAAAAACTCTCACACTTCCAACACCATCCAGCAACATTTCGTACCACGTAAAACTTGCAGATATTTATCATTCTTTCCTTGCTTCATCCCGATAGCATTACTTGTATCTCACAAAGTGTTTTTTTTTCTGAGGGAGCCCCTGGGTGCCCACCGCACCATCCGCACGTGGCCTTGGACAGGCTGGGCAGCACTGTGGGATCGGGCCAGCACCGGCTCCTGCTTCCTTTGCTTTTCTGCTCTCCATCAAGCTCATGAGTTCAAAGCCAGCCTTAATGATGGTGCACAGGTTTTTCCTGCTAAATGAACAGAAGATGACCTAAAAAAGGGAGTTTGTCAGCATAACACCATTATCAGGCGGGGCGGTTTGCTGCTGGGGAGAGCCGGTTGCAGCTTTTGAGGTCGTGTTTCAAGGCTTGCCTCTTCTCTTCCCCCTCACGGTAAAAATGATGTAATATATTAAATTAAGTGGTAACAATGTATGAAGCTGTGGTTATCATAAAATATTTACATCCCTGGAGTGTTATAAACACACAGTGGAGCCCTAATTAACCATAGGTAGTCTACAATTATCCCCTGGTAATTACCCTAATTGGAATTGGCTCGTTATGGGGAACAGAATAGAATTTGTTTTCTGTTTAGTACTGAAAAACGGAGTTGGCAATTAACTAAAAGCAGCAGCCACTTCATCTGACTTAAAAACATTAAATTGTCCTCTCAGAGCCTGTCACTGTTCCCACAATCTGAGCAGTTTCACAGACAAAACCAACAATCAGACACAATTTCCAAGGCATGCTTACTTTCTAAACCTCGCCTCCATGTCAGCACTGTCAATGAATTGGGTGATTAATAACTGCGATGCACAAGGGTTCATACAGGAGCTAGAAGAGCTATCCAAAGCACTTGGAGATGCACAGGTCATCTGCTCTGGGAACCTACTAGAGGCATTGCGGGAGCAGAAAGAGGGAATGCATATTTTATTATTATTATTATTTAGCAGTGGAGATGGAGAAGCTCTCTGTCTCACTAAAGCATTGCAAGCAATATTTCTGGTCAGGCCTCTCTTCCACGAGCTGTCAGAAAATCTCACAAGTGGACGAGGGGCACATCCGGGCTGTTGGCAAGGGAGTGATCCTGCCACTGCGGGGCTGCAGCTGTGGGCACTTGGCAGTCACCCTCGGTGCCCCTGATAGCAAGACAGCGTGATGCTCGCGGGCTGGTCGCTGGGGCTGGATCTGTGCAATGCACCGAGTGCAGCCAAGGCACAGGAAGGTACCTGGCTGCCTTCCCAAGCATTTCCAAAGGCAAGGGACAGCCAGGCTTGTTCATGCTGAGCTGACAAGACCAGCATCACGGGCAGGTGTGATCCTGAACTGCAGATGAGAGGTGGCTTCTGTGCCAGGCTGATCCCTGCTGTGCCCAGGCATGCGCTGCTGCTGCTGCCCAGCTGAGCAAAAGTGCTGCTGTCCCCAAGTACCCAAATGCCCTTCACCCCTCAGTCTGCCTCCCCCAGCAGTGTCCTGCTCCCTTACAGACACCAGCGGAGGCAACCCAGCTCACTTCATGGTCCAGTTATAGGAGGCAGACTACCTCTGTAGAGGATTTCGTGTTGACTGAGTGGGATAGGGAGAAATTATACGTGCAGTTATTCCAGCAGACCCGGTGGCAATTTTTGGCTGGGAGCAGAGGTGAGCTGCTCAGGGAGCAGAGGCAGCCTTACCTGGGGCTGCTGCTGGCAGGGCAGGGTCTGAAATTGCAGTCGGAGAGGAATTACGCAGCTGCCGCCGCTGCGAGGAATCTCCAGTTTCTAATTTTATTTTCCTAGCTGCTTGTAAATGTCAAGAAAAATTAAACTGAAAAAGAAGTGTGGGGTGCTACAAAGTCCTGTCATAAAAATGTATCTTCTAAGTCATAAATTAATGATTTGTTTTCTCCATCTGGTTTGCCTGATACAAACAGGAACAGCTTGCTTTTGCTGAGAGTGGAAATGCCTCTGCTGAAATGATCTTGTGGAAATGGGAAGATACAAGAAAACACTCAAGTAGCCTGTAGCAGTCTGCACACTGCTGCAAACAGAAGGAAAGTGCACAAAGCGAAACATGACTTGGAGGAGAAACAGGTCTCGCATGCTGTTATTGATTACCCCCTGTAATACAATTTGTCCTCAGATGGTAAGTGTACGGCTTTTTCCACAGTTCACCAAAACCCGCTCTTCTGACTTTCCTCCTAAAAGCATGACCTGCCTACCTTTCTGTGACTTTCAGTGTTGTTGGCTCCTCAGGCCATTTTTCCAGTGCCCTTTTTATTTTTCCCAGTAATTTCCCCAGCTGCCACCTCCAAAGGTAAAACTGGTATTGCCAGTTATGCACGACGTTAACTCTGAAAAGTGAAAAAAGGGAGAAGCTGGAGATACGCCTGAGCAGTATTTCTACATCACTTTCAAATGAAATACATTTTTATGCTTTGGAAACAGCAAACAAGGGGTGGCCCTTGGCCAGAGGAGTAAGGTAGGTCATGTACATATAGCTGTAAGGATATCTTTGTTTACTGTAGAAATCAAGTCTATCTAAATCCCTTTTCTCTGTTTTCCAGATATCTCCAAGTTGAATATTACCAAACTTTGGCTGCTGGATGCTAGCTGTTTACCTGCCTGGGAAAGGAGATAGAACTACTGCACAGGAAGGTCGTATGTGAAGTTTCCTACATCTGCTGGTGGTTTTCATGGGACCTCTGGACTGGCAGGAGGGGAAAAATGTTGTTCTAATGAGCCTTGAGTCCTACCGCAATGTTTGGTCCTCCTCCAGCCTCTAACCAAGGTATCTTGTGACTTCAGTTCTTAGGGCTGAGACAGGTGGAGGCATACCAGGGAAAGAGAAGATTGTGGGAAATAGCCTTTTTACTTGCTAGAATCTCAGTAGGAAGATAATGGAGGCAAGACATAAAGGCAGTCTGCAAGAAAGATGGGGAGAGACTCTTTACTAGGGTATGTAGAGTTAGGACAAGGGCTAACTATTTTAAATTAAAAAGGAGTAGGTTTGGGTTAGATGTAAGGAAGACATTCTTCCCTGTGAGGGTGGTGAGGCACTGGCACAGGTTGCCCAGAGAAGCTGTGGATGCCTCATCCCTGGAAGTGCTCAAGGCCAGGTTGCATGGGGCTGTGGGCAACCTGGCTCAGTGGCAGGTGTCCCTGCATGTGGCAGGGGAGATAGAACTAAGTGGTCTTTAAGGTCCCTTCCAACCCAAACCGTCTGTGATTCTAAGACCTAAATGGAGAAAGTACATAAAAGGGCAACTTTCTGAGTGTTTTGAAAACTCTATGAGTCATGGAGTGTATCAGAAAATGATGTCTGCCTTTCACACAAATATTATCAAAAAAGTATTAAAAATATGAATATGCATGCCAAAATTTACCTTTCATTTTTCTCCACCTCTTTTTCTACTCCCTGTATTGGTCCTTGTCTAAAGCAGCTTAGTTTCTGCAGTCTTTTCTTTGTCAAACTCATCTTTTGCTCCCAAACAACTTCCAGCAGATCTCAGCGCAGTGTGACTGGCACATCATACCCTGGTCAGTTTCCCCAGGGGATGGAGTCCCTGACCAGGATGCTTCATTGCCAAGGAGATCTGCAAAGTGATCTGCCAAATCGGTCCACGTCTGTTGTGTTGTCTGAGATGTTTATGTTTTTATGAAGCAGCTGGTTCACTTAGTGAGTCTCTATTTTTAAGTCTATGCTAGCAGCCCTTAGGAAATTATACTGAAGCTGAATATGAGAGGATGTCCAGCAAGGTGAAAGCCTGCATAGACAAAATGGAGTTATCTTCCTGGTCTGTACTCCCACAGGGATTGCAAACATACGTTTTGTGAGGTGTGTGCATTGTCACAAGGGCCTAAAAAACAAATTTTGGGCTAGTCCGGTCATCTTGATATACTGTGTTGTGCCATATCAACATAACCTTCCTTCCTTCCTTCCTTCCTTCCTTCCTTCCTTCCTTTCTTCCTTCCTTCCTTCCTTCTTCCTTCCTCCCTTCCTCCCTCCCTCCCTCCCTTCCTCCCCTCCTCCCTTCCTCCCCTTTTATTTGCTTCGAAATAAACATAACTGCTTAATAATTGACAAGGTGACATTTAGGTTTCACTTTTTATTTCGAAATGTAAACACGTTTCAGTTCTCTAGTCTAGTAAAGAATGTTATATTTTTATGGGATTAGACACCTTGTTAAATCATTTTAGATGTTACCACTCTTTTCCCATTTTTCCTTAAGTTATTCATTTGTTCCAGCACTCCTTCTTTTGGCAAGAATCTCACTTGCATAAGCTGTTGGATCAGCTTTTCACTGATTATGAACTAAGTCATTTTTTGCCTCAGCAAAAAGGAAGAGCTGAGTAAAAGAGTTTTTAGTTTAGAAATATTTGTCCTCCTTCAGGATTTTGGGTGCCCATTAGCTCCAGCAGGGGAGCTTAGCACTTTGCAGCATTGGCTTGTTAAACCAGAGATGCTCCTCTAACCTTGTCCAGCTTCCAGGGAGCTGTGGTGCTGCTGCTGCAGTGTCATTGCATCTGTCCTCTGTTCCTCCCTCTGTGCTTTTCAGATTTTTTTTTTCTATACGCAAAGACATTGGTTTTCTTGGAATGAGCTGCAGAACCTACTCCTCCCTCCATCACAAGCATCCTACCAGACACAATACAGATGGTTTCTCAAAAGTGTGCTTTGTCTTTTTAGGGGCAAATGATGTACTGTTAATCACTAGTGGGTGTTTTAGGTAAATGAAAGCCAACCTGATGAGTGAGTGATGCCTAGTAGGTGATTTTGTTGATTCTTTTGTTAGCTGTTAGCTGACATTGCTTGCAGCTACTCCATCCTCTCTTTGGTTGCTTAGAGTATGAGGGAAACTTGTACCCAACAAGGAAAATATTACAATTGTAACACCAAACTAGGTTAGATCTTTTTACTTGGTTGGGATTCATTTTAAAGCAGCACAATATGCTGGAAAATGCAGTCCTCTGCAACAGATACTGCAGCAAAGTAAACCTTGAAATGCTCCTGAAAGGTCTCATCAATTCCTCTTGCAGAGTGTGTTGAATGTAATGACGGAGATAAGTGATTCACATAATTTGTTTCACAGACCTCAAACTTAACTTTACAGGTGGCTCTGTGGGGCTTTGTAACACTTCTGTTCACCTTATTAGATCCAGGTTCCAGACAGAAAATCTGAATTCTGTGAGAGTCCATGTGATAACCTTGTGTCCTTGAAGACAGGTTGAGTTCTGTCTTTGAGCTCTCAGGGAACATTTGGTTCATGCTTTCATCTTCGGGAGATTTCAGTGCTAAGGTAAACTTGATTCCAGGCTTCAGATACCCTTTACAAGGATCCAGCCTACAAGGCAAGAGGCTAACACTTTGTATCTGATCCTTTCTTGTCCATTAGCTTATAAAAACTTATAAAAAGTATATGACTTATAAAAATATCAGGCATCCAAAGAGGTAAACATTTAAGAAGTGAATAATAGGATTCCTAGAAGAACATAGGTGTCTAACTTCTCTTGGAGTGAATCACTTTGAATGCTTGCTGATCAAACTACGGGGGCTCAGCTCCCAAAAGCTGCATGAAAGGCACCAAAACTTTAGCTCTTTCCTCTTGCAAATACAGATGAGATTTATTTTTTTTTTCCTTAAAAAAGTGAGAATACTTTTGCTGGAGTTTTTCACTGAGATGAAGATTTATATACACAGTTCCAAACAACACCCCCTTTTCATTTGCCTACCATTGCTCCATCCAGCTAGCTGACTTTTCAAGAAGTTTAACGATTAAGATATACTTTATTTTGAAACTCGTTTACTTTTGTCAAGTCTTGGTCACAAACGCAGTGTTGTAAAGGCATCTGGTTGATATGATTCAGAAAGCATTTTACAAAATCACTTGGCTCTGTGGAGAGAATTGATTCTTTGTCAGCAAGTGATTGACAGTCCAAACCCACATAATCTAAAAGGAGATGCAGAGACAGGATCTGGCAGTCCACCACAACAGACCTCTTGAGTTAGCAAAGCTGTGATGTGCAGGAATCACGCACTGGGCTCACTGATGGGGGCAGGCATTTAATCAAATGATGAAGGCATGCGATGAGTGTGCCAGACAACGCGATGAAGATGGCACAGGGAAACCGTGTACCGTGGGAGAGGCTGTTGCTGGAGCATCTGTCTTTGAGCTGTGCCTGTCCTCAGCTGTGGCACAGGCCCCCTGCCCAGGGAAGCCAGGCACCAGGCACAGCTGCTCCAAGGCCCTGGCCAGTGGGTGTGAAGCGGAGTACAGAAACAAAGCTTGTGACCATGTGTAGGACTTGATGGGTCTGGCACTACCTCAAGCAGATGTCCCTGGTCCTTGTTTCTGGGGGCTGAGTTGGAAAACAGCATCGAGACTGAGCACAGCAAGCATGGCCAAGTCCTGTAGAAGTCGATTTATACCGCTGGAGTCTTCACCAGAACGTTCATCTTGGACGACTATTCAGAAACTGGGATGAATCACATTACCAGTGCTAAGCACTGAATCATGCACCTATCAAATCTGTCAGCAACAAAATTTATAGGTAAAAAATAAGACGGTACACCTCTTTAAAGTGTTGGCACCATTTTATCAGGATAAGTGGTTGGATCTTACAACTGTGTGAGCTTTCCAAAATGTTAATTTAATTGCACAGCCACCTTTTTATCTAATTTGCCTCTGGCAGGATCTTAAAAATGATTTAAACTTCAAAGACGATACTAATCCCACATGCACAAAGATACTTGGAAAAACTATTTCTTTGAAATGTAACTGATTACAAATGAGTGTTGATTGCTGGTGCCTTCCTTGCAGCATTAGCTTTTCTGTGGGCATGGCGTGCTTTTGTAATTTGTCAACTGCTACCACTATTTAGGATCAGTTAAGCTTTCTCACACTAATTAAAAACTGTAATTAAATAACCAAAAAATCCCTCACTATGACTCAGTCTCAGAGTGTGCATCTGGCCCTTGTTTGAGACAGAGGGTAAAAAAACCCCGAAGTTATGACTGAAATTTCCGGGATGTTTTCTTTTGATTATCCCATAAAGGCACTCCGCTGAAATGGCAATGGCTGGAAAATAGAAGAGACAGACATCTTTCACTGAGGTGGAAAGGACTGTGGTAAACATTTCTGCTTAGATTGCATTTTGATCTCAGAATGCAGTACAGGACTAATAGATCATGAACAGAAGGAGCAAAATAAAATATTATTTTAAAATATCTTTTAATTGCAGGTCAGTGAAAGTACTGGTGAATATTATTTTAAAAAGAATCCTCTCCTTGAAGAGAAGTGTGCTCTACTCTCACTCTTCCATATTGGCACAAAAGGAGAAAATGATCATTGGAAAGCAGATTTACTCTTGCAAGAGGTTATCACTGCATTTAATAGCCATACATTGATATATTTTTAAAAAGTTAGGCTATAGCTTCTTAGTGCATTGGGGAAAGAAAGAACTGCTCTATGCTTAGGCATTAACGTATTGCACAAGATCTATCTCCACTAATTGTATTTGGCCACTTTTATGTTGTTTTAGTGACCACATAAAACAGAAGGGTGGGATACCTCAACTTCTGTCTCCTGATGAAGATGACATACTTACTGTAGCTAAAGCTTTCTAACAATTAAACTGTCCTGATTGTAACATAAAGACGAGACATATTTCCTCATAACTCTCCATCTAGATGCCATGAGTGCTGTTCAAGCAACATTTGTTGAACAGCTGTGTCTAGAAAGAAAAGTGAGCTAGTGAAATGTATTTTTTAAATTGATACAGATTTCAGTGGATTGCTGTTTGGAGTTGTTTCTGGAGAAAAAGTTTTCTGAGTGAAAAAATTATCACTTCAAAATGCATTCTGTTTTTCTACAAAAAAGAGGTCCAAAATGGTGTTTACTGAAATGAAAATTTGGAGTCACATGAAGTAAGTTTTTGAAGGAGGGAATCTTTTGTTAGAACTGCTGGCTTTGGAGATTAATTTAGCTTGAAAAGAAAAGAAAAAAAAAAAAACAAATTATGGTCTTTTCCATGATAGAAATCCACTCTTTATGTCCTCAAGATTCTAATTCCTGTTGAGGTAGATCTTTTTATCTGCTTTATCTTGATCAAAACAAAGTGGTAGTTGTTGTTTTGTTTATTCCCCTTTCATTTATATCTCTGCTTTAAACATGCTAAATTGAAAAACATAGCTGCCCTATTAAGAGACTGTGATCTCACTTGTGAAATCAGCCCTTCCAGAGACAACACAGCAATATTTAAACTGTAGCTGAAACCTAAGAACCAGTGGTCCTGTGAAAGCCAGAATCAGTTATTAACCAGGTGTGGAACGGTCTGTTTGCTTCCTAAGGCACAGATCTCCCACTGTCTGTTTAAATGTGTACCATGCAAGGCGGGTAGATACTTTGATAGAGAAATAAATGCCTCATTTCTCTTTCCTCTTCCCCAAGACCACTGGTAGTGACCATCCATCCTCTCCTGACAGATTTGGCCTTCAATACACAGTAAATCCTTGGTAAAACCTCTCTCAGGCACCCTAAAGGCTAGATCTTGACCTGGCAGCTTAGCTTCCCAGCCAGGAAAGCAAATAAGGGGAGAGGAATCACAGAATCGCAATAATGCCGGATGGTAAAGAGCGCTGGTGGTCCTGAAACCCAGCCTCCCACTCAGAGCAGGAGTACCACTAGTGCCAGAACAGCTCTGACATGGCTTTGTCCAAATTTATCATGAAGGACGGAGATATCAACACCTCTTTGGATATCCTGACCCAGTACTGCACTTTCAACTAATTTTCCTAATGCCCAACTTGATTCTCCTGACCAGCAAATTCTGACTGTTGCCCTTGGTCAAATTTTCTCTTTCACAATATGAAGAGGAATTTGCTCCATCATCTCTGTAATTGACCTCCAAGTAGGCTGTCATTACAGCGTTCCTCAACCGCCTCTATGCCATGCTGACTTGTCCCTGCTCCCCGTGGGGTCCCTCCCACAGGATGCCGTCCTTCCCGAACTGAGCCTGCGGGGACTGCCCACAGGCAGCAGCTCTTCAAGAGCTGCTCCCACATGGCTCCGTACCACAGGGTCCATCCCCCAGGAGCAAACTGCTCCAGCACGGGTCCCCCACGGGTGGCAACTCCTCCCAGACCCCCTGCTCCTGCGTGGGCTCCTCTCCACGGGCTGCAGCTCCGGCCCGGGGCCTGCTCCTGCGGGGGCTCTCCATGGGCCGCAGCCTCCTCCAGGCCACATCCACCGGCTCCACCGGGGGCTCCTCCACGGGGGGGCTGCAGCGTGGAGATCTGCTCCGTGTGGGACCCATGGGCTGCAGGGGGACAGGCCTGCTCCACCAGGGGCCTCTCCACAGGCCGCAGGGGAACTGCTGCTGCCTGCCTGGAGCACCTCCTGCCCTCCTGCTGCACTGGGGTCCGTGAGGTCTGCAGGGCTGCTTCTCACTCCTCTATACCAGCTGCTGTCACACAGCAGTTTTTACCCCTTTATTAAATCTGCTCTCCCAGAGGCCCAACCAGTGTTGCTCCCTGGCTTGCCACGGGGCAGCAGCTGCTCCCTTTTGGAGCTGGCTGGAGCTGGCAGCCTTAGCATTGTCTCCACATTGTCATGGGTCTGAGCTCCCAGCAAATCTGCTCCAGCACTGAATCTGGTGGGGTGATAGGTCTGTCTGGCAGAGAGGTTCTTCTGCTTCCTTCAGCATGGTAACTAACTGGTCAGTAACAATTGACAAATTACTCTCTTAGTTTTGGTCCTGATCTGATGACAGAAATGTCCAGGCCTAACCCCTCCCCGAGCAGGAGTTGTTCCTTTTCTGTTGCAAATGGGCAATGAATGTGGGAAGGAAACCTTCCTTTTGCAGACAGGACTTTCCAACTTCCCTTGTCTTGAGAATGTGTCCTTTCTTGCCTCAGTCACATCAACCTTTTTGTGCTCTGTTCTCTGGGAAACAGGAAGCCAGACGAGTTCACTCTGCTTGGCTGCAGGGTCTCTCGCTTGGCACGGAAGCCCTGTTTACCTCTGACCTCCTGGCATGGTTCACTTGTGAACATTAGAACCACCTCATGCTGCTCCTCCCATGTTGTCAATTAGAAAAATAGAGAACTTGACATTTCCTCCAACTCTCTGTGGAATATCTGAGTATTTACTTCTGGGTAGACTGGTGAGAAGAAACATGTTCTGAGGTTGATCTGTTCCCTTCCTCCCATGCAGGTAGAAAAAGTTAGAGAAGGGGAAGACCAGAGCAAAACTCTTCTGGAATGGTAATAGACACAGGGAATCTTGTAACCACAGTCTGGACTACAAAGAGTCCCCTGAATGAGATCTGTAAATATCATTTTTTTTTCTATTAGATCTGAAAGCAGTTAATTGCAAGGTTGACTTCCTTCTAAGATAGTGAGATGCAGCCACTTCTCCACCATTCCCATGCTCCAGCAGGCAGGAGTAGCTACACTTAGAAAGGAAAAACTGTGATACAATAGTGGAAAAAGGAGGGGTTGACAAGGAGTGTGCAGTACATCTAAAGATTGTGTTTTGTGAGAGATTTATTTTATGAAATGGGATTTCTGTTTCCAAGTTATAAAACCATAAAAAGTTATTAGAAAAAGCAAAACTGGGTACAGCAGCTTCAGAGGAATATTAGCTAATTTATGTCTGCATATGGGGAGAGGTGAAGTGCATCTTGTCCTTACTATCACTGTTTTTCAGAGGGACCAGTCCTTTCTGGAGTTTCTGACCCCAACTGCAGCATGTTATTTAATCATCTGAAGGTTCACAGTACCAAGGACAAGTTAAAGCAAG
Source organism: Cygnus atratus (assembly GCF_013377495.2). Classification (NCBI taxonomy): domain Eukaryota; kingdom Metazoa; phylum Chordata; class Aves; order Anseriformes; family Anatidae; genus Cygnus; species Cygnus atratus. Next base: position 126,180,740 of record NC_066362.1, on the reverse strand, counting down.
AGCATGCCGGTGCATCTGGATTCTAGTGACAGCACCATGGTCTGAAAGGTTCAATGCATGTCTTTGCTTCTGGAAATGGAGGAGCAGGTGGCGTCTTGTCCCAACTGCATGGCTGAGGATTTAGCTGAGGAACCCACATCTCACTGAAATGAAAAACAGCTACATCTGAATCATGCAGCACAGTGTCATCTGGAGATGCCAACTCATGCCATGACATATTCTGTCCATCCTAGTCTCCACCAGACTCATTAGCTCAAGCATGGCCAACATATACTACCAAAGCTAAGCCTGCTTGTGCTAACTTGGGATAAGTCTCTTTTTTATGCCTTATTAGAGCATGTACGCATATACTCTATTTTTTTTTCTGTGTACGGATCTCTGATAGCATTCAGTAAGACTGATAAAGGAAGCCATAAATAGATAAAATAGATAAAAGGAAGCCATAAATAGTCAGGATAGGTACTTTCTTTGAGCAGCCCATCCAGTCTTCTGCTATGGAGTTTTTGCAGTTTTGCTAGATATATCTTTAGGTTTTGGTTGCTTGTTTCTCAAAATCTCTGTACCAACTGAACCAGTCCACTGGCATATTCCATTTACTCAGTTTACTCTGAGTTATCTACCTTTGCAGCTGGATCAGAAGTTGGCTAAAATCTCCTCACCCATGTATTGAAATTATATGACTCTTTCTTTAAAAGTGACCTCTGGCATCTTATCATTTAAAAAGTTTGTATATATCTATATCTATATCTATGTACATATAGATATCTATAAATGTTTTAAACTTCTGCTAGTGTTCTGCTATCCAGGTTATTTGGATAACTCATTAAGTATGCCTGTTTATGAGTGTGCTGGACTATCACTGGTAGTCATAGATATACCAGATAGACATAGATAAAATAGATTATCTCTGCAGCCTAATTTTTGGCTGGAGGGCCATGCTGAAGCCCTGACTGAGGTAAGAAGAGGACAATTTGAGTAAGATTCAAATATTAGATATTTGCAGTCCAGACAAGTACATCTCACCAAAGGTCCTTTGAAGCTATAGACACTGTGTGATTCATGTTGCATAGGGTGGAAGAGATTGTGCACTGGAAGCACCCAGGGCTGTGCAGGTGTAGACACCTGCATTTAATAAGATGAGTATGAACCTTGGCAACCATGGAAACTGAAGTGACAGAAAGATTTCACTTGGTCCTGTTTTCACTACTGACAAAGTCGGGGAGGAGAGCCTGTACAGGAGAAGGTACTTTCTGCTTCTCATAAGTGGTTAGATCTGTGTTTGAAGGGTGTTGGATATTAAGTACCCAAGTTACAAAAGAAACAATGAATGATGTTTAATGCTCATAGTGTCTGAATTTCAACAAAGGAGGGATGACCTAAGGGTTGGGACGAGGGCTGGAGGTGCTTTCTGCTGCCTGCTATGCCATAGGCAGCTGCCACATCAGCTCAGCAGTCGATAGGATTTGCAGACGTGCATAAGGACTGGTGTGGCTGATAAGTTTTTTTGTTTTTTTTAAATAGGACTGTGAAGTGTGAATTATTTTTGTCATCTCTCTCACTCTTAGTGCAGAATCCAGTCAAGAACCTCTATGAATCTGACTGCTTACTTCTGAGGGGAGGTTGCCCTTGTAGATGCATGGCTAACGGCAGGATGCAAGGGGTAGAGTGACGCATGTATTTGTACATAGCACCTATCCATTATAGATGTGGAAAGACTGCAGGATCTGCCTTAGCACTCAGGCTACAACAGCAGTTTCCTGCTGCCAAAGCATGCTCTGTCTTGCCACAGACAGAGCTCCGGAGCATTCTGCTCATGAGCTGAGAAGATTAGCATTTGAGTGAGGAATCCTTCTCTTGGTTATCCAGTCCCCAAACTCCTAATTGAGTAAGTTCGAGACCAGTTATTCTTTATTTTTTTCTTCAAAATAAAGATTTTCCCTGTTTCTCAGGAAAACAGGAGGTGATTTCATCTTAACATAACATTTAAGATGAGATAGTGTCAAAAGCTGTAATCTTGCATGTCCCCTTTAATACATAACATCCTGATTATAGTGGCCTTGAAAAATTAACAAGTATTCAAATAAACCCTAACTGAAAAGGATGCAAGGCCACCATTATCCAGCCTGTGTGACTCATTAAAGTGAAGGGTGAAGAGCACAGCAGAGTTGCGTTAATCACTTGGTTCTGCTACAGGAAGAAAAGGATTAATGTGATACTTTATTTACAACATACCATATGCAGAGTTAGCCGATAGCCTCACAGAGGCTCTAGGGATGCTGCTGATGAAGGAACTTCCCACTTCTAAATTATCTTTGGGAAGTCTTTAGTCAAATTTTGTTTTAGACTTTGCATTTTGCTTGATAATAATCCACAATCTTTCTGATACAAAATAAAAACTTCATTTCTTGTTTCATGTCTTCTTCCCTCCCCGAACATTAGCATATGAGAAAAACTCACATAAGTTTATAAAGATAGTTTCATGAATAGCTGTTCTAAGGCCAAGAGAGGAAAAAAATACCAACACCACCTTATCAAGAGGTTGAAGACACCCTTTTTAGAGCAAGTTTTTGGTGATGAGGTACCTTGAAGATGCTCTTACAGAAGTCAGATGATATTTGCTTAGTTCTCATACTAAAGGATGCTGTGTTATTAGAAAAAGAAGAACAAATATGTGAAGTAAAACTCTGCTTTCTTAGACTTTCTGAAGAATACTTCAAATCAGAAAAAAAGAAATGGAACAGCAGACCATAGGGTTATCAAAAGATAACAAAAGTAGCATTTATGATGATAGGTGGTCCTGTTGCATTTGGTGTTCTTACTGATTTCAGGAATGACTGACAGCTGATGAGCCACTCTCACAATTGGGTTTATAACAGATGGTACAAAAGCTCCCTGATGGGAAACTTGGTGAGGATTCAGAGCAAAATGTCTGACAGGAAACTACCGATAGGCATAAATGTTATAAATTACCATACAAAAGAAAGTACCTGGTCCAGAGTAAGACTTACTGATTATAGTCCTTGTGCATTTCTGAGGATTGCAGAGAAGATGATTAAACCCTTGGATCTTGTTGGACAAAAGCTCCTGTTGCACAGCACTCTTCAAAAGTGAGGCAGCAGAGAAAATCTCAGATGTGGTTGATATTACAAAATCCAAAACACAGAAGAAAAGAGACGTTGTGCAGGAAAAAGTGGGGAATTCAAAGTTGATATTACAAAAAACAACATATGTTGTTTCATATGCTATGGCAAACACCATAAACTGAGGCATGGACTGGCATTTGGAAAAATTTTAATGTAGTTTGATTATTGTTGTTGTTGTTAGCTGGGGAGAGCCTCTTCCGGGAGTCAGCTGGGACTGATTACTGTACAGAGCAGTATATGTTAACTAGTGCAGAGCAGCTAGACCCGAAACACTTGTGGAACAGACCTCTGCTAGGCTCCCTGGCTTGGGATGATAGCTGGATTTCCTGTTGTAGAAACCACAGAAGGATTCCCAATCTGAAAATGCTGTATCTTGACTGGAGAGTGTTTGGATTTGTCCACACGCAGCCATTCTCACCTTCAATAAATCAGTAGAAAGAGCAGTTTTAAGATTAGACAGCAAGTTCCCATCAGTGTGGTCCAAGACTTTTCTTTTGGTGATGTCAGCAAGCTTTTCAATTAGCATCAGTTGAGGTAGTGGGGCCTGTGATGTGGAAAGATAATTTTTGATTACAATCATGCAGAAAATTGGCCTTTTAGCTTCTAATGTGCTTTTATTTAAAATTAACTCTTAAACTTTCCTGAGCATGTTGTAACAAAAAAATGCTCTAGATTTGTACATAGTCTTCAAAATTGGCAATACTGTACACACATGCTAAGCTATTACCATTCAGTGATATCAGTAGAACTATTTTTATGGTTAGAGATATATAAATACGCAAGGTCAAGGCCTTATTCTGTATTACGTCATAACTATGGAATAATGCATAGGTGAGTGGTGGGACTGACTTCACCAGTGAGCTGTAAAATATATTCCTTAGAGAGGTCAGATTCAAAAAAAATAATAACAATTTCAGTTCATCATCTTTCCTGGGTCAACAAAACTTGGCTGAACTTTGACAGGCTTTCAATTCCAGATTGATGATATAGTCTTCTTTCCAAGGATGGATATGTTTGGGAAAAAGCCAATGCCTAATTCTGAAGAGAAGTAATAGTCATGGTGAGCTAAACATATTTATCAGATTATAATTACCTTTTTTACTTTCTGACCCACAGGAGGTAATCAACAACTCTCTCCATGCTCATGTTCTTCCATAGCTCCTCTGCTGTCTCCAACTTTTTCTTTCAGGTATAACTGTTCAATAAGTAATTTAAACTCAGAGTCTTGTTCTCTGTTTACATTTAGCTTTGAAAATTCCTTCTGCTACTTCAGACCCGAACAAGGATTTGTGTGCCTGAAAGCTCATTTGTTTTCTCAGTGATGTAAAATGGATCTAATAAAGTAAAAGACTGTCTTTGCTAATTTTGTCTTTCCAATAAGACAGCATCTGTAACCAATTCATCTGAACTTCTCTGAAATTTTTAACATATTCTGAACTAACATATACTTAACACAAAAAAATCTAGGGTGACTTTTATAGGGTCATTATAGGATGACTTTTTCCTACTATGCAGAATTACTGAAGCTCAGAAGTATGCGTGCATAATACACCTCTCACTTTAAGAGCTGCAAATTATTTGGTCAGTTAAATTTATTTATCAAGATGTTACGTTCATGTTGGGAAGCAAAATTCTGTGTTAGCAGACTTACTAACCCAAACCCACTACACTAAAAGAAGTATGTTTTGATAAAACATAAAATTTTATTAACATTTCTTTCTCCCTTAACACAACCTTCACTGAACCAGAGTTGTAAACACTAAAATACTCTGCATAGTTCAGTCTCATGCTATCTGAACTGGCCAAACCAAAAAGCTATGAATATTTAAAAAAAATAAAAAATAATTAAAAAAATATATTTTTAATCCCATTTTCCTACAGAAGTTTTTTTTTGGGCACATTTCTCCTCTTGCATTTGCAACTGCAGCATTCTAGCTCTTTCAAACTCTGTGAATAAACAAAAATCAGGAAGTCAGATATCTATATATTCCCCATATACATACTCTGTGGGAACACCCCTATTGAATTCGTACTTTGTCATGAGGAAGCATTTATAACTTATGTTATTTATTTGAGATACAAACATGCCTTAGATAATGAACACAAATGCAGAGGGACATTATGTCAACAAAAAGTGCCCAAAAGATTTACATAAACTGTCATTTGAGGTTTTGTAACATGCAGATGTAACTGTTAAGGATAATAGAAATACCTGTCATTTTAGCTGTCAACACATCTTGGCAATTTTATCCAGTTGCCCTTTGGGTGCCCTCTTTGCTTTGGTTCTTTGACTGGTCTTGCCTTACCACCTTTCACAAGGCAAAGTTAATGGCTGTGATCATTCCATTCTACTGACTTCACATACTCATTCTGACTCAACTTCTTCTCTGACTCACAATCTATTTCTATTTCCATAATCATGAGTGTATGTGAGACATCCTGGGCTAATGAGAAATGGCACAGACATCAAAATGTGTTATTCATACCTATGTGAGTAATCCCCACACGTTCTTTGGTACATGTGTATTGACTTGATAGAACTTTCATTTCCTGCCTCTTTCCATTTATTAATACAAATGACTTGGTGAACCTTCTTCCACAGTAATGTGGATGATTCCTCTTTTGTTCTTATGAAAGAAAGAAACCCCACAATATACTAGGATTGTCTCTTTAGCCATTTTATTTTATTATTACTATTACCTAGGAAAAGAGAAACAACAACAACAACAACAACAACAACAAATCTTTAGAAGTTCTTATAAATGATTAAACTTTACAGAGGACCAAGTAATTAAATCATCATATTAAAGTGTCTTCAGGCTTCTTTGTATTCTCACTCCTACGGACAACAACTCTCTGGTGCAGGGGTTTCTATTCTCAGCAAGCAAAAGCTCAAGCAATTCAGCATAACTTAAGAATTAGAAGTTACATGTGCATTTTTGGCCTTTGCCACAAAGCAATCATACTGTAAAATATGTATGGAGAATGTCACAACAAAAAATGATGTATGTGTCTGGAAGTAAATGATTTGCGTAGGCTGTAGATCTGGTACATCTTGAGGGACACATTTTAGTGATAATATATGTTACTGTAAGGTGAATTCAGTAGATGACCTTAGAAGATGGACCTGCCTGAAATACTGAGGGTTTTGGGTGAAAAGTCTACTGTACATATGAAATCTACCTGCTGTATTATCTAAATAAGATGTAAAATTGCAGGGGAAACCTTGAGTAAACTCCTGAGCTATCTCCAAAATCCACAAAACAAACAGAAAGTATCAAAGGCAAGAATACAGTTTTCTGTACTAGCACCTGTGAGCAGAGGGGAAAGAGGAGAGGCCCACAAAATAATCATGACATTATCTATTACTTTAAGCATGACATTAGGGTAACTTTATTTATTTATTTATTTATTTTTAGTGGAACTTTATAACATATAAATATGAAAAACTTGGAGATTTCTACTTATATGAATATTCTACTATTACTGCTTTTATAGATAGATATTAATTGAAAAAATGTGACCTTTTAGATAACTCCTAGGAGGTCACAGATTTAGTGGTTATTGAGAAACTGCAGTGTTAACTCTTGGAGTTCTTACTGGGTACGCAGAAATGTGGCAACAACTCTACAACAATTGCTTGATATTTACGAAGAACATTGATAAGACATTTTATGTACTCTACAATATTAATACACACAAATTAACTTAATCACATGCAGTAACTCAGATTTTTACCACAGATGATACTCAGACAATATTGGGAACAAAGAAATCTTGAAATGAATAACAGATCTAACATTCAGCCTGTCTTGAAAATGGCACAGTCTGTCTCTCCCAAATTTCTGATGGAGAGGGATGTAAATCCTGAAATGTAATTTAAAATACCAAGTTAGTCAGAACTAGAGGAAAATCTGGATTTGGGTATCATAATAAGTGCAGAGGGTTTGTTATTTCAATCTTATTGCTCTCCATTATGTTGCCAGGGACAAACACATAATATGTTGTAAAGAGGCTTTCCTCTAGTCACTACAGCACTGTACTAAGCACATACTCCCAAAGCCTTCCCCGTAGGAGGGTTGAGTCCACTTGGACACAGTGGAGATGACACATCTGGTAAATGGGTGTGATGCTCTGATTTTCCAGCTCCAAGTGGGTGGATCATAGAGTGTCACTCTTGGGTGTAGTAGTGGAGAGGGGCGGGAAGGAAGCCCAAAAAGAACTTGATGGGGCCATTCCTTCACTATAATGCCAGTGAAGTGACATCACAAGGCAAATATTATAGCAAGACATGATCTTGGCTTGGTTGTTCCCATCCTCCCTGGTTTCATTGCAAAACATTTATTTTCTGGAAGTGGGTTTTCTATTTCTTTCTCTCTTTTTCTTTCTTTCTTTCTTTCTTTCTTTCTTTCTTTCTTTCTTTTCTTTCTTTCTTTTCTTTCTTTCTTAGCTACTGCTGTTAAAATTAATATTAATTACCATCCACTGCAGTACAGTATTTTGTTTTGCTAAAAATTAATACTAAACAGGAGGTGAATAGATATTTTTTCTCTTCTGGAATGTGAGCAGTTTTTCCCACTGGTATGCCACTTCCAATTTGCCATTTGCCAATACTATATTTTACAACAGCTGTACAATCTGTACAGGCAGAAATTTTTGTGTTAAGACTGCTGTACTTTAAGGTAGCCATGCATTAAAAACTGCCAGCAGCTTACTTTTCAGAAAATGTTTTAAATAAAAGGGATCAGTGAGCATATGTGCAATCAATACTTAAATATACTGGGCATTCTACCACACTTATGAGTAATTTTCTGGATTAGCTGAACAATATAGAGATTAAAGTTTAAAACTTGTCATTTTTATATGCAGCATACTTACATTTTGTGGGAGAACAATGTGAAATATGAGATGTTTGTACTGGTAACTGAAGATGTGCTAAACACTTGAGTATTCCAGCTTTATTCTGACTCATTCTAATTTGTACATTCTCTGCAGACCTCCTAACCCACCCAGTAAAAAGATCAGAGATTATCGATATTGAACTGGGTAATTGAACTGAACTCAAATGATTCCTCTGGCTTCAGGAACATTTCTTGCATTTCTCACACTGGAATTTCAATTTTCTTGTTGTGAAATCATCTTGCTGGAAAAAAACACACAACACCACAACAAACAAAAACAACTGCAAGAGCTAGATTAAAGAGATTCTCCTATCTGTGCTTTTCGCCACGTATTAAGGTTGATACTCGGGTGCCCAGATCAAGACTTAAAGGACTTTGATCCCATTATAGCTGTTTTTATGCACACATTGTCCTGAAAGCCTCCATGATGTGGTGGACAATGCTCTTCATGCCTGTGCCCGTGTGTTAGCACGTCTGCTCACACCCTCTCCACATGATGTCCATCTGCTTTGCCCAGGCCTCTGGCTGCAGGCACTGCTCCACCCATGACCTTGGTAACTGGCCCATGGCCTCTCCTACCTCTGCCCAGATCCTTGTGCTTGCTCCCATGGCCCCAAGGCAGCTGCTGGGAGTCGTCGGTGCTCAGCTATCCCCAGTGCATTTACATATCTGCTGCCAGGAGGAAAATTTCCCACCCTACTGGGGCTGCTTACTTGCACATCCCTTTCAGGAGGAAGACTCAGAGGCTGACAGCCTTCCCAAGTGGTCTTTTTATAATAATTCACAGCATGGTTGAGATTTGAAGGGACCTCTGGAGGTCATCTGGTCTAACCTCCCTGACAAAATTAATTAGTACAGGACTTGCACTGCTGCAATCTTCTTTCGGACTTTGGGGTACAGGTAGCTTCATAAAGTATTTGTACACTAATGCTGTGTGCTGCATGTGGAATTAAAGCTGTCCCAAGGCAGAAGCTCTGAAGAAGAGCTGGCATTGAGATGTAGGCTTGCTTCTGACATTAACCAGGGCATTGTTTACTTCACTCTATGTCAATATCATAGAATCATAATATCATAGATTGGTTTGGATTGGAAGGGATCTTAAAGATCAACCAGTTCCAACCCCCCTGCCATGGGCAGGGACACCTCCCACCAGACCAGGCTGCCCAAAGCCCCATCCAGCCTGGCCTGGAGCACTTCCAGGGATGGGGCATCCACAGCTTCTCTGGGCAACCTGTGCCAGTGCCTCACCACCCACTGAGTAAATAATATCTTCTGAATATCTAATCTAAATTTACCCTCTTTTAGTTTAAAGCCATTCCCTCTTGTCCTACCACTACACTTCCTAGCAAAGAGTCCCTCCCCAGCTTTCTTGTAGGCCCCTTGAGGTACTGGAAAGTTTTAAGGTCTGCCCAGAGCCTTCTCTTCTCCAGGCTGAACAACCCCAACTCTCTCAGCCTTTCTTCATAGGAGAGGTGTTCCAGCCCCTTGATCATCCTTGTGGCCCTCCTCTGGAATCACTCCAAGAGGTCCATGTCCTTCTTGTGCTGGGGACCTCAGAGCTGAACTCTAGGTGGGGTCTCATGAGAGCAGAGCAGAGGAGGAGAATCACCTCCTTCGACTTGCTAGTTATGCATCTTTTGATACAGCCGAGGATACGGTTGGCGTTCTGGGCTGCAAGCACACATTTCCAGCTTATGTCAAGCTTCTTGTCAACCAACACCCTCTGGTTCTTCTCATCAGGGCTGCATTCTCCACCCAGCCTGTATTTGTTCTTGGGTTTGCCCTGGCCAGATGCAGGACCTTGCACTTGGCCTTGTTGAACTTCACAAGGTTTGCACAGACCTACCTCTCCAGCCTGTCCAGGTCCCTCTGGATGGCATCCCTTCCCTCCAATGTGTTGACTGCACTACATGGCTTGGTGTCATCAGCAAACTTGCTGAGGGTGCACTCAATCCCACTGTCCATGTCACCAACAAAGACATTGTCACAGTGCTGGTCACAATACTGACTCCTGAGGGCCACCACTTGTTATTGATCTCTGCTTGGACATTGAGTCATTGACCGCAATTATTTGAGTGCCACCATCCAGCCAATTCCTTACCCACTGGTAAGGTCCAACAGTTGCATCCACATCTTTCCAATTTAGAGACAAGGTTGTCATAGGGGACAGCATCAAACGCTTTACACAAGTCCAGGTAGATGATGTCAGTTGCTCTTCCTCTATCCACCAATGCTGTAACCCTGCTGTAGAAGGCCACCGGATTTGTCAGGCAGGACCTGCCCTTGGTGAAGCCACACTGGCTGTCACCAATCACCTCATTATTTTCCATGTAGCTTAACATAGATTCTAGGAGAATCTGCTCCATAATCTTACCAGGCAAAGAGGTGAGACTGACTGGCATGTATCTCCCCAGGTCTTCCTTTTTAAAAATGAGTGTTATATTTCCTCTCTTCCAGCCAGTGGGAACTTCACTGAACTGCCACGACTTCTCAAATATGATGAATAGTGACTTAGCAACTACATCTGCCAGTTCCCTCAGGACCTGTGGATGCATTTCACCAGGTCCCATGGACTTGTGCACCTTCAGGTTTCTTAGCTGGTCTTGAACCTGATCTTCTCTTACAGTGGACAGTTTTTCATTCTTCCAGTCCCTGCCTTTGCCTTGTGGGGCTTGGGTTATGTGGCTAGAGCTCTTGCCAGTGAAGTCTGAGGCAAAAAAGGCATTGAGTACCATATTTTATTTAATGTTTGATAACATGAAAGTAGCATGATGAAGATGCTTATGCGGTGCCAGTGGCTTTGCACAGGAGTCTGGTAGCCAGTTCTCAGAGGAACTTAATTGCCGATTTTCTCTCAGCAATGATGACCTAGTTTGAGTGACTGCATGGGCTGTAAACTTAAGCCCCAGTGTCCTGATACTTTAGCTCCAATGCCCCTATTCTTTTTGGCTGGAAGACAAACCTTCATATGGAGTAGGTCACTGACAAATCCACTGCTTTAATGGGGCAGAAATAACGTTTGCTGTAAAAATGTTGTTAAACTGTGACATCAGTATTTGGGAGGGTAAAAATTATAAAAGGACCATGTGAGAAATGATCTCAGCAAGTAGATAACGCCTCAGAAAATGACCAGATTTTTTGTGTCTTAAGACAAAACTTAACTAAAATACATGATGGCTTATAATGATATAGAAAAGCTGACCTTGACAGAAATTGTATATCAGAACAGAAAGAAATAGTTCTGTGGAAATACCCTTAAAAATGCATGTTGTAGTATTGAAATTCCATAATAAACTGGGGATTACCAGAAAAGATTTCTGGACATAGGTCAAGTCTTTGCAGATATATACTATTGGTCATTAATGAAAAACATAGCTGCTATGAAAGAGCACAATGATGTTTTGACTGAAATGCCATAATATTACAATCCCAGATGGCTTCCAGCCCTTTTTGATCAGTATTTACTGAGGGCATGCATTTAAATATATATATTTCTTTAGAAACTACTCACATTGCATAAGGTAGCTTTCCTGCCCAAATGAACCACCTGAAAAGTACGTTTCAGCTTCTGGAAACAGTCATGTCCCATTGTCCTTGCCTACATTTTTCAATAGGTTTTGAAAAGACTTTCTGATTATCCTGTTATGCGGGTCTCTCAAGCTCATAGCATATTTGTCACTGGACATCCCTATGTCTCAAAGACACTGTGACTTGCCTGTCATAATATTTTTTTCTTGCTGTTGTTCCACTCCTGCAATTTCCAACAAAAACGTTAATTAACTGAAGGGAGAGTTCATTATTCTAGGAATTCATTTCTAGGGCAGCATGCTCTTGTGAGCTCTTAAATTGCTCAGTGTAGTAGGCTGTCAAGATTACATACACACATAAGAAATCAGAGACCTGTCCGTGTGCATCTCTGATTATAGTTATAATTTCCTCATTTGAGAGAATATGTGAGAGATACATGTTTTACAAATTATATGCTTGTAAATCTGAATGCGCATTTGGGCTGAGAATAACTTAGTGGACATCTCATATATTCCAGGGAAGTACTTGTATTCCAGGTACACAGCTTCTGAAACCTTTTAAAATCTTCCTTCTCTTTCATTTCACTTCTACCTATCTCACCAAAGACAGCAGCCATCACATCATATATGCATGTGTAACTGTACTGTTTCCTTTACTACATTTTGTCTTTCATGGCAGACATTCATTCTCAGGAGACTTGCTTTCATTGGTTTCATATTTTGAATGTCTTGAAAGGAGCTATGGTTGAAAGGAGAAGGGTTAACAAACTAGATTCAAAATGATAAATAGACTGGTTGCTGGTATACTGGAGTATCCAGCATTTCTTTGACATAATGTAGATTTACCTTCTCACTAGTATTTTTTTATTTTGGACAGAAGTTTGCGAGGAGCTTTAGTATTAATGAAGATCAGATAGTGATTCTTTTTGGAAAAAACAGTGTGATTGTGCTGCATCTGTTATCTGAAGTAAAACAGAAGTCAGAATTTTAATTGAGAGGATAGAATAGCATGTCTCACTTTTCAGTGCAAAATGAATCCAAGGTACTGTTATGAACTACACTGATGAGAGCATGGTCTTCTCTCTGTTAAGAGACACTTAACAGACTGTTAAGGTCCATGGAAAGCAACTGTCAGCCAACACAGAAAACTAAAGATTTCCTCCTAATCTTGATGATGATATAGATTTGGTGCACAAATAATTGACTTTCGGTATGCTGGGGTATGGATAAAGAAGACATCCATATGGAAGAATATTGAAGAATTCAGCAGTAGGGTAATATTTGTTAACTAATATTTGATGCCAAACACAGGAACTCTCACTGTAAAATATGTATTTACATGGGAGGAAGAGAATTATTAACCAAGTGGTCATAACTGAAAAAGAAAACAGGTTGGACTGGATGGATGCGAGTAGAGGAACACATCTTCCTCAAACTGTTGTCTGCAATGTAGGTAAAAAACACATGCTGACAGAAGACCTGCTATCTAATTAAACAAGCCCATGCAAAAAAAAAAGAAGCAAAGAGCCATCACCCACTCCTGAAATGTTCTTTGTGAGCACTTATTTTCAGATAAGGTCATCACTGCCAATGAACAGTTTACTCTCTGTTTTTGGTATTTGAGTGTTGTAGAACTAGAGCTGGAAGGAAGTTATCCCCAGTTCTGTAATCACATTAGTCTTGGTAACTTATTTGAAAGCTTTAAATGAAAAATTTCTTCTGACCAATGGAGAAAAGCCATTGATAAAATTGTCTGACATAATGTATTAATATTTGTAATGATCCTATCTTAGCATTATCCACAGATCTTGCACGCAATTGAGTGTAGAATATTGCATCATTTTGCTTCAATAGCAAAGAAGAAAAAAGGATGTCTCTCCCAGAATACACTGGAGTTATTTTGTTCATTCAAACATTTTCTGAAGCAGGTTTCTGAAAACTGGATAAGCACTCACAGTCTCCAAAAGATCACCACACTTTGCCTTAGTTACATCCAACAGAGAAGTGAATTCCTGAAGTGAGGGGAAGTATCCAGGGTAAGTGTCTTGAAATCAGACATCAGACTCTTAAAATTAATAACTTACCAATACAACTCAGAAAGCATTCTGAGTCATCTGATAACTTGCCATCATAATGCAGGATAAATTCAGCAGTCTTGATGGGACTTACACTAATGGCAAATTGTGAAAGAAGCATTCTAAATTCCAAATATTTTGGTTTTTCTTTGAGTTGATATGTGATCCTTTGAGAGCTATTTGTGTTACCCAAACTTTGAATGTCTTTGTATTTTATAATCTTAATAGTGTCTATGCTTACTTTGACTGCTACGTTGTGACCAAAGAAGTGGTATGCCAAGGAGACAGGTCCTCTTTTAATGTTAGTCAACTTTTGAAGAACACTAAAAAGCCAGAAAAATGCCAGCTGAATCCTCTGCTTTCTGGGTTTTGAAATTCCCCTGGGACGGTACCTTCTCACCGACAAGCTTCTGTACTGTGCAGCTAAAGTTTGGAAATATTTCTCCAAGCGCTGTGCAAACTATGAGACAGTAACTCAAAATTTCGAAGACAGAAATGTCAATCTCAGTTTTTAAAGGTTCAAAATCAAAGTAATGGCATGGCCTTTGACAACCTGAGATACTAACATTATTTCCAAGAATATATAACAATTTGATGAACTGAACCTGAAGTACATTGATAAGGAGCATATGCAAGCTCTCGATGTAGGTAGTGAGAGTCAATTCAGTTCTCTCCCCTGGCATGGGCTTCTTTTTCTCAACCATCGCCTCTGCCTCAGCTTACTAACTTCCCCTTGGGACTGTTGACGGCAGCAGGTGGGAAAGCAGCAACACTTTCTTCCAGAAGAAAATCTCCTTTGCAACCATGACTGGCAACTTGTATTTCCCCAGCTGCTTTGTACATTAAATGAGCAGAAGGGGTGAAAACATAAGAGATGCTGCATTCGTTGTTGAATAATTGCTTACTTCCTTTAACAGTCCCAGACTGGGAGTCTTCTGGAGAGATAAATGATTGTGTCAGCCATGTAGGGCTTGGTTTAAGAGAGAAGGAAACCTGTGAAGCTAGAAGATAAAGGAATATGAGCTAAGAAAATCACTGTCTTTCTCTTGATTGTGGTGAAAAAGGGCAGAATTCATCACAATCTTTACCTAAAGGAAATATTTATGTAGCACCAAATTTGAGGGCCAAAAGAAATAAACAGAAAAGACACATGAAACAAAAGCAGAAAATGTCTTTTCAGCCTTATCTTACTTGTACTGCTAAGCACATAAATACAGTAAACATGTTGATGTGCATTTCAAGTAGATCCTCATTACTGCAAAGGAGACAGTGGGGAAAAAAAATCAGTCAAAAAGATCAAACTCCATGACAGGGGTAAAACCACTCCTACAGAAAAACTGTAAAGGTAGATAAGAGTATAAATATTCCATAGCTCTCTTCAAGTCTTCAAGGAAATGGAGGGGGAAGCATGTGTAAAAATAATCAAACTAGCCAATGTTTCACAACCACAATGTCTGAGCTGTTTTTTTTTGTTTGTTTTTGTTTTTCTTTTTCTTTCACATGTATGCAAATTGCAAAGCAGAGGCATCTCTGCCTTGCCTGCACAACAGGCTGCACAACAGGCTTCCAGATGGGTGACTTGTGTAACACTGTACGAGATACCAAGTTGAGGTCCCAGACTTGCAGAGGAAATACAAGAATAAACCGAGACCAAGAGAGGAGAGGAAGTGTGAGGGTAGCCGAGAACATCCGCTCTATTGCTGAGATACTCAAGCCCTCGTTGCTTTGTGACCCTTATTACAACTGACACAGGCAGAAGACAAGGAAACATGATGGACTCCATCAAAGCCACACTCTTCTAACTGCTTAAGCAAGTTTTCTCTTTTTCCTTGCTAATTACACTAGGATAGTGAAACTCCTCCATAGTATGAGGGATCTTTCCTGATACTTTTGGGATTAAGCTTGTTTCTTCTTCTTTTTTCTTTCTTTTTCTTTTTTTTTTCTTTTTATTCACTC
Source organism: Cygnus atratus (assembly GCF_013377495.2). Lineage (NCBI taxonomy): Eukaryota > Metazoa > Chordata > Aves > Anseriformes > Anatidae > Cygnus > Cygnus atratus. The sequence continues at coordinate 126,165,138 of NC_066362.1, read as the reverse complement.
CTTTCTTCATCCTTCATAATTTCATTTCTCTGTCCTTGTTGCATGACTTCACAGTCTCCACTCTGTTTCTGTCTGCCACTGCTTTCCCTGTTGGAAGATTTTCAATGAAAGAAGGGAAGGATGATATTGTGAATGCACCTTCATGTCTTTCTTTTTCTCTACTGGATGTGAGAATACTTTTTACTGATAGCTGCCCAACTGGCGGTTTTGGTGCCTCCTCATTCTTTATTTGTGTATGTGGTACCTCATGTGTAACTCAGTGATAGCACTGTGGTAGCTGACTAAAATACTTACTAAATACTGGCTATATAGATAAAGGGTCATGTAGTCTGAAACCACTTCTGAATGATCTGCATAACTGTTTTCTACAGGAGGCACATTACTTAATGACTTTGATAGAAGATCAGGGAATCCTACACAGTGGTGACTTTCTTCAGTCTCTGGTGCCTTGCTGACACTTAACCCATTCAAAACAAGCTAATCTGGAAAATATAACTTATACTGTGAGAGACAAGAAAACATATTTTCTGCATCTTGAATCTTTTGTTCAAGCTCTGTCTCATCTGTCAATGTCTTTTTTGATGTGCAGATATGAGAGTTTTAAATTTCCTCGGTCTTAACAAATTATTACATTCACTCTTACCTATGGTAATTGAAGATCCTATTTGCAGATACAAGGAAATTCATATTTAGATGATTATCTGTCAGGACTTCTATGATATATATGCGTCCATGCATCCCAATATCTTTGCTCTCCATTTTATGTGCATTTCTTAGATTCCATGCTCAGTGCTTATGACTGTGCTAAAACATATGGTTGTTCAAATAAGCTTATCCTATCAGTCCATTCAATGTTTGTAGAGAGACATTAGTTTGTATAACTGCTATGTTCCAGCACTATTTACCAGTATTTATACAGAAATATTCATATAGCTAATACTCATTTTATGTACTTTCTCTAGGCCAGCAATCTCATGAATCTTTGCTAGCAACAGCTCCATTTTTGCCCACTCAAATAATTATTTTTCTAATCTGTGTGCCTCTATTGATCTAATTATAATCATTTAATTCCCTTAATATGATGCATTTTACCAGAATTCAAATTATATGAAATGGAATGTATCTTCAGGTGTGAAGTGCCAGTGTGTTTTATGATCTATCACTCAACATAAATAAAAGCTTTGTCTTCCAAAGCAACCAGTCATGTACCACAGGGCTTTGTCCTACCATCTAGCACCATCATAACTCTGTGCCTTTGTTGTGAAATAGTTTTGCACTCGTGAGTTCCTAAAAAGACAGGATGAGGTCTCTTGCTCAAATCCCTCTATTTATTCTAGAGGAACGTGTTAGGAGGAGGAGAAGTCCTTCTCACTCTTGTAAGCAGTTCCTTTCAAATCAGTATGACACCCAGGAAAACAGAAGTTTTCAACATCAAGCTGTGGTCAGCAGCAATAGCAGCTTGCTTGTTTGTAGTACCTTTTATCTAGAAGAACTCTGAACACAAACATGAAGGCAAATTTAAGAAAATAAAAAGTAAGAGCAAAGCATTGATTGCATAGTGAAGGAGACGCCAGCCTGCATCTACTGAATGAGGGGCACCCCTAATTATAAATTTATTTGCTTTTATTGTCATGTTTCAAAACTTTAATGGTCATCTAATGTATTTTTTATGGGATGAATATATTTCTTTCAAAACCTCAGGAACTGATCATGTGCAGCTGCTTTTAATTTCAATGGGAGTTGTAAAAGCTCATTACCCTCTAGATATGTCCTTTAAATGTACTCACTTAAATAGATATACAAGATGCCCAGAAAGCCTGAAGTAGCTGACACAGAGCCTGCACCAAACCGTATTTCCTACTTTTTCTATCCTAGGAACAGTCATGAGTTGGGTCAATTATCATTTTGAATTAAACTAATTGCACAGCTTCCTCAGTTTAAGTGGGCTGCAGTGGGCTTGGAGTATGACAGCAATACTTTCGTGTCTCCTGTTATGATCCTTTGCTTATACAGTGATGGGGTAGCAACAGAGTTGCCAGAGCTATTTTGGCATTAACTCCTAACAGGAAAATGGTAACAGAACATTCGTGGCAGCTTCAAAATTTCTTTGAACCACCTTTATCCCAGTAGAAGAAAATAGCCTGAGTTGTTTTCCAGCTCGTAGATGAAGTACTAATCCACTCTACACCTACATTTTAATGACGTTGCATAATTTTGTGGCACCCAGCCACTTAAACTCTCCTTTGAAGAAACACTTTGTGGAATAACAACACTAAGAAGCCATGCTCACAGGAGTTAAAATGAGCAGACTCTCTGGAGTCTCCTAACATTGCCCCAACAATAAATGCTGGGATAATTATTATTTTTTAGTGATGAAGAGCACTGTAAGCTTTTTGCAACAGAAATGAAAATACAGTGTCCTTGCCCCGAACAACTCAACAGCAATGCCATGAAGGAGGATAGATAACAAACCAGAACAGAAAAAGGAGATTTGGGGAGCAAGCACATACTCATTTTGACAAAGGTACACGTATACTGAGTTAGCACAAAGCCATCTTGAGAAAACCATCTATTTACTTAGCAAAGGCCTTGCATAGAAAGTGCCAGAGAGAAGAGAGAGATTTTTAGGAGAACTGTAAAAGCAGGATTCATTTATTTCACTGGCAATTTTCTTAAGGACTTAAGAGAAAGTGGATCAATGAGGAAAAATGCAATTTCTTGTAAACGATGTTCTTAGCATGGAGGAAATGGACTAACTGGGTGCTGCAGTGGTTCGCCTGTGGTCTTGCTGGTGCTGCAGAGACACACCTGGGGTGGGCATTTCCCAGTCACAGTGGTGCTGGGACACTCAGGGACAGACAGGATGGCACAGGTGGACAAAGAGTTCATGAAGATATGGGGACTATCAAAGTTAGAGAGTGGGTAAAGGGTGCTACAAAATGGAGAGAAAAGAAGGGTACTGCAGCAGGGAGAGGAGTGCAGCATGTTACTGGTAACACAGGAGCTTCCAGTCTAGTTGGGCGTCTGGACTTTACTGTTCAAACCTAACTGTGTTTTTCTTTATTGACTTCTTCTCTTCCTGTGGGACTTGCCTTCTTCCTCCTCCTTCCCATCTCCTTTATGTACTGCTGCACAAGAGCATTTTCATTCTGCACATCTTGTGCGATAGGGAGGTCTTCCTGATTTTCCCTTTTCTTGCCTAACTTGCTGGCTCTAAACCTCATCTGAAAAATGATCTTTTATTTCTTTACCCCACAACTTATTTTTTCTTTTATCTGTTGTTAATTTTATCAATAGTATTATGTATTATCTTGTCAAGCTCACTGAAAATCATTTTCAAGAGACAATACCAAAAATACATCACTTTGTTTTGTCTAATATTTATTCAATGAATTCTGATTTCTGTAGCTGGCTCAGAAGACTGCTGCTTAATAGGTAACAGCCATATAATATATATGCTTAATATAATAATATAATATAATGCTTAATAGGTAACAGCATATAAAAATAAATTAAATCCATGTATTTGGAATAAGTCAAAAAAATATCCATCATACTCAGAATAAATACCACTTCTTGGTGTAAAGGAATTTTAGCTGTTTTTTAAACTTTATATCAGTCATGTCTCTTTGAAATGTTTTAGTTTCTTACATCTGGTCTATTACTGCAATATTTTTTCTGAGTTTGTGATCTTTATGTTTGCTTTCCTTGCGTATTTGGTGTGAATTCATTTCCAGATAGAAACCTTCCTACTTGTTTGTAACATGCACGGGGAAAATGCAAGAGTTATTTCCTGGGAAATCATAAAAAGCTGTGCAGGTAAGAAAACAGATTTGTCTCTTGTTTATTTCTAACCTGAACTGTAACAGAACTTGAATATCCTTTTCATGATAGAAATGCCATAAGAAGTAGACAGAAATAATTGCCTAAGATTTCTGTGGTTAATGGTGGATTAGCAAGAGGCACTCAGAGTTGAACTAGCTCTGACCTTTTCTCTAGGATGGCAGAGCTGGCATGATATCAAAACCCATTATCCCCACTGGTGAAGCAGAGAGAGATACCAAAGCAGACAGACGCTCCCTGTAATGTCTTGTCTAAGCTTCTGTATTGATCTTTGGCAAAATCCTCTCCTGTCCTCTATGTCTAGCTGGCATGAGGTGAAGTTGCACTGAGCAATCCAAGGCACTCAAATTACAAGAAGAGACATTGTGATACAAAAGCCACTTTGGGCTTTTTACTCTAGCTATTGTTATGATAAGAATTCCATATTTTAGGCTCGGTAATCCAGTAGGTAGATCACAGACACAGAGATTGAAGAGCTATAAATTCCTGTAAATGCAGGCAAATTTTCAAGAGGAGAGTCTGAACCAAGATGCATGTGCTTCTGCTCATCTTGAGATTCCTATAGCTAGATTCAGATTTTCTGTTTCTTTCTTTAAATTAGTTTTCCATTGATCTCTCCCAGTTAGGAGTCTTCAGCAGTTCCAAAAATCTAGCCTGTGGTGAAATCCTGGATCCTCTGTAGTTAAAGGAAACTTTGGAACTTTTCCAAGATCTCATCTGATGCAGCTATTTCTGAGCACTAGAGAATGAAGCACTAAAAATGAGATGCCTGCATTTCCTGGTTAGCAAAATATATTACTATTTGTGAAAAGCAGCATCTGAGTGATTAGTAAAAAAAGATTTCCTTTTCCGGTATTAGTGAGCCCCTCCAAAACTCAAAATAAGGTTTCTAAAATTTGTTTTATATGCCTTTGCGTTCATTTACACTTCAGTTGCCTCTGCTGAAAAAGAAAAGGTAGAAATTAAAAATCTACCTCTCCCTTTTTAGGTATTTACATAAATGAAAGGGCAGGATGCTGAATTACGGACCAAGGGTAGATGTGCAAGTTCTGTGTCTGTATCGTCTGTAACTCTGCGTTGGCTTGGGACACGTTCACACCAGGAAAATTTTGAACATTATTTTTGACATGAATTTACGTGGGTTAACTGTTATATCATTCTTTTTTATATACCGCATCCATAAAAAAGTGGTGTTTTTCAAGAGAAATGCTCAGCATTCTGGGCAAGATGTTTGAGGGAGCCTCTGAAGACAGAAACTTACTTCTCACTCCAATCAGCATCTCTTGATCTGGGAGTGGTTCAGAGCACATTCAGGACTGTGAGATGTTTAGCAGCAGCAAAAGCAGCACGGTGACTCTCTGTTGACTGTGGCTGCTTCCAGCCCAGGGTTCCCTTGTTTCCCATTTCCTCCTGCAATCCAGAAGGCATCTCACGTGCTGACTGATGGGAGAGGACAGCAGCGCTGCTAGAGCAGCTCTCTCTTGCTCAGGCAGCTGTGATGTGCTGTGGCACTGTCTGAAAGTTAGGCATTGCCATGAATTGCCATGCCATGCTGTTGGCATGAGGGCATTCGTAACATACAGGCTGGCCCTAAGAATTATAGCATGCATAATCAACCAAAAGGGCTGTACCTTACACTCTTGAAACTGACATGTAATGAGGAAAACAATCATATGCATTACACACAATATATATGATATATAAAATATAAACAATGCCATGTTGCAGGTTTATTAGTACAAGTCAGTTAACTTCCTAAGATAAAAAATAATTATGGGGGAAGAAGAAGCCCAATGAATGTCTTCTCTACACATCACAGAAGAATCAATTTTGGACAGGCTTACGAGTACTCCATTAACATTTGTGTAAGGGCCTAAGCAGTGATACAAAGCTGCAGCTCAATGAGATTTTCTAAACAAGTAGATAAATAATAGGACTCTTGAGGCACATCATTTGCGTTCAGTAATAAGTAGAAAACTCCTTAGTAAAAATGGGCAGTAGGAATCCAGGGATGAGAGACCACTCAGAAGGCATCACTATGGATGTGGGGGGTTCCAGAGCTGTGTCCTAACCTAAGGGTCTAATTTAGGAACAGATGAATTATACCCCAGAAATATCCATTTTTTCTCTACCAACTCTAAAGGGGACCAAAGGTGAGCACTCAGTTGGGAACATCTGCATTGTAACACTGTGCACAGATGAATCTCACTTTCATATTGTGTTTGTTACTGCAATCACCTGATTTTATTTTTTACATATCTCTTTTCACTAGGTCAGCTTCTATCTTCTTGTCACAGTTTTTTATGGTTTTAGCTCTCAGGCATTTGGCAGGGCTTTACACTGAATTCTGGTGCTTTTGATCTCACAGCACTGGTAGCTGCTGGAAGTGTATAAGGGGCTTGGCTAAGTCTCTCCCGTTATTGAGGTGGAAAAATGTACAGGATGTTTGTGTTAACTGATAGATTACAATTCATAATTAGATAATTAGGTTATTGATTTTATGTCTTTCTCACCTTAGAATGCTCACTGAATATTCTTAAAAATCCTTTGATGTCTTGTCCTTCAGCTTAAGCTTATTTTTGAGAGAAAAGCTGTGCTCCTCTAACATTTCTAGGCTAAACACCACATCCAAGTGGTTTCTCTCTGGAGAGGGCATGGGTCTTCCAGGTGAAGAGGGTTAATCTGGACCTTTCCAAGGTTGTGTTGTTATCCATTCCAGTATACTGTAATTTCTGGTGAGATAAACAGTGATATTCTCTATATACTATACTATACTATATATATTATTGCCTCTTTACCCTTATGTCAGATTGTATTTCATCCAAGCTAGGGTCAGAAGACTGCTATGAAGACTAATTGGAGATATAAGAAGTAATACGAAAAGACTGTGTTTTCTGAATATTTCCTTGACAGAGAAAAAAGTATTTTTATAAGCTATGTTTTTAGAGTAGTTCAGTTGCTTAAGGGTACCAACCAGTGCACATTAATTTGCAGTAACATTTTGAAGCTTTAGAACAAGCTGCTCCCTGGATACTTGTGCCCTGGTGAATATTGCATAAGGGAAAATGATTAGATTTTAGAAGATTTTTGGATGTCCTGAGTGCAGTACTTTCCCTATATATTATTGGCTGTAAAGCAGATCTCAGAGGTAACTTTACTGCCAACTGTCTCAGGATTATATTAGCTATCTCAGCGGACTGTTGTGAGAACATTGCTTTTTTAGAAATGTAGCTTTTGTCATTAACTTGTGGAGGGAACAGTCTGGAAGCTCCAAGTGAATGATCCCCTGCCAGGCATGACTCTTGATTGCTGTGAAGGGTGATTTGGGATGGAAAGGATGGTGAGTAAGATAGGAAAGAGAAGTTGAAGTACTTATATTGGTTACAAGCTTGTTATTTCTGTAGAAGAAATGATTCAGTGATGCAAGGAAATGGGAAGATATTTCAAGTCTTTCAAAGGACGGACCTGGCTTGTAAAAAATTTCTGACAGTACCCGTGGTAGCACCACAGTGTTCTGGAGCTAGACTAATGCAGGACCAAGGGGCAGGGCAGGTGGAATATTGCCTGGCCACTAGCCAGGCTAGTGGCCAGCTAGGCCACTCTGCTCCAGGAAGGCTGCAGGCAGCTGGACAAGACTCTGGCTACTGCACGTGGGCCACTTGCTGTGTGGCATACGGCACAGAGGAAGCTGCATTTTCCTTGTGTGGGAAACATTAGGGATGCTGCCCTGTAGACTTTTGCTAAGTCCAGCCCTTCCCTCCTGCAAGTTTGAGGTCTTTAAAGACTGTGGTTCTTGGGTTTTAGTTCACCACAAAAGTGGTGAACTTCCCTCGCAGCAAACTGTGGGGGAAAAGCAGGATTCTTCTCCCCTAATTTATGATTTCTCTGCCTCTGACGTAGATAATCTACATCTGCTCCACTCACTGTAGACTCCCTTTGAGTCAATGAGGAGGAATATACACTTTTAGGACATGAATCATCTGATGCATTTTAGACATTTACATTAGGCTTGGATCATTTCCACTGTAGCACTGCCTATTTCCTCTCCACTTGATTATAGAGAGAACTTGGCTCACAAATAGATGTCACCATCTAAAGTTAGGTGAAACAAATCCCACACAGACAGCTTGCTGTAGAGATGCTAACTGAATGGGAGATTCAGGCATATCCTTTTTTTTTTTTTCATGGTGTTCTGAGGAAGAAGTCTAGAAAGGGCTAGGAAGGGGGCGATGAGCATATTCTAGAGAAATCTATGTAAGGAACAGAGAATAGAAGATATTTGTAAAAGAGCTTGAAAAGTGGATAAATACTATGGTGAGAAGATTGCATCTGATTACAAATTATTCAGAACAGTCTAATATGAAGCTGACTGCAAAGAGCTGTAGCAGAAACTCATAATACTCAGTAAATTGATAATAAAATGACGAAAATTAATGCTCATAAGTGCAAAGTAATGCAAATGGAATAAAAATAACTCAAACTATTCACACATAATAACAGGCTTTAAATTAGTGATTACCATTCAGGAAATACATTTTGGAGTGACTGTGGATAGCTTTCTGGAAACATCAGCTCAGTACTCAGAGAAGGTCAAAAGAACATACAAAACATTAGGAATTATTGAGAAAGGAATGGAGTAAATCCAGGAAATGTTCTTATGCCACCGCATGAGTTGACAGTGCTCCCACACCTTGAATGAATGTACCGTTCTTCCTCTGTAGCCTCAAGGCAGGTATAAGAAAGCTAGAGATGAGATAAAGAAGGGCTGCAAGGTGATCAATGATATAGAACGGCAGGACAGACTTCAGCTCTCCAGTCAGAAAAAGAAATGGATGAGAATATACTATGATAAAAGTCTATAAAACGATAAATGATTTAGAGAATGTGAATAGGCAACGATTACAGACAATTTTGTGTCCTTCAGGTTAAGGGGACATTTTATGAAACATCAACTGTATGTTTAAAACAAACAAAAGGTAGCCCTTTTCACACGATTCAAAATTAAATCATAGCACTCCTTGCTAAAGGAGGCCAAGTTGATAAAAAATAGAGCATAGAATCATAGAATCATAGAATAGCTTGGGCTGGAAAGGACCTTAAAGATCATTTAATTTCACCCCCTGCCATGGGCAGGGACATCTCCCACCAGACCAGGTTGCCCAAAGCCAAAGCCCCATCTGACCTGGCCTTAAGCACTTTCAGGGATGGGGCATCCACAGCTTCTCTGGGCAGCCTGTGCCAGTGCCTCACCACACTTTGAGTGAAGAATTTCTTCATAATATCTAACCTAAATCTACCCCCTTTTACTTTAAAACTATTACTCTTTGTTCTATCACTACACTCCCTGATAAAGAGTCCCTCTCCAATATAGAGATATATATCTAGTACAGATATTAGGTGAAATCAGATTTCTCCACCTATGTGTATTAAACATTCAGATTGGACATTAGGAAAAAATTCTTTATTGTGAGGGTGGTCAAATACTGGAAGAGGCTTCCTAGTGACGTGGTTGATGCCCCCATGCCTGTCAATGTTCAAGAGGCATTCGGAGAATGGCATCAATAATATGCTTTATCTTTTGGTTATCCCTGAAGGTCCCTTCCAGCTGAACTACTCTACTCTACTCTACTCTACTCTACTCTACTCTGTTCTACTCTACTCTACTCTACTCTGTTCTATTCTACTCTACTCTACTCTACTCTATTCTACTCCATTCCATTCCATTCCAGTTCAGAAAAAAAAATCCTGAGTAATCAGTTCCTGAACAGCTAACTTCTGGAAAACAGCATCTGTTTTGTCACTTCTATTTTATCATGGTATACTTCTATTTTTCACACACTTTCCTGAAATACTGGCTAATGATTGCTATTGGGTACAGATTCTGTGCTAAACTGGCACTTAGCCTGATGCAGCATGCCAGTCTGCATGTCAGTAGATATGAAAAGAGTCTGAGAAAGAATGAGAGAGAAACATTAGGAAAGAAGTCTGTACCAGGTCTGAGCTGAGAAGGCAACTATTGTTGACATCCCTGAATGTATGCCTGGCATAATGGGTGGCAGCAGTCCCCCCTGAGAGGCCACCAAAACATAATAATATAAACTTCTGACCTGGAAAAAGCAGTTAGAACTGAGACAACAGGTGTAATTTATTGCTCTGAAGTTCAGCATTATTATGAAGGAAAAGACCTTGGGCTCAGGTGAGGTATGTTCTGGCCAAAGTGGCCCTGCATAAGTATCAAAAGTGGGTGGGCTGTACTTTGACCACCAAGAGCTCTGAGCAACATGGGCTGCTGGTGGTGTAGCACAAAGAAGCAGGAGAGCTGCTTCCTGAGAAGTGCAAGACTGACTTTCTTGCCTCCCCCCTCCCACATCTACTATGTATAGCTCTGGACAACTAAAGGTTGAAGTCAATGCAACAGAATTAGACTTACTCCTTTCCTAGTGGTTTGGTCTGCTGAAAACTAATCTAAGAAACACTTGAAATCTGAGGATGGGAATGCAGGTGTTTATTAGGACACCAAGGATGTGGACCCATGGAAACCTAAGGGGGATTAAATCCTAACTGTAGCTTCTTCCTAAACGTGGAGGGAGGCAGTGGAAAAGCAGCAGATCCAACTGTGTCCTGAGTTGCTTCTTCCACAAATGTTGTTTACATCCTAATGATGTAATTAGGATAATTTAATGATGTGATTAATTAAATCATCTTAATTTCTCTTTCGTTTATATTTTTGTCCACCCAGTGACTGAGCCATGGACTTTTCTTTGCCTCGTATTAGCACACAGAGTCAGAATTAAACCTTAGCCTCTTACAGCACTCAGGAGATCACTTTGTTGTGCTAAAACAGAAGAGACACACCATTTCAGGCAGCTGTATTGGAGTGTGACCAGTAACAGTCACGATGTCACGAAGGTGTCAAAAAGTGTTATTACTGGCTGCATTATTCTGAAGGGAACAAAGTGATTTAAAAAGAGTCGTATTGAGTCTATTGAATTGATGGCAGTCTTCATTAAGGTTTGGGATTGGACCCAAGAGGTTTTTCTACACTGAAAAGTAAGATGGAAAAAAAAGAGAGAAAGGCATCCTGATACTTAATCAAAATCCACCAATCCACTCAGAATCACATTTACAGTTTCCAGCAACTACCACCCTTCCACAACAACTTGCTGTTCGTCCCACCTGCCCCACCCTCCACTAGCATTTGGCAGAGGAAAGATGGGGGTCCTTTGTAGTGGCTCTGCTCACTCAGTTCTAATTCCAAACCTCTGAAGACTCTGTTGACGCAGCCAGCCACCTGGACTGTTAGATTCCTGGTGAGGTTTTCAGGACTGGATTAAAACAATTTGAATTTATGATTTGTTTCAAAGTACGGCAGATTTGGTTTGGCAGTCTGTGGGATGTGATAAACATGGAATTCCAGCAGCAGTAAGTGTCATTTCAAGAAGCAGACAAATACTGTAGTTACCCTTTCGTTTTGCAGTTTTGGTTTTGACAGATTAGTGGAGCTCTGCTCACTGTGAATGACAATCAAAGCCATGTAACATGGTAGTTTTGTCCTGTTCAGTGGTAAGGCTGCACCTCTTCTTTTGTAACCCTAATCTAAGAAAAGTGGCAGGTGCTTAGGGAGTCTTACTCCTACACTGTGGCCAGAGCCATCATACACACCAGCAGAGAAGGAACCAAGTCCGTCCATCATCTAGGCAGGACTGGTGGGATGAAGAACAGAGAATATAGAGTGAATGAAAGTGACACATGTCAACAGTTTAGTGCACAATCTTTGTGGGGATTAGCATGTTGTCACTTCTTGCCTTCCAGTGTACCATAAGCAAATCTGCATTTGTTATGCAACTGTTTTATCAGCATAGCCTCAGCACAGAGTACATGTCAAGAAAATGTAGAGAGAATATAAAGTTTTCCTTGGGGATACCAGAGAACTTTGTTGGAAGCAACACAGAGTTTTTCTGCTGCCTTGCTAGCCTCGGTCTTGAGAAACTGCATTTCTGTCATCTTACCTGCATTATTTCTTAAGCCCAAAACTCCAGAGCAAACCCCCAAACACTGCCATGCCTGTCTTCTGATCTTCATGATTCAACAGCCTTTATACATAAAATCTCCTGCTGCTTTTAGGATTTTCTTCTTGTCACGGCTGGACTAACATTTCTGTAAACTCAGAAACTCCCCACTGAATTCCTTGCTGTCATTACTGTGGTGTTTCAGATACTCAGGTTAATGCACCTAAAATCAGTTTCTGTATTTCTGCAAAGTACTGCAATCTCATACAGAAGTACACTGTTACAAATATCCAAAATTCTAAATTAATTTTGCTGGTAAGATTTTAATAGTGCAGTTAACACAGATATTCTCTGTTAGTAGCAAACCCCAAACAATATTTTCTATTATCTCTACATTGGTTTTAATGAAATCCTAGAGATTGCAATATGTGGTCTCCCTCCTTGTTTTCCAGTAGCTTTACCATTCAAAAATGATTTTGAATTAAGCCTCTTATATATTTAGATGCTTTTTCTGCTATTTTCCTGGTATATTTCATCTCCCCATCCATGTGCTTTGCATGCTGTTCCTGTGTGATTTCACTGGGGATAATTTTCTAGAGACACTTTCAATGCTTTCTTCTGCAGAGGATATACACAGCATATCCACGGTGCTTAATTTCATACATGCATCGGAGAGAAGGTATTACTAAAATTACCTTCTATTCTTCCACCTGCCTGCCAAGAAGTAATTTCATCACATTCCATGGTTGTGCCTCCCTGACTGTCAGGCACAGAGAAATGTTTAATACTTTTGAAATAGGAAAGCTGAAGGAGACTGGACTGGAAGAGATTGCAGCTTTGGTAAATTGCTTTACTGCCTGCCAGATCAAATCAATGCCCTCTTTTCCTTTAATATGGCTTAAAGTAAACAAATAAACAAAAAATAAGAACAGCCCCCAACAAAATATAAAAACAACAAAAACAATGCTCAAGGGTTTAATTTATCAAAAAAAAAAAAAGAAAAAAGAAAAAAAAAAAGCGGTTGTATATTTCAGACTAGTAGATAATGCTTGACTTTCTGGACAGAAATCAGTAATTCCATATTATTACATACTCTATCCAAAGAGATACTCTTAAAGGAAATGCACTTCAGATTGATATTTTCCTTTGAGCACAGCCTTTTATCTCCGATGGCAATTCCTGTGTGTCCCGAGACATTCCTGCCTGGGCTTCCTGCAGCTCCTGGAGAAAGCCAGGGGATCTCCCTGCCTGCAGTTGCTTAGGAAAGAGTGTTTCTCAAAATACAAAGCAGAAAAGAAGAAAATGAACAAGTCCTCTGGGCACTTGTAGTCAACCCATATCAAGAATGGGAGCACCGACACCACTGCTGTATCAGAGCCAGTTCCTCTGCTACCGCCTGTGACTATCAGCTTCTCGGAAACACCAAGCAGCATCCTCTTGTACCAGAACCTCGAATACATAATCCAGCCCAATGCAACTCCTAGACAAATCGACCATAAACTACAGGCTCTCAGACAAACCCTATTCAAGTCAGGATTCCAGGGCAGCCTTCTGCTGCGTGTTTTGTTGGCACCAGCCAGCAGAGGTGCACCTGGACTACAGGTTGGCTCATTCAGTTCAGTGAGCTGCTTTGTCTCCCCCTCTCATCATTTAAAGTGCTGAACATGAAATTTAGTGGTTGGTTATGTGTAACACAGCTCCCTGTGTGGGCATAGAAGTGTCTGCTGCTGCTCCTGGCTGAATTAACTGTGTATTTAGGGAAAGCTGACAAACGCTTAGGACTTGTGATCGTAGCACAGAAGGACCTGGATTTGCTCTGTTCAGGAAATGGAGTTATTGCCCTAGGAATTGTTACAGGAGTACAGTTACGCTTCAGAAGAGATGTTCAAATCCTCTGGAGACAAGTGCCGAGGCACTTTTGAAATCCCTGTTTGTGTAAATCTGTCTCAGTATTGCCCAAATTGCATTACAAACGTGGCCCTAATTGGCCCAAAGTCTCCAAGACAGAGCTTTCAGGATGCTTAACGCTTTCTGAAAATGGAAGGACTCTACAGCTGAAATTTGATGCACATTGCAGGTACTCCTGTATGAAAGAAAAACAGCTTCTGTCTGCTACCCACTCACTTTTCCCATGGCTGCTTACTTCATCGTTACCTCTTCTGTCTCTTCTACTGCTCATGCAGATGAGCAAAGAACAGCATCAGAGACCTGCCGGGGCTGAAAATAGGCGGCACATAACTGCCAGGTTATTTTTGAGGCAGATTGGCTGCCTATTTGAGTTCAGAGCATGAGCACTTGTGGTTGCACAACAGAGATGGAGAAGAGGCTGTGAGTGGTAGCCTGGGATTGTTTAGACTGCTTTAAGCGACATAGTCGAATGAGAAAGAGTAGCTGGAAATATGTTCTGCACTTTTTTTCTATTTCCCAGCAACTGAAAGTTGTGATTCTTTCTCTGCCCCAGCCTCACATAAAAGCAAAATGGGGGACAGAGGACTATAAAAAGGAAGCGATTTATCTCTGCTTCCTATGAAGATAAGCAGTGCTCTTCTGGATGAGTTTTTTTTTGCTTTGCATGCACTTTGTGTGCTGCAGCTGCGAGACTACAGAAGAGCTGCTCTCGGAAGTGCATACTGGCGTCAATGGTTAGCATCTAAGAAACAGTAGCTTATGCCAGGGTCATATTCTGCCCCATGGATTGTTCACTTTTACCATCTGGAAGTCAGTGAATGTCACGTGGCCTTGTCCGTGCTAGGGAAGGAGTAACACAGTGAACTACAATCATGGGTCTGACTACAGGAAAGTGAGGGCTGACAAGGTTTTTCAGAACTCCCCCCACAAACACTGAAGGTGTGCAACTCTACACATCTTTCTTACAGGGCAGCAGCTTCAGTCATCCTCAGAAGCAGCAGGTCAGGTGGGAGTGTCACAAACAGCCTTCGTTTAGCAATGGGAAAGGCTGGAAAAACCTTTTTTTGTTTTTAAAAAATTATTATTATTATCATTAATAACAATAATTTTCCAGTCCTACTCCTTATTCCTCACTGGTTTATTGATATTCAGTATTTTAGGCTTTGATACAAACTGTGTGTGCATGTATAGGAGGGGAGAAAGGGTTGTTTGGTCAGGTAAGTTCCAACACTCATTTTTATGGGTTAAGGAAATACTCGTTTCTGTTCTCTTATAATACTTTCACCATATAACAGACAATATCCCATTGCCAATGTTTGCCCTGGGCTACAGCAGCAACTTTCTTCAGCTATGGTTTCTTAAATGTTAAATATTTAAATTCAGGCAACATAAGAATGAGCGTGAAAGGCTTTAAAATCCAGGTTTCCTAAGGGATGTGGTAACTGGGAGTGACTTTCTTGTCTTTATCTCCTAACAATGTAACGTCATTTGCTTCCACTGATTTTCCCTTGATTTTGTTACTCGTGACTTATATCTTTATGAAAGAGAACAAGATCAAAGCAATGATGAAATCACTAAGAGTCACTTCGTGATTTATTCTTCTCCCTATCACCAAAGTAGAACAGTTTCATAATCAACACAGATCTCTTTATAGGCATTAATCCAGGAAAGTATTAAAGTACCTGCCCAAGTCTATTCCTGTTCAGGGAAACCTGTCGAGCTCGTGTATATCGCTGCATGAGAGATCTCTTCCTGAATCAAGGCAATATCAAATAGATCTAGTTCTATATGGGTAATAATCACTGTAATTAATCTTAAATATATAGGATGCTGACCTCTTTTTTTTTTTTTTTCCAGATATTTACGATGTATGTATACTATGGAGGTAAAGCTAAGAAAGAAATTGTCCTATTGAACAGGTCATGTAGACATTAAAGTAAGACAGTTCTGCTACAGTATAGAATCATAGAATCATACCATCATTGAAGTTGACCTTCATAATTTCTTGGTGCCTTTTTTAAAATTTAATTTTTTATTTTACCCACTGATCATATCAAAATTCCAGCTAAATTTACTTCAACAATTTAACAGATTCTGGTTAGTGGAGTTTTTCTTTTCAGAATCAAAATGCAAAATGCATTAAAATACATTAAAAGGTAAGAATAAGATTCTCTAACAAAAAATGTCATGGAATTATGTTTCACTAAACATGAAAGAGAAAACATGAGAAAGAATGATGTTAGTTAGGTAATCAGTATACAGGTTACAGCTAAGAAAACCAGTCTGCACACATAAAGGTGGAATAGTACTAATCCAGAGTGAAGTTTCAGAAAAGCTCAAATAAGAACCTGTCAGCCTGTGGTTGACCTCTCTCACATTTCTTAAATGGTTTTGTTTACAAAAGATAAAACCACAAAATGTACGCTTATTTTATATACATTTTCAGCACAGTATAGGTAAAACAGCCACAAGATGGCAATACACCATGCTGTGAAAGAAAATTACTACACGTTGTCTGATTTTAACCCCTCCATACATGGCTGAAACACACTGCTTGTTTAGCTTCAGGAAATTTAATGAGGAATAGACAGAGAGTAAACAGAAAACTAACAAACTAACAGACAAACAAAAAACCCTGATCCCATTGCTGCTATAAACATAGTGTTTCTCATTTCTTCTTGCTCTCCAGTTACTCCTGCTGTCCGTGTGCAGGGATTTATTGGTCTGAATGAATGAATGTGCTAGGCGATGCCATACTCATGAGCATCTCTGTGGTAAGAAACCTGGTGTACTTGTGAATGTTGCAGAGACAATAAAGCAGACTGCTCATGCCAGTCCAGAGGATGGTGAGAAGAAACAGATGCCCTTCTGCCCTGCAGTAATAGAGACAGCACAATGTTATGAAAAGGGATGGAAATGAGATAGTACGGTGTTCAAAGCCGTACTCTTAGGTACTAATAATGAGGACTTTTGCAGCAAACCAAAGACTGTAATTGCAAGAGGTGGTGAAAAGACACCTGAAAGTCTTGCCTGAGCATACAATAGCACTGAGTCACCAGTCTGAGGTAGCTGCAGAAAAGACTAATGTGATTATAGGATGCAGCAGGTGAAGGGTACGTTATTTTTCAGATGTTGTGGAAGGACACTGTGTTCATGTTTGTTTGCGTTCCTCTTGTGCAGCAGTGATGTGGTGTGTCAGGGCACTGCTGATGGGGCATGGAGATGGCTCCCCTCCTTTTGCCTGGAATATAACAGATTTCTGATGTGGTTACGAGGCAGGATGTTGGGAAGTGTCTGCTTGATGTACGGCATTCACAGAGTCTGGATTAAAGTAATCACTAGTTCTGGAGGCAAGAGGAAGTTTTTCTCAGGTCAGAAGGTCAGGGATTATTGAAACTGGGTTATGCTTTCCTGGGTAAGAGGAGGGTGTTCCTTACTTACATCCTAAGTCAACCTCGCAATTTCACCTAAAAGTGCTTGCCTGTTTTCTTCCTGTGACATGTTGCAGCTGACTTTTGAACTTCTGCTACTGCCTTCAGCTTGTGACGTGCAGAACAGGTAGATCTGTGGGCTGCCTTCAGTAAATGCACATTGCATCGGGCACTGCAGCCAAAAGGATCTGGACTGAACAATAATGTTACTTTTTGTCATATGATTCTGCAGAGCAGTATTTTATTAATCCTTGTCCCTAAATGTCTGGTTTAGAAATACTGAAGGAGTTACAAGTTAAATGAATCACCAACTTAGTTTTAAACGGTAAATAGGCAAGACATAGATGAGAAGTTTTATTCCTTTTCTGTCATCCTGAATAATTTATTCCCTGCCCTGTTGATTTTGAATTGCCATCTTGCTACTGAGCCCTTGCCATGCCCTGCTCACACTCCTCTTCCCAGCAATTGCCATCTTGCTACTGCATTTTCTGCTGCTCATAAGCATGCTCATAAGCATCAGAATAACCAATCTGTTAAATTGTTGACCACTTCTGATGATCCCAAGAAAGGTCACACTTCATGCTATTCTATCCTCTGCATAAAATCAGACAATACAGATTGAAATCCCTCCTGCCTCCTGTAGACAGCTGGGCTATAGTTTGTAACTGGAGTGCTAATACAATTTTGATTACAGTTCCCTGCTCTTTTTTAAATAGATTTAAAATTTAACAAGGAGTTATATATATTGGCCTACAAAATTGTTATTAGACTGCTCTGTTGTTGTTGTTTTTTATTATTATTATTTTTTATTAATTCCACTAAAGGGTTGATATATATCCTGATTAACCATTTTGATTCTTTTATTGCAAATTGCATTTCAATTACTTTCTGCTCCTCACTGATGCACAGTTTCAATGAAGATAAATATGTTTTTCTTGTTGTAGGAATTGCATTATTACAGCCTGGGTCAGATTGAGAGATATTTAATGAGAAGTCGAGTA
The DNA here is from genome assembly GCF_013377495.2 of Cygnus atratus. Taxonomy (NCBI): domain Eukaryota; kingdom Metazoa; phylum Chordata; class Aves; order Anseriformes; family Anatidae; genus Cygnus; species Cygnus atratus. The sequence goes on along the minus strand of NC_066362.1, from coordinate 126,146,946 downwards.
GTCAATTCTTTTCTTTTAAATGTTATTTATTCCAGATACACAAGAACAAAGATGCCACGATACTGATGGAACTGTTTTACAAGACCATTATCCATGGATAGAATATATTAAAGTTGTGGGGTAATACCAGGGATTCATGGTTCATATATTGAAAATAGCCAGGATACAGATAACTGGCAGTTAAAGGATCCCTGTCTCACAAGTCCTGGATGGTCTCAGTGGATATTTTGACATTACATTTTGGTTCCTACTTTTCTTGTCACTAAAATCACTAGTCTGTAGCAATCTACATTGTAGTTGTTGTGTTATCAGTTAAAATGGTTTTTATTATGCGTTGTTTTAATTATGCCAGATTTGGAAGGAAAAAAAGTAAATTCTACCTCTTTTTTTCCTCTTGTTCATGCACTTGAACATCCATGAATGTTTTCATGCCACCAAACAGAAAATTAAGCCACTTTTAAAAACATGACATTTCAAAATGATTGAAACAGAAAATGTATACTGCAGCCTTTCTGTCTAGTCATGTATTCTTCTTCTCATTTTTTTTTTCATATGGTTCATTTGTGAATGCTGTTGAAATTTTGACTATTATGATTTAGCAAAGGACACTGCAAAACCTTAGAAATTTTCACAGGAGGGGAAGACCATTTTTCATGTGGCTTTACTGATTTTGTATGTCTTCTGACCATTTTTTTTAGCTCCATGTTCTGTCTCCTATATGTGCAAAAGTATCTGCATTGTATTTCTCTGCTCCTATATCATAAGACCTCTAACTTCCTCCTTTCAAAAACAAACAAACAAACAGACAAAAAAAACCAACAAAACCACCAACCAACCAACCAAAAAAAAAACACTCTAAGAGTCTAAGAGGTATCAGTTCAGTTTCTTCCCTACTACTGGTCTCCTGGTTCATGTTTTCAATTTGTTTCTTGTTGAGTGTGGAATATGTCACTGTGACTTTTCATATCTGATTTTGTTCACTATAAAATGATGGCTAGATATTGCTGCTACCTGTACCAGTGGATAGGGAATTCTGATCTGATATTGATTCTGCACACATTATCTGAAGTGCAGCAAGAACTATAAAAACAGAGGTCCTAGATCAATGATATTGCTGGAGAACATGTAGAACACCAAGATCTAAAATCTGATTGTAGTTATAGAAAGTTACATTATGTAGAAAAGAACAGAAAAGACTGGAACAAAACCCAGTACCATTCTCAGTGAATTTATCTGAGAACCAAGTGCAGCTGTTTCTGTAGATGTTATTCTATATCAAGATACTCATACTCTGCCTGTTTTGGAGCTATTTTTCTTCTTTTTGTTCCCGATATCAAAGCCAGGTAATTTATGAGAAATTTCAAGGAAAATAGAATCACTTGTCTCTAGTCAGTTAAAAATGCAGGTACCCAAAGTCTTCTGTTCTAAGCGTGTCATTTCTGTGCATTTAAATGGCTAAGTACCCATTAAGATCACTATAAGCCTTTCAGCTAAACTTTTTACAGCTCTTTGTTCTCTCACTCTATTCAGACATATAGATTTTCCTGCTATCTTTCCTTTCCTTTTCTTTACTCTGACTCATTGATCACACATCACTAATGGGTTTTTCTGTGCTTCAGTTTCTCCATCTGTGAAATGAGGAACATCTATATTTGCTGTTGTGTCAAGGTAATAGATGTATTAGAAATACCTCAGCTAGTCATTGCAGTGTTCCCATTTGTAGGCAGCTCCTTAAATCAAACCACTGAAGTACTTCTTCTTGTTGCTCTGAGGCACTGTAATTTGGTGTGTTCAAATACTGCTGCTATTCTAGGCTATCTTGAAAGAAGAAGAAAATACCATCCTATCTAACATTTAGAGATGTAAACATTCCCTGGGGAGAAATTGACTGGCTTGTTTGTAAATGGGATAAAATATTAAAGATTTAGAATATGTTGGGTAGTGACTTACATCAGCAAGAGTACCTGTAAAATGTTTCAGTATCAGAATTTGGTGGTCGTTGGGGTTTTTCCTTATTGCTTTCAGATACTTATGAGAATTATAAAAGCAGAGGAGAAGTAGGCCATTGGATTTGCTCATGAGGTATAAATTAAGACATCCTTTCACAGAATCACAGGATGTCTGAGGTTGAGAAGAGAAACCTCTGGTATGCATTTAAAAATCTCAACCTCCTTTCTCCCAGAAAATATTTTTCCCCCAGCCAGACACAGAGACTGAAAAGCATATGGGTAAACTGAGACAAGAAAAATATCTGAACAGCCCCGAGGATTTCTGAATACTTGCTGTCAGTAATTATAACTATAAAGAAAAAAGTCTGTAATACTATGCTTTTGTTGTTTAGAAATAACAGTTTAAGGGATGTTTAGGAGCTTGAAAAAATGCATCTGTTCACTAGGACAGTGTCCACTCAGCTTATGCTGTGGTGGTGATAAGACATGGGGAGGGAGGTGGCACAATCCTATTTGTGGATGGTTGTGTTGCTCGTTAAGGGAAAGTATCCCACACTGTTCAACCCAAGTATGGGCAGGCTACACAGGGTGCTTGCACTCAGAGTCTTACTGCCTGTTGCAGATGATGAATCTTGTCTTGAGGGCCAGCTTTGGCAAAGCTCAAAGAGTCAGCCCTGCTCATGTTTATCCTTGAAGGTTGGGCAAACAAACTCAGAAAATATTCTACAAACTCAGCCTAGTCCTCAGTGTGTACAAGATGATCTGACATTATCATTCCTAAGTCAATCTGTGGCCATTACTTTTGCCTCTTCCTGTACAAACAGAAAGTCACCAGTGGCATTCTGAAGGGCTCCATTTTAGGGCCAGTTCTGTTTAACATTTTCATAAATGACTTGGATGCAGGATTCAAAGGTGTTCTAAGTTTGTAAACGACACTGAACTGAGAGGAGCTGTTGACTCCTCAAGGGTAGAGAGGCCTTGCAGAAAGATTTTGACAAATCTGAGAGCTGGGCAATCACCAGCTGCATGAAGTTCAACAAGAGCAAGTGCTGGATTCTGCACTTGGGATGGGGCAACCCTGGACATATGTACAAACTAGGGGATGAGAGGTTGGGCAGCAGCTCCACAGAAAGTGATCTGATTGATGTAAAGTTGAACATGAGTCAACATTGTGCCCTGACAGCCAAAAGGGTCAACTGTACCTTGAGGTGCATCAGGCATGGCTTTGATAGCCAGTTGAGGAAAATGATTGTCCTGCTTTGCTCTGTACTGGTGCGGCCTCACTTCGAGTACTGTGTGCAGTTCTGGGTGCCCCAATATAAAGACATAAAACTGTTAGAGAGCATCCAAAGGAGGGCTATGAAGATGGTGAAGGGTTTAGAGGGCAAAATGTAAGAGAAGTGGCTGAGGTCACTTGTTTGTTCAGCCTAGAGAAAAGAAGACTGACGGGAGGCCTACAGCTTCTTCACAAGGGGAATGGAGGGGCAGGCATTGATCTCTGCTCTCTGGGGACAAAGACAGGAACTGAGGGAACAGCATGGAGCTGGAACAGGGGAGGGTCAGGCTCGGTGTTAGGGAAAGGTTCTGCACCAGAGGGTGGTCGGGCACTGGGACAGGCTCCCCAGGGCAGTGGTCACAGCACTGAGCCTGCCGAAGTTCAAGAAGTGTTTGAACAGTGCTCTCAGACACATGGCTTGATTTTTGGGTGGTCCTGTGTGGGCCAAGATATGGACTCAAGGATCCTTCTGGGTCCCTTCCAACTTGGAATGTTGTATGAAAGTCAGTCTCAGCTAACCCCTGCCATATGTGAGCCTTTGGACTTGTTTATTTTGTCAAAACCATGTGCAGAACCTCTCAAAATGTCCTTTCGCTGCTGTCTCCCTCCTGCAACAGTCTTGAAGCCTCTGATGCACAGCAAGTCTGTATTCATCCCCTTTGTTAACTGCCTTCAGACTGCTCTTTATAAAGCACTATTTGCTGCTGAGTCTGGCCATTCACCACTAAATGAATGCTATCCAAATTTTGGTTCAAAATAGGACAAATTACAAGCATTTCAGTTTCAATTTCAGTCTCTGTTTTTCTCCAAGCTGCATAATTGAGCTGCCATTTCTAAATCATTGTTCCCAGCTTCTTGTCACTTAACATCTCTAGCATTTCAAACAGATTAATCTTGAATCCTCTATTGCATAACTACATTTCAAATGGAAATAGCATCAAATCCTAGATGTTCTGAATCTCATGTTTGCACTGTATGTAGCTAGTGTTATTAACGCTAATAAAAATCAAGCAAGAATGAGTGCTTACTTGCAATGGGTAGGTGCAGATGGGTGGAATAGGGAAAGGCATCTCCTTTTGTACAATGTCTGCTGCTGAGTGCATGTCTACATAGCAGAGCAGTGAGACGTCATGCTGTTAACAATCTGCTGTGTGTCAGTTGCTGGATTTCCTTCGTTGAGATGAAGAGACTTCTATTTGACTTCTTACAGATCCTCTGACATTATCTATTATGCTATTCAAATGAGCCTTATTTGCATGGGAGGCTAAGGTTAGTGCATAAACAGAAATTGGATGAGTTACAGTAAAATTCAGCCTGGCTGTTTGAAATGCATGCAGCAAGGAGGAATGTGGGATAAGCAGGTACTGTGATGCACACAGCATCAACAGGCTGCTTGGTAATTTAGCAAATCCTTAGGTAACTTTAGGTAACTTGGTCCTTAGGTACCAAAACATAGTATGTCAGAATCAAACTGTGAACTCCACTTCATTTTATGAGTTTTTTTTTTTTTTTTTTTTTTTTTTTTTTTTTAGCTATTATTCCACTGTCTCCTGTCTGTAGTCAGAAGTATGGCTTTTGAAAAGAAAAGAAAAAAAAACACAACAACATGGCCTGGACAGAGCCAGTCCTACATGAGACCCTATATTCTTGGGAACAATACTGAACTCACAAAGGGATGGAGATGCACAGGCTTAGAATTACTCCATAGAATCAGCCTGTCTGTCAGGTATGAGAAGCATACAGCAAATCAGGAACAAAGGCTGAGTTTTATGATGTGACTGCATGGAGCAGGGGAAACTATCTGTAGACATGTGTAAAATGATATTATAAAGGCAAAGAAAGCAGAAGGTCTAACGTGGACCACAAGTTTAACTTGCAGAAATGGAGAGATCAAGCAAAATGTACTGTGAATCCCTAAGGACAGCACTGAAACATTAAAAGTCACATTGGTATAAAAAATGCATTGCCAGGTTTGTGTTCTTTGCATTTCTTCAATGCTGTCTGTGAAGAAGTCAGTCAAGGAGCGATCAGCAGTCGTAGATAGGTTGGTCCCTGATGGAAAATGCATAGGGAACTGTGCAGGGCTGAACAGAAGGCCTAGAAGCTCAGTTCAGCATTGTGACAGAAGAATGATCTCTAGCATGAGGAGATTTCCTCTAAAATGAGCTTTGGGGGTTAGGATGGTAGAGAAGAACTGTGGGGGCTTAGAAGTGCTCTAGATTCAGGTTGATGAAGGTTTGGATTTCTTCTGAGGAAGGAAAAAGGACACAGAAGATGACCAACACTGGGAGGACTGGGGTTTTCTCCTTCCTGCCTTCTGGAGTAGGGAAAGCTGTGGGGCGGCGACAGAGTGCCAGAAGCCAGCCGTGGAGCTAAGGGTGCCTCCCGCTGCTGCACTGCAGCGGACGGGCACGCTGCCGCCCACGGACGACGGACCTCGGCGATCGCGGGGACAAGTCAACCCGCCACGGCCCGGCCCGGCTCCAGGCCGAGGGCGGCGCCATTTCCTCTCAGTACCGCCCGGGTGCCGCCATCCCGCCCTCAGCGCCGGGCCGCGGCCCTTGGGCGGCGTCGCCTGTGGTGGACGGCAGAGGGCGCTGCCGCCGCTCGGGAAGGGCGACGGTCGGGCCCCGCCGCCATTTGCTCGGGGCTGGGGCAGTGTCGTCGCCCGGAGTGCAGCCCTGGCTGCATTTTCGGCTGGAAAAGCTTAGTGGCTGTTGGTAGCAAACCTAACAAAGTCAAACAACAATAATAACTTTTTTTTTTTTTTTGGCTCTGGTGCGTTGCTGTCTTAGCCGGCTTTGCTCTTCTTGTAGGGAAACAAGTGTTAGTGCTTTCTGAGCTGCGTCTTGGGGTTGAATGCACAGGTATTAAGCACTTGCTTTATTCTTTTCTACACACTAGCTACCGGTTTTCTTTCCTCACCAACAACATGCAAATGTGAGTCAAGAGGTGGGGGTAAAGAAAAAGCCTCCACACGTGTTTGAGGAAGTTAAGAGTTGAAAGCAAGCATTCCCCCGCTTCACCTCACCTCACCTCCACAACACCTTCACCTCAGCCTGCTGACTTCTTGTCGTCTTTGAGTATTTCTGCTTGTCAAAACCGATTTCAGTCTGGGCAATGCTTTGCTAATGCCAAGGGAGTGGAAATCAGTTCTTGCGTGTTGGCCTGGGTACTTGTGTAAAAATGTGCGGGTGCGCTGACTTACACCACAAGGATGCGGCATGGGGTGAACCTGCAGAAGGTTCCTTGGCAGAGCCTCCCACTGCAGTAGGCATTTGATTCAGCTGGAGATACCTAACATGTATTTTGTTGCAGCTGGGCTTCCAAGTGCCTTGTATTATTATTTTTTTCCCAGCTGTGTGCTGTATAGACTTTCCTATGCCTTCGTGCTGTCACAGAGACCTCAGGTAGAAACTGGTCCAAGAGATGCGAGTTCTGCCACTGCAGTGTAGCCCGGATCCCACTGTCCCTGACTGGAGAAACTACAAGGGCATGTGGTAAGAAATTGATCTCACCACCTAGAGGCTTTGCAGAGATCACTCTTCTGGTGTTTGTCCTCTGAGTGTTGGAAAGTAGCCTGATCATCCTTGTTAGAGAACTGTCAATTTTTACAGTAGTGTTAGTGACATTTCTAAAGGTTTTCCATAGTCTTTCAAAATAACAGATACAGGGTAATTGGGTTAAAGGAGGGGGGACTGTGAATTATCTTTTACTGTTTTAGTGTTAAAAGACTAAAATGTCAGCCAGCTTGGTAATTGATTAAAGGAGGGTGTGACTCTTTACATTAAGGAATCAATTTAAGAATAAAGTTTTTTTCTCCTTTTCTTTTTTTTTTCTTTTTCTGTGCCACAGCTGAAAGTGAATTAGCAGTAAGAAAGGTGCATTTCAGAGCAGATCAAATTATCAGGAAGGAGGGAACTTCAATGAGTCACATTTTAATTAGGTTTAATTTCTACAGTCTCCTCTGTGTTATATAATACTGTCTTGAAAATAGCTGCTTTAGAAGGAGTCTAGATTTTTACTTATCTGCAGTATTCTGTGTACTTGAATTATAAACATAAGAGGACACAACGTGAGAAAAAAAACAAACAAACCCCAGAACACAATGGCTGGACTTACCACTACAGCTACTTCAGCAAAGCAAAACGAATGGATTATATGTACAGCTGTATAAACAAACAAACAAATAAATAAATAACATGGTAATCTGCATTTATTTTTGGTCTTTTAGTTTACTCCCTTCATGACTGTTTAAATACTTCAATGTTAGCCAAAATAGCTGTTGTAATTACATTATAATGTAATTAATAAGGTTGATTAAACATAAGATTTTTATAAGATTGTTTTGGACTTTGGAACAGCACTGTTTATTTTAAATTACAGTATTGACCGTGAAGTGTAGAGGATGCCCACCTTTTTCTAGGCCTAAAAGTTTCCTGAGGAAAGATGAAAGAATTTAGGGTACAATGCGTTATCAGTCCTTACCTTTTCTGAAAGCATGAGAAATGCTTCATTACTGTGGTGGAGATAGTAGTCTTAGATTTCAACAAGTGTATGCAGTTGGAGGATGCTCCTGTTAGCTCACTCAGGTGAACCTGCCTTACAATACTGTGCCCTACATCTACATTTTTAGCAAGGATTTTAGGAGCAGCTGCCATACTAAGAGTTCTTTTTACCTGAAACGTAGCAGAGGCATACATTAATACCAAAGTCCCTTGGTGGTAATAAGAGCATTAACAAATTGGCTCAAATCATTTCAATACATTCTGCCACCTCATTTTTAACCTGTTAAAACATGTTCACCTCTTCTGTTGAAAGTCTTTTTGTTTCACTAGAGGGCACTATTAAACAGAAAATGCTGTATTAGTTTGCTGATGAGAAAAGAGACATCTGTACTCAGTTGAAAGAAATCCTAAGAGAAATTCAGTTTTCAGCAACTGATTTTAACTTGATTTTTTTTTTTTTTAAACCCATACTGTCACTTTACTATCCGTAGTCTTCTCCGCTGGGAAAAAACACTAGAATCATGTCAGCCAAACACCTGACCTATTTCAGTGTTTCATGCATTTAAGCATTTAGGCATTTAAGCACGTCAGCCTCAGGAAAGACAGTGGTGTCAAAAGGCACAGAGTAGACAGAACACTGGGCAAAGGGAATTTCCTCCACAAAAGTGGAGATGGATTTCATTTTATTTGTGAATGTCACTAATCTTTTGCTCCTAGAAATCTCTACTCTTATCCTTCTTTCCAAGATCCAGAGAAAGAAAATTAGCAAGAGGCTTTCACAGTTTCATCTTTAAACTGATGCCTATCCTATAAAAACAAAACAAAACAACAAAAAAACTCAACCAAACAACAACAAACCAAACCAAAACCATTTAATATTATGATGAATAATAAACACAAGAGATATCAGTCTAAACAGTTGTGAAATGCAGGCTAATGAGTACAAGTCTCAAGAAACCTAGACCTTGGACATATTTACAGCAGACTTCTTATCCCACTGGTAGTAGCTTGCAGTATGAAACACCTTTATTGTGGAAAACATTTTGTGGTCAGCTGTTATTTGTCTGCTTACAGAACATGGGGAAAATTCCATGTGCTACGCCCCTAAGACTTTTCTTAGAAATGTAATAATGTTTCCTGATATGGAGAAGAAGAGGAAGGTGATGACCTAAGGCATGTATTACTGAAAACAAGGATGTGATTTTTCCAGCACTGTCCATCTGGTGTCTTTCATAACACAGTGTTAATATAACTGAATGTTTAGAAGACCAGAAGCAAAAGCAACAGCTTCAGGGAATGCAATAATGAAACTGTTTCACCAGTTTTGTTCTGAAGACAGTAGGATTATAATAGATGGCTGATAACCAGGGCACAGTAGTGTCAAAGAAAGCAAATAGATAAGGAAAATGTATAGATTGAGAACAATGTTCATGAATGTTGATGCTGAGTTCAACAGATTGAGGCTGAAGAAGGCATGGAGCAAAGGACAGACCTATGTTTTGAAAATCATTGTGTGAGTAGCCTGGCTTTCAGTAAAAAAAAGGAAACATTGCATATATTTTGGTAAAAATGTTTAGGTATGCAACAAACTTTTGGAAGAGACTGTGCATAAGCACCAGTTTTCTTGGGAAGCCCTATGAGGTAATTATTTTCAGAGTGCCAAGGTTCGTGATTCCTACTTCAGACACAGGACTGGCTAGTTTCTGTGCCCTTACCTTTTCCTGATCCCTCATCAGACCCTGTAGAGTACCAGTCCCCAACATGTAACTTGTGAAGGATGTGTTGGCTTCAAAACTGGTGAAACAGCTCAAACCCGCAGCAAACTGAGGTACTGAAGCTGAGGCTGAGAGGAGAGTGTAGCTGCTTGTTTCTGCATTGCATTACTTAGTGCATACTGTGGCCTGTGCAGCTGCCGATGTAGAGGATGGGCTGCGCAAAGATGCTAAGCTCTCCTCAGTGCTACACTGCAAAGCAAGGTGTGATGAGAGCCAGCTCGTATGGCTCCCTCAGGATAGTACATGGTGAAAGCCTATGGGCAGAGAAGTTTTTTTTCCTTCTCTTGGCACAGTTATGTACTGTGCTGTAAGAGGACAATGAAAGCCCCCAGCTGATATTTGCTGGACTATTTACTGAGAATGGGTATCCAGGCCCTTCAGCTTGCCATCAGAGCTCAGCTGGCTGATTTGTTTGAACTTCCTGTTATGTTGCTGTTAATGGTGTCTGTGACTCTGTGACTCTGTGACTAATGCACAGAGAAAGTAAAAATAACAGCTTAAAAGGAAAAAAAAAGAGGGGAAGATCAGATAGTTCATAAGACCCTTTTTAAGTGGGTCACCAGATTACTGAAGTATCGTAAGTACTTGAGATGTTACATGAATTTTTTCTCACTTTATGTACAAGATTATTAAACTAAAGTGCTCGGTTCTCTCTGTATACGGACACCCATAAGAATGCTTTTGCCTGACCTGTGCATTTCCTGCACTCTTTTTGCTCAGTTTAGTGTGTGATGTTTGGGCAGTGTCCCACTGAATAATACATGTGTCTTTTAATAGCATTCATGTGCTTTTTTGTGTAGGCACTGCCAGAAGCCAGTCAGAGCTGACGCTTGGCCAGCGCATGTGTGACAAGGAGTAGAGACAAGTATGTGGGACTTGATTCCATGTGGGGCTTTGTCGATCTGTTTCCTGTGTGAAGAGCAAATGACACAACCATCTAGGGTGCCAGTGATTAGAGAATAACGCCTTTCTGTGTCTTCTTTTAGCTAAGCAGCTAATATGTATGTATATCAAAACCTGCTGAAATAGTAACAGAAGAAGGCATTGAGAAAAACTGAGGGCAATGCAAGACCATCAGCCCCAGTTACATTTCTTTTCTTTTCAGATTCCTCACATTTTCCCTGTCTTTAAGATCATAATTTAGTTGTTAAAAGAGTATTTGGAGCTGTTTATTTATGTTTTCGTCTCTGAAATAACACTGACTTGTAATGATGTTAGCTGCAGAGATGTTAACCTTTGGCTAACCGTCAAATATTTCCAAAAGGCATGCCCTCCTGCATGTAAAAAAGAAAAGTACCAGCAGTACACACTCACTCAGCTGTGCTGTAGACCCCATCTCTCACCTGTGCTCGTATATGAGGTGAGAAAGAGAGGGATCACCTTCTATGACAAATTTAGCTGCAGGATGAGGAGCAGAGAGGAGAAAAACTTAGATGCCATATATATATATATATAACTGGATGCATGCCACTGCAGTCTCTGCAGTGCAGGCCACATGCCAGATCTCTTTCTTAGCCTGGTAAGGTAATTGATTAAATAAAGTTAACCACTGTATAATTCTAAACTTTTCTTCTTGCTGGCTCTTTTTTATCTAGTTTCCTTCCTTCCAGAAGATGCTGCTACAACTACTCATAGTGTTGCTGACTGTGAAAGTGACAGAAATAGCATTATTATTTTTTTTTCTTAGAGTGATGTAACAGGAAAGAATATCTGCTTAGGACATATTGCCCTGATAGAAATCCTATACAGTTACTATAAGTTGTGCCCTCCCACTCATATTTCCTAACTGGTATTTAACTAGTCAGTGTCCTGATCTAAATGGCTGGGAGAGCTGGTGGTAACACCCATGTGGTTGTGTAGCCCAACAGGCAGTGTGAGCAAAGGAGCTAAAATTCCTGTAGCCTTCTGGTAATTCCATGTCTGATGTAACTGGAAAAGTTGACCTTGAATTTACCAGAACTTTGAGGTGGATCTGCTTAAAACTCTTCAGAGGTGAGCTCTTGAAGAAGACTACATTTTTTTTTTTTTTTAACTGAAGAGAAGTCAGGTTTTATCAGAATATAAATTAGCGTAGTCAGTTTTTCATTTTTCAAACAATGAGAGCTGAAGGTTACTAGAGATGGAATAGAAATAAAGGTCCATACCACAGTGTCCTCCTGGCAGTGTGTCATTGCAGTTGGATTCTTGTTTCCTTCTGGTTTCAGACAGCTCAGTAGCTTCCTAGGTAGCAGCAAGTTCTCGGCAGTCCTCTCCAATCCATGGGAAGTTTATTTTCTGTTACTTCAGAGTCTGAAGTGTCAGCTCCCTACTTATCCCAGCAGCCTCTCTGCTTGGGCTGCAGACACTCATGCCTTGCCTTGCCTTGCCTTGGTCTCTGGAACTTTCCTCTTGCAGTTAGGTGGCAAGTTAATAGCATAGACAAAATAGTAAATTGGGAGTACATTAAAACAGATGAAATCCTGGATCAGAATTGTCCAAATTCTGCAAGAACACCCACTCAGAAATGAAGTGAGGTCATTCCTGACTGGTGATAGCTCCCTTGGCTCCTTGCCCCGGCAACATTACATCTTCTGCATTCTGCACAGAAACTCTTACCATTCTTCCAGACCATGATCCCAAAATGTGTGGTAGATGGCACCCCCAAGGCCCATGGAAAGATTTTGTTTCAGTTTTAGCCTTTCTGACTAGGATTATGTTATGAGCCATTTTTGTGATTCTTCTGCTCTCATTTCCCCCTCCTTTTGAAACTTCTCCTGAAGTTTTCCCGAAGCTACAGGAAGCTTTCAATCATTTTTCCATTGTCCTGTGTTGGTAATAGTTATTCCTGCTGTGAAGCTCAATACTTGCTATCAAACATTAACCAAGAGTGACATTTTCAGTAGTTGCATGTGGCACACCTACTGCTGGTGCTGAGTGTGCAGAAACAAACTGATATTGATTATAACTATACTGAGAAAGAACTTAGTGTTGATGGGAACATTTGCCATGGGATTTTATTATTATTATTGTTTTTTAATGGCTATCTCCAATGGAGAAAATGGGGAAAACAAAATTATTTTTACAGGAAGTGTGTGCATTTCAAATATGTAATGGTAAACACAATTAAATGTAATTTATTTTTTGATCTTGATATTCCGAACACAGAAATCTTCAATGCACATTTTTGGCTGTGAATCCTATTTTGTATCTAGTCCTTTGGAGGAATAACATCTGTTGTCAAACGTGGTTTATGACTTGTCCCAAATTAAAACTTCTGTTCTAGAAAGGGAATATTGGAGGTTGAATTTGACCAGTAGCAAAACACAATGAACATTTACCAGCCAATGAGTAATTGCCTGACTGGACTTGCAGATGAATTCTTTATTCAGCACCTCAGCATTTTTGTGGAAGTATAGGCAAGTTCACTTCTGACTTTCTCACTGCCTACAGAATAGAGATGATTGACCTGTGTAGAAGCCATCATGGAACTGATGTACATTTGAGGATCTTGTTGGCTCTGGAAAGGGTGGAGGACCACTCATGGACTGATTTGTCCTGTCAGCTTGGAGGTTTAAGAGCAAATTTTAATTTGACTAATAGTCTTTAAAAAAAGAAACCAGCAACAGACAAATGAAAACTACTATTACAGAAGCAGACCATGATGTGGGCTTCTGTATTTAATTTGAACGATAAAAGTGACCCACATTTCCTAAGGTAACAATGTTTCCAAAAATAAAGTCCAAGTTGAATTTGCTTAAGGATGAATGTGATGATGAACATTTCAGCATTACCTGAATGTTGATCTTCAGCTGAACAGTGAAGAGAATAATGATTTAAAATTATGCTTCAAATATAACAATACATAACTTTTGGCTAGCTCTATCCTCTTATTGCTTTATTTAAAATTAGCAGTGATCACTCTGAAATAGATAAACCTTTTGAGGGAATTTATAATTTTTTTTGTTTTGCTTATAGACTACATTTGCCAGACTTCCTTGAACTACATCTGTCTTATTTATTTATTTATTTATTTTCTTTTCCAAAACAGCATATGATATTAAATCAGAGAACAAACAGGATAGCTTTTGTATGTAGCAAGGCTATGTCATTTATTTTCCATTTTAATTTTCATTTGTTTGTGTGCTGAAAATGCAAGTGTTCAGTTTTATAAATTGTTTCAAAGTTCAAGCCAAATATGAGAGTCTCAAGTTACACTCCTAAATCTGGATTCAGAAAAAAAAAGTGGCCTGAATATCAAAGGTGATGAGTACCTGCTATTGCCATAGATTTTGTCATCCATATTGTTTAAGACCCATGAAGGAGTAGTTGCAGAAGCAGATATGGATTGGCCTTGCTGATGCACCCCGACTTGCGGAATGCGCTGGGTCTTTGCCCTCACTTCTTCTGTAGACCCCGTGAGCATTCTCCAGCTAAATCCTCAGTTCCAGGATTGTGCCTCTCACCTAGTAGTGTGTAAAGCTCATAGACTGGGTGAAGCATGGGTTTGGATGAACTTCTTGAACCTTTACATTCAGAAGTGCTATCTGAGGATTTTTTATAAACAGTTTCAGAGTTGCAGGCTTTGATCTTATCTCTGTGCCATTACTCACTCAATTCATGTTTGTAAGGCAGATAGTGCTGTCAGAAATCCTGGGACTCAAACTTAAAGTTTGATCTCACCTAGAGCTTATGCTTGGCTACCAAGTAATGGGTTGAACCCATCTTTCAGTTGAGATGGAGGTTTTGATCTGCTCCTTTGATTCTGTCCCTGTCTACATATACATGTACACATACTTAAGATAAACCTGGTAATTATCCCTCTTGGCTGATTATTTTGGGGGCGATGATGCAAGAGTCATAAGCATTCATTTCTGTAGTGTTATCCCACTCCACCCCCTCACCATGTGTTGAGTTGCTATGGTATTTTTGTTCGTCTCTTGTCTAGTCCTCTCCAGCCTTCTCTTTTCTCACCATGGACTTACAGGCTTATAAGAACTGAATCTTTGTTATTTTCTCCTTTCTCTCTCTCTCCCTCTCTCTCTTTTTTCCCTTCTAACTGAATGTGTGTGAGTGAAATGAGGGAAGAACATTGGGCTGCTTGCTTTGCGTTGGTGTTTACTATGAGTCATAACAACAGCTTGGTGCTCTTGAAAACTTTTCTGGTGGGAGAATCAACAGCATGGATGCAGCTAAAGAAACAGCAGAATGTACTGTACTTGCAGTTCTCTGACTCAAGGACAAAACTGTGGGAATGCATTTTGATGGAGGTTCGCACTTAACTCATGCTATGGATATATTCTGCTAAGGAAGCAAACCTGGTTGCTCAAAGTTTGCCATGTATTGAAACTGGACTTACTGGGAGGGATTTCAGTGGTAGTTGACTTTTCATAGAGCTGCTAAAATAGACTTGGTGTGAGAGGTAAGTCTAGAATGATTATTTTTACATTGACAGCACATAAAAGCTTAAAATAAGATGACATATTCATCATACTTCTCTCCAGTTATTTGCCTGGAATTACCCAGATTCAGAACGTTAAAGATCTATTTCATTCTTATACCTGGAATTTCCTTGTTCCCAAACTACTCACAATTTCTTACACTTAGATCAGAGACAAGGATTATCCTGCACTGATACAGAACTGAACATATGACCAATCATTTAAGATCCTAATATAAACTAAATGAAGACTGTGTTGTCTTGATTTCTAGTTGAATGATCAACTCCGAAGCACTCTATCCCCTGTTAAGTGACTGAAACAAACAGTAAGAGACAATACTCAACCCTATGTCTGAAAGTCTGTTGTGGCAATAAATGAGACTCCAGATCACTTCCTTGATGCAAAGTGCTATTGGACAATAATTTCATCACTTGCCTGTGTTCAGAAAGCTTAATGGTGCTTCCAGGCTTGGCTCCAGGTCCAGCACTTAGTTCAGAACACAGTGAAAACAACAAATCCAAAGTCATGATGTTGGGGTACTAGGGTTAGGTAGCTATACAGTACATGTGAATTGAGACAGGAATAAAACATCAGGATAAAGTAGAAGGATACAGCCAAGTGGTTCCGAATGCATCTTGTGACCAGCATTTTCATATCTAAATTTTTTTTAAAAAGTTTGAACAAAAATTGCTCACATTTAATGGAGGAAAATGATCACTAGACAAATAGTTTCAATATTCAGCTCTGCTGGTCAACATTTACCAGTTTTCCACAAGCTATGCCATTTGACAGGCAGTAATTTTACAAGTGAATAATGATGTTGGTTGCTAGTAAATCTCAGGTATTCTAAACTATTAATGAACAGCCTAGACAATAAAGCAAGGAGATGGGTGCTACACTTGACATAATAAAGAGTCTTTCAAGTTGATGAATATGGCTTGTCTGTGGTAGACTAGTTATACCCTACCAGAATTTTTCTTCATTTCTACATTTCTTCATACAGAAAATATTAAGTAGGAATTCCAATAGTTGTTTTTTTTATAGCAGTATAATGGTAGTACACTGCGGAACTGCAAAATTCCACAATTTTCACATAACACATGAAAAATATCTGCCTGGCATATCAGAGATAGCCATGATACTCATGGAGGCAAAAGAAAAATATAATAATTGCACAAAGTTGACTGCTGAAAGGATACATAAATAAGCAATTTGTGTCGGTACCAGTAGTCTCATTATGGGTGCCTGGCATTGCCAATTAAAAGCAAGAACGTGTCTGAAGTATTGGCCTAGAATATACTGTATTAGAATCTGTTTTCAGTAATATGGCTGGAGAGAGCTAGGACTAGAAATGTCATTGACTGATTAAATCTCTATGGGCTGTTAATGTTTCACCGTTAGATACTGCGTTAGAAGAAAGTAAAATAGAGCAAGAACTGAGCTAAGTGTAGTATCAAGTTTTGAGTCTAAAGGCAATTATACAAATGCCAGAGTCACACCTGAGTGTGACTGACCCGAGCTGCTTACAGCAGCCAGAGAGAGTCATGGTGCACGTGAGGTTAATGACTGTGCTGAACCTGTTCTCAGATGTTGGCTAAATCTTAAACAGAAGAAAACAAATGTGAAAACATGACCTCTGTCAGAACAGTTCACCTTTTGTGAACAGAAGACATCACATAGCTTCTTGACTCAGAAGAAAGATTGTTCTGGGGAAAATTTTTTGAACCATGGTGAAATGCTCGTTCTGTCACAGACCTGAAGAGTGACTTCAGATTTGCAGGTTTTTAAGGCCAGAAGGGATCATATACTTTGAACTCCTCTGTGATCCAGGATGTGAAACTTAATTCTTGCATAAAACTTGTGATTTAAAACCAAAACGAACAAACAACAACAAAAAAACCACAGAAGATGTCAGGACATATTCTACAGAATAATATCTTGTCTCAATTTACATAGGATGGATAGTTACATGCATTTCTAGTCAGCTCTCCTCAGAAGTTATTTTCCCTTACTGTTGCAATGATATGCCTTGTTTCTAGTCCAGATTTCTACCTAGCATTCATTATGCTGAAATTTCTATCAGAAGTGTCTTCCTGACAGTGGTGCATCTCTACTCTGATCAAGGGGGTTAATTAAGCATTCTTTTGGACAGATTAAATCACTTAGTCATAGTTGCATCTTTTCTGAGCTTGTATCTTTCTTGTATTTTTTCTAAAGTTGCTTACAATTTTTCACTTGCAGTGTGGACATCAACATTTATCATAGCATTGTACTTGGAACTTGAGTTCAGTCAGTAATCCACCGTGATCCCCAGCATCCTTCTAAATTTGAGATTAGAGTCCTCCATCTATTATGTGCTTTGGCATATGTTCTTTTTAACTAGATTTGTATTTGGCTGTATTAAAATTGATGTTACTTAAATGAACCTATCTCACCAAAGCCATTCAAATCAATCTGAACTGTCACCACAATTCATTTGCACTCTGTTGCCCTTTTGTCATCTGCAAATTATGTCAGCAGTAATTGGATCTTTTCTTCTGGGTTATTCATAATTCATAAAGACATGGGCTTGCAAGAGGACTTGTGGTCAGTTCAGAAGTAATCCCTGCCAGTCTTAGCAAAAAAAAAAAAACAAAAAAACCCACAACAACAAACAAAACAAAACAAAACAACAACCAAAAAAAACCAACAAATTCTCACAGCACAGTTGCTCTCACAGTTACTGTTGAGACATGTCCATCAAACAATCATTGCTCTGTTTAGCGCAATTATGCATTGTGCTATTATTCCTTTATCATGTGAAACAACTAAATAGTTTATCACAATGTGTATAAAAAGCTTTATTAACACATTTACCAGTTATTAGACAAATACATAGTCCCATCCAAATTTAAGACCTATTTTCCATAAAACGTGGGTTATCATTATATTGCAGCTGTATTCCAAATCGGTCTCTTTTCGGCTTGCCTGTGATGATAACACAGTAATTGACACCGAGTCACTCAGATCATTGCCTTTATCATTTTCATATTGCTAGCCCACCTCCAGCTTATTTTTTCTCAGTCATTTGAATCATCAGTAGTTACTATTTTTGTTACAAACTATATTTAGTGTCATGCAATAAAACAATACAAGGAACAATAAAAGATGACGGTTTTGCCAGGCAGTGCAGAAACATGAAGTAGCACAGATCCCTTGTAAAATGGTTTAACTTCTAAGTGGAAGAAAAGGGTTATGCACAAAGTGAACAATGGAGTGAAAATTACCATGTTAATACCATAGGCAAGATAAAGGTATAAGGTTTTATCAGATCAACTAACACGTATGGAAAAACTGGGCTTTCCAGCTCTAAAACAGAAACAACAAACTTTAAAGTAGATGAAGTAGAAATTTAGAGAAGACTGCTTGCATTTTAGTTAATGTGTATTTGCTAAAACACATAAATGAACTGTTACTCGATGACCGGAAAAGGTAGAATATTGATGGGGAAGAGGTGATAAGAGTTTCTGTGAGAAAGAGAATATGCAGTCTTTTTTGGTTCTTGGGTGGAGAGATGCAGTGAGGTGCAAGGAGGGAGCTGGCTTAAAATGGGGTGGCCTGAGGGCAGCAAGATGCACTGCTAGAAGAACAGCACCTGGCACTGACTTCACTGGCCAGTGAGGACATATGTCAAGTATGGTGAACATTTCTGCTGATGTCCTCAAAGGCGTTTGGAGAAAAAGAAATGTGTATTCTAATGGCTGCTCTGGATGCTTCAGGAAAGTCTGCTCTTCTTGGAAAGGTCACAGCAACTGGGGAAGAATCCAGATGACTGGAAAAGGAAATGTCACATGGATCTTAAAAATGTGTAAGAAGGAGGGTCCAGGTTAGGCTTGCCTCAATCCCTGGGAACGTTATGGAGCAAATGCTTCTGGCAACCTTTATGAAACACAGAAAGGACAGAAAGGAGCAACCAACACGGATTCACAAAAAGCAAATTGCAGCTGACCAGCTTGATTGCTTTCTGTAATGATGATACCAGCCCTGAAGAATAGGGGGCCAATGGATTTTATATACTTTGACTTTAGCAAGGCCTTTGACACTGTTTCTATATCACCAGGTTAGTGAGATATGGGCTAGGTAATTTGGCAGTAAAGTGGGTGGAAATTAGCTAGGCTGCTGGGCTCAAAGTCCAGTTCAGTGATGTACAGTCCAGCTAGCAGGCAGTAACTAGTAGTATCCCTTAAGGATCAATTACTGGGATCCATGCTGTCGAATACCTCTATTTACAACCTATGTGACTGGACAGAATTCACTCTCAGCAGTTTGTGGGTGACACCAATTTGGGGGACATGGCCAATGCGCTGAGGGCAGGGCTGCAATTCAGAGACACTAGAACAGTCTGGAGAAGTAGACTGATAGGAACTTCATGAAGGTCAAGAAAGAAGAAATGCAGAATTTTTTGTCTTGGAAGAATATCTTGAGGGGGAATAACATCTTTTGTGGCAGTAAAGGCTGGATGCCGACTCTGCAGGAATCAGGTCTGTAGAAAAGCGTCTTATAGTCCTGTTGCACAAGAAGTTGAACGTGACACAGCAGTGTGCTTTTACAGCAAAGAAGGGCAGTAGCATCCTGAGCTGTATCAGTACAGGGCTGCATTAGTCATGGACATACTGGAGCAAGTCCAGCAAAAGGCCACGGAGATGATTAAGGGGTTGGATCTTCTGTAATAAGAGGAGAAGCTGAGAGCTGCGACTCTTCAGCCTGGTGAAGAGAAGTTTCAGGGTGAACCCCATCAACACGCCTAAATATCTGATAGGGATATTTTACTTTAAGAAGAAGGTGGAACCACGCTTCCTGGTAGCAGAGCAGGAGACAGTAGGCACAAACTGAAATATGTGGAATTGCATTTCAACATAAAACAACAACAACAACCTTTTATTTTGAAGGTGGTCAAACATCAGCACAGGTTGCCCAGTGAGACTGTGGAGTATCCATTCTTGGAGATATTCAAAACCTGACTGGACACAGCTCTGTGCAGCCTGCTGTACCTGACCCTGCTTTGAGCAGAGTGTTGGGCTGGGCAATCTCTGAAGGCTCTTTCCAACCTCAACCATTTCGTGATTGTATGAACTGCGGAATCCAAAGACATGCTGCGTACTGGTTCCCTCTTAGCTTGTGATTTGTTCTGTTAGAGAATCTTATCTGAGACAGTGCCTCAGCCATTCTTCCTCAAAACTTTAACTGCCATGTATCAAATATCAATGACTTTTTAAAAATAATTATTTTAGCTGCTGTCTAATATCTTCAGTTACCTGGGGACAACTAGGAGTTGATTGTATCAGTATAAAACCAGAAGATACCACCCTGATTCTTCCCAAGTAGAAAATACTTCTTTCTGAATTAGCCAAGTCTGCTTTATTTTTGCAAAGGCCAGTCAGCTAGAGACTTATGCAGATTAACCATCCAAATCTGTCCTTTCCCAGAACTGGAGGCACAAACCGCTGTATTATATTTCCCTGTCTGCAAAACCCAATGCTAAGTATTAATTCTGGAAGCCTTCACAGGGTGAAAGTTCATTTGGTGTTCCTGTTGGTAGATAGTTGGACATGAAGAAGACAGGGAAAGTAAAGTGGAAAAAGGGAGCAGAAAGTGTCACCCTCCCAGGTGACTGCTTCCGTCATTGTCAGTTTTTGAATGTTTGCTGTGTTGGCCAGATCACTTCCTGCACCCAGATTGTTAGCTGTGTGGTTTGATAAGATTCCCAAGTCTGCTGGCCTGGAATTGGTCTTATGGATTTATGTGTTCATATGCAAAATAAAGTATAAAATAAACTCATTGCTGAGCGTTGGAACAATTACTGTAGGCTGCTAACCATATGTGAGAGCAAAGTGCGTGACTTTCATACAGTTAGAATGAATCAGAGGCTAGCCCACTCTTGCATTGCAGTGACATTCCCATTAAATGAATTTGTAAAAGCTGAGTGTTTGGAGTGCTTTAGATGTTGTTAACCATAGATCTTTTAGAATGAGGATTGTTTCTGCTTACAGCACCTTGATTAATTTGTAGTGTGTGGTCTATCCCTTCAGATTTGTCATGATTACTGTGTTTGAGTGAGGCCATAAAGGAAAAAAAGATACAGATGCTTTTCAAGTATATGGACATCAAAAGGAGCTAAACGCACTGTACATGGCATTTCAATATATCTACTGGCTTGCAACATAAAAATCTAAATATAGAAAGGATTAAATGCATGATTGTAATTCTGCTAAAACGAGTGCCAGGGTTTCTGTAGCACTTAATGGGGGTAAGATCAGACCATTGCTGTCCTCAGACGTTATTAACCTGTATAGAAACACAAGGTAGAGTAATTAAGAGATCTGGGCTTTTGTCATTTTTAATTATGTGAAATTTGGTGTTATGATTATCTGTAGTATTTTTTAACTCTTAATATATTCTGCTGTGTAAGTCTCATCTCATTATATAGCAAGCATCTGTATGAGTTTGGAGGTCAAACTATAACGAGAATAAACTGGATCTAAAAATTAGGATCATAGAATCACAGAATGGTTTGGATTGGAAGACCATCTTAAAGACCATCTAATTCCACCTCCCCTGTCACGTGCGGGGACAACTTCCACAAGACCAGGTTGCTCAAAGCCCCATCCAACCTGGCCTTGAACACTTCCAGGGATGGGGCATCCACAGTTTCTCTGTGGATCTAAACCTACCATCTTTGAATTTAGACATTATTCCTTGTCCTATCCCTACACTCCCTGACAAAGAGTCCCTCCCCAGCTTTCCTGTAGGCCCCCTTGAGGTACTGCAAGGCCACTGTAAGGTCTCCCCGGAGCCTTCTCTTCTCCAGGCTGAACAACCCCAACTCTCTCAGCCTTTCTTCATAGGAGAGGTGCTCCAGCCCCTTGATCATCCTTGTGGCCCTCCTCTGGAATCACTCCAACAGGTCCATGTCCTTCTTGTACTGGGGGTCCCAGAGCTGAATGCTCCAGTTGGGGTCTCATGAGAGCAGAGAGGGAGAATCACCTCCCTCACCCTGCTGGCAACATTTCTTTTAATGCAGCCCAGGATATGGCTGGTTTTCTGGGCTGCAAGCACACATTGCCAGCTCATGTCAAGCTATCAAGCTTTTCGTCAGCCAACACTCCCAGGTCCTTCTCCTCAGCGCTGCTCTCAATCTATTCTCTGCCCAGCCTGTATTTGTGCTTGGGATTGCCCTGGCCCAGATGTAGGACTTTGAGCTTGGCCTTGTTGAACCTCATGAGGTTTGCCCAGGCCCACCTCTCCAGCCTGTCCAAATCCCTCTGGATGGCATCCCTTCCGACCAGCATGTTGACGAAACCACACAGCTTGGTGCCATTGGCAAACTTGCTGAGGGTGCACTCAATCCCACTGTCCATGTCACCGACAAAGATATAAAACAGTGCTGGTCACAGTACTGACCCCTGAGTACCACAGCTTGTTACTGATCTCCACTTGGTCATTGAGTCGTTGACCACAAGTATTTGAGTGCAACCATCCAGCCAATTCCTTACCCACCAGTAAGGTCTAATCGTTGCATCCATGTCTTTCTAATTTAGGGACAAGGTTGTCATGCAGGATAGTGTCAAATGCTTTACACAAGTCCAGGTAGATGATGTCAGTTGCTCTTCCCCTATCCACCAATGCTGTAACCCCATTGTAGAAGGCCACCAGATTTGTCAGGCAGGACCTGCCTTTAGTGAAGCCATGTTGGTTGTCACCAATAACCTCCTTATTAAATATATTAAATTAATTGATATACACAAATTTATTGGCTTTGCAAGTACTAAGTAAATTGTGATTTTTGTTTTCCTCCTACCAAGAAAAAAAGTGTGATTTATTTTCATAAAAGTAAGAAATTGCTATTTAACAGCCCACCCCCTCACGAGTAGTAGTTTACAAAATGATGCCTGTCAAAAATGAAGTCTTAAACCTCTTTGGTGTTTCCCACTGGAAAAATAAATAAATTGGAATGTATAGCTGTTGTTAAGTGATGGAGGAGTAATGAATTTATTCTAACAATAACCCCCGAAAATCTTATCACCATGGAAGTAGCAAACTGTGGAACCAAAACCAGAGCTAAGTGAACAGCATTCAGAAAGCACGAGGTGAAATTCTCTATGCAGTGTGTATAGTCAGCCTTGCATTTTTCTGGGGCTCATCATCCTAAAGCGGAATTAAAGAATTTAACATCCCAGATGATTTTTATTTATTTATTTATTTTTGACAACATTTCAGTTTGAATGTCTCTCAGATGTTAAAACAAAAAAATGTCCCCCCTTTTTAATCTTGTTTTCTGCTGCTTGTCAGCACACAGGTTTCTGCAGTGATCTTTTTTGTAAGACAGCCCCTTGCTGAGAAAAGTATTTTTTCTGACTCATACCATCTAATTCTATTTATCCAACCAACATAATCTTAATTTAATATTAAGCTTGAGTCTCTGTGTATATTTGTATAGGCAAAGCTGCCCAAGCTCACACATTGCCTAAGTCTTGGCATTTGCATTCAGATCAGTCATCAAATAAAAGTGGTTGGACTGAACTGAGTCCTGTTTTACTCTATGTTATGGGAATTGGGCAGCAAGTAGGGAAGGAAAATATCTTAGTTATAAAATGGTTGGAGATCAATGTGGTGTCACTGCAGTTTTCAATTGGAGCAGCCTTGGGAGGCATGTTGCAGTGTAGAGTCCCAGTGGAGGAATGCACCACTGGGATACTTGTCTCACCCTGTATTGAAAAACATTAGTCACTTGACCATATTTTTCTCTTGATATTGTATGTTCTTGCATTTAAAACAGAATCTCTGTTGACTACACATGTTCCATTCTTAATGCTCTGATGAAAACCAGAAATCCAACTGCAGCTGGCAGGCGTTTGGTTCATCACACATATTTTCATCTGTTTGGTTTGTGCCCTTACAAAGTAGTTCTTGGTAATACTTCCTTTAGATAATGTGAAACAGAAATAAGGGTCTACAGGGAAGAGAAAGAAGACTATAGCAACTTAGGAGTGGGAAGATAGGAAGAAGGGTCATCTCTTGGGTATCCTTTATATCAATTTTACACACTTATAATGTGTTTGGTTTTTTTTCTTAATTATTGTTATTATTATTTTTAAGGGTAGCTTATGTGATATGTGTATGAAAACATAACATTTTTAAACAGAACCTCATCCTGGAAGCAGTCTAGAAAGGCTGAGGCATAAAGATGTGGAACAGGAAGCACTGAGGTGGCTATACTCTCCATGCATCATCTAACAGTTTATAGCCAGAGCCAGTAATAGATCTTAAATACCCTGACTATTAGCAGGTGCTTAATCCATTAGATGCCACCTTTTTAGGTATTTAATATTGATACATTTGTTATGGATATGAACTGATTTATCAGCTTTTGCCTGTGGTTCTTTAGTGTCTGGCACATTCCAGTCTGGTTATTTGCTCTGACCCTGAATTTTGCAGCTTCAGACCGAATTGGATATTGACAAAATATGTATTCGAGAAAAGTCTCTCATATTAGTATTTCTAACTGTGGTGGTTTTACTCAGGTGGGCAGCTGAGCTCCACCACAACTACTCTATCACTTCCCCTCCTCAAAGGGAAATGGGAGAAAATGCAACAAAAAGGGCTCAAGGGTTGAGATAAGGACAGGGAGATCACTCACCATTTATCATCATGGGCAAAACAGACTCAGCATAGGGAGATTAGTAAAATGTATTAACTATTACTAATAAGCTAGAGAAGTGAGAAACACAGGAAAGAAATCAAATATACCTTCCCCCCATCCACCTTCTTCCACCTCCTCCCCCCAAGCAGCGCTGGGGAACGGGGAATGGGGGCTGCGGTCAGTCCCTGATGCTTCGTCTCTGCTGCTCCTTCACGGTCACTCTCTGCCCCTGCTCCACGTGGGGTCCCTCCCACGGGACGCCATCCTTCCCAAACTGAGCCTTGGGGGCTGCCCACAGGCAGCAGCTCTTCAGGAACTGCTCTAGATATGGGTCAGTACCACGGGGTCCATCCATCAGGAGCAAACTGCTCCAGCACGGGTCCCCCACAGACGGCAGCTTCCCCCAGACCCCCTGCTCCTGCGTGGGCTCCTCTCCACGGGCTGCAGCTCTGGCCTGGGGCCTGCTCCTGCGGGGGCTCCCCATGGGCTGCAGCCTCCTCCAGGCCACATCCACCTGCTCCACCGGGGGCTCCTCCACGGGCTGCAGCGTGGAGATCTGCTCCGTGTGGGACCCATGGGCTGCAGGGGGACAGCCTGCTCCACCAGGGGCCTCTCCACAGGCCGCAGGGGAACTGCTGCTGTGTGCCTGGAGCACCTCCTGCCCTCCTGCTGCACTGACCTTGGGGTCTGCAGGGCTGCTTCTCACTCCTCTATCTCAGCTGCACAGCAGTTTCTTTCATTCCTTCGATCTGCTCTCAAGAGGCACAAACAACATGGCATATTGGCTCTGCTCTGGCCAGCGGTAGGTCCCTTTGGAGCTGGCTGAAACTGGCCCTTCTCTAACATGGGGCAGCTTCTCGATTCTTCTCACAGAGGCCACACCTGTAGCCCCCTTCTACCAAAACCTTGCCATGTAAACCCACTACACTTATATTAAGCAGCTCTAAGTCTTGTTGGGACTTAGTTACTTCTAGGTTAAGAAATTAACTGTTTTGGAAAGATAATTTAGGTGTAGTTTTCAAATTCGACTTAACAGGAAATTGTTCCAAGTTCTTTTACTTATGCCTGGTGTCATACAGAATTAAATTAGATGTGAACAAAATTCTGCTGTATTCAACAGAATGAGACAACATTAGGGTTCTACTGCTATGCTGTGTCTCAGGTTATTTCCCAAAGAAAGTTTAAACTGAGAAGGATTTGGCTAAAATAATCAGTTTTTTTTTTTTTTTGGTATAAATTATTATTTAGAAGTGTGTCCACAGGAAGCAATTAACGGAGATTGGATATACCATTCTTGCCAAGAGGAAATGAGAAACTGCATACATTGTTTGTGGAAGATACTCCTCTGGAAATCATAATTCAATACTGTTCCTGTCGAGCAGGAAGACGGCTTGTAATTTTGCTTGTAATGTGCTTGTAAATTTTATTTATTGATAGAAAAGTCATACCAGTGTCAACGGCAAGAGAAAGCAGCTGGACAGTGAAAGAATGGCTGCCAAGCACACAGTAGAAGGCATTTCAGACTGTGCCACGGGAAAGAATTAAAATAACAAAAAATAAACCTAGTGTGGGAGGAAACTGTTAAACTCACTGAGGAAGTGGTGGCTTAAGTATCTGTCCAAAGAAAACAGCTTTTTTAATTTTTATTTTTTATTTATTTTTTCTTTTTCCCTAAGGAGTACCAGGTTAATCTGTTTCTTGGCTTGTCAGTGTATGCTTCTTACTCTTTGCATGTATATTTAGACATGAATAAGATATTTTGAGAAGCTCTGTGTGTGCAAGTGTTGGTTGCCTGGGGTAGGTATGGTGGGGGAGAAGTTATAAGACTTGCTTATGTTTATACCCATTGGGCTTTGAGATAAACTTCAAAGATAACGTAGAACATTGCTTTTTGAATTCAGTAGTTACAGATGTATGCCTAATGCCTGGGTTTAGTAGTAGCTTCCCAGGAGGGAATACTCTCTCAGATGCCTGGTTTACTTGAAGGCTTGAGGAAATAACTTCCCTGTCTTAAACTTCTCAGAGGCAGGCATGGCTTAAGAAGAGCTTTTCTCACCCAAAGCACTCTCAACACAGCCTGCTTTCTGATGTATGTTTATCAGGGTAGCTCAGGGATCTTCCTATTGAACAGTGACTTGTAAATACAAAATAACCATTTATAGAGAATACTGTATGCAGAACCCTGTATACAGATTTTTATTTATTTTTTATTATTTTTTTTTCAGTGGTTGGAAAAATACTCCAATCATACTGGGTTTGGACTGAAGTATTTTCTACCCTTTAATTAGTAAGAGTGTTTGCAAACTACAGGTGTATCTCACAGCATATGAAATTATGATTGTTAGCAGCATAGTCACAATATGGTCATGATACATTCACTGTCTTAAAATTGTTATAAAAAAATCTTGTTTTATTTGCAAACCAATACATATTTGGAGCTAAGAATATATGTAGCAGAATATATGTATTCTGCCATAAAGTATATGTCAGATTAAAGGTAAATGTTTCAGCCGTACTTGAAAATCATGGAGGTAAATATGTAAGGTATTTCAGGTACTTACTGAACTGTATAGTGTACTCTGAATACAGCAGTGCACTACTGTACCTAGATCTGATGGCAATTTACCTGGAGTGTTTCATTACAAATGCAAACCTTGGTCTTCCTCAAAAAGACAAGGAAAGGAAAGAAAAAACACACTAAGAAAAGAAGCAAATTTCATATCAGACAAAATATATTTTCCTGTTAATCATTTAAATACTGATTACTTAAATCACTTAAATAGTACTGTATTTATGCTTTGTCATATGTACCTCAAAGGCAAAATACCATGTAAACAAGAAATTTCACTTCAGTGGGAACTAATTATTAGACTAATTAACACAAATAATTATTAGACTGAGAATACAACTGCCAGCATAAGCTAGAACATGAATCTTTGGATAAAATAAAATAAAGAATACCAGGGAAAAAAGATATATAACTCTGAAAAGATTCACTGCCTAGTTTCAAGACAAATAAATCAAAAACAACTATGATCACAGTGTTCTGGAAAGCACTGATGTTACACTATGCTGTGCATCCTTTATAGATGGATTTTTCTGTGTGTGGTACAGTTGGTTTTATCAATAGGTCAAAATATTCAATCTAGGTGGCTTGCATTTCTGCCTGAAAATATGTATGTGAAATCCTACATAGAAGTAACTTGATTTTCAGAGTCATCTAAAATTATCTTAAAGGTTATGTGGACTTGATGATGCTCCTTGCTTCTATTTCAAGCTATTATTTTAGGACACCCAGTGCAGTAACAATAGCCCCTGCTAACATAATTTTGTTTTCAGATATGTTAGTGGAAGTGTTTAGCCATGTAAAGTGTTAGTTTTAATGTAAGTTAAAATATTTTCTATGTTCTCACTTTTTTTTTTTTCCCTCCATTATATTCTCCTGTTTTCCATACTTTAGTCTAACTGCTGTAAGATTGTAAGACTGGGGTTGTTTCACTGCAGGGAGAAAAGAGCTTTAGTTTCTCACAGTAATTAACTGTGGGAGGTAGTGGTTAGCTACTAAATAGCAGTGGTAATGTGTTGCATTTTCTTTTCTTCTTATGATTTTCACTTTTTTTTTTCCTTTTTCTTTTATTTTCTTTCATTTTTTTTCCCACCTTTTTTTCTTTTCCTTTTTCTTGGAAATAGATCCCATGTTAGGCTGTTTGTTTTCCATTTGGTGGAGTGTTGGTCTATACCTCTCTACGGAGATGTTGATGAAGAAGAATAGGGAACATCCAGGCAACCTCAATGTGGGCCATTTTGTAAGTGCTCTCACTGGTGAGAGTGTTTGGGAGATGTGATGGTGAAAGTAGTCATTTCACAACCTATGGAAAAATGGGGACATTTGGAAGAAGGAAGCCCCAGATTAGTGAGAGCAGAGACATCCAAAATCAGACCAAGGACCTTGTGCTGTGTCATTATCTCTACAGAGATTTTAATAATGCCTTCTCTAAGCTGAAAGAAAGGAGGGAGAGAAGAACTGTTGCCTGTCTTCAAGTGAGATGATCTCCTGATGTATTTTTCAGAGATGGTCCTTGAGATTTTATGTACTGTGGAACACAGTAGTATTGCAGAAATTTAGCATGAACATCATGATTGTTAGGAGACACTGTGTAAGGAGCATCTTTGTCCATTAATCTGCTTTCTGTTTGCCACACAGGTATGTTTCTGGGCAGTTTCACTCTGGTGAAGGCACTTCCCAGGTGATGATATGTATAGGTGTAATGTGTTTCTCAGGGAGGTTTCACTGACACTTCTTTCTCAGGTTGTGTGTGTGTTTGTGTTTCTCCAAATATCTGGGGAAAAAAAAAAAAAGAAAAAAAAAGGACTGAAAGTACGTGTTTGTCCTTTGTACATAAATAATAGGGAGGAGAAGTGCAAGGGTAGGAATAGCTGCAAAGGAATTTGGGACTCATTCAGTGTGTCTTTGACACTTCATGACATGTACTTTTAGCTTTATGAATTTAAATTCCTGTCATCTTAATATAGCTTGTAATTATTCCTCAGGGTACTTCAATTATTGAATGCCTATTTAAAGTAACTAATAAACTATCTTTGACAGATGTGTGATTCAAGTTCTATCAGCATGAATGTGAAACAACCAATCTTTTTCCTCTTCAGTGCATATTTCCTAATAATTTGATGAAATAAATCTTTTTTTTCTTTTTTTTTTTTTTCTCTTCCCCATGGTAAAGTTGATTTATTATTTGCGTGTTGATGCTTTACTAGAAAAAATATTTATCTGCACAAACTTACATACATTTGGTACATATTAAACTCAAAATTGAAGAGCTTGTGCTTCTTTCTTTTGCTGTAAGTGATGGTTTGGATTCATGTGGTAGGGCTAGGCAGTGGTGCAATTTAAAATGTTCATAAGCTACAGATTATTGATTAGAAATGTTTCACTGCATTGAAAGCTCATTTTCAAGATGGATACATTTAATAACACATCTGTCTTGTGGAATAAGTAGTATTTTGCAGCAATCATGGAATGCAACGGCTACTATGTTTCTTATAACTGTAATTGGGAAAAATACTTTATGGTGAAACTAGACACCCTTACAGGTGTGTGTTTATGTAATATACATCATGTAAGTTGTATGAATTACCCAACTGGTTCCTCACGCCTCCTCCCCAATGTAGGTCCTTCTCAGGTCTTTCATCAGCCTATGACAAAAGCAGTAATGGTCATGTTTGTGTAGGCTGAGCTGATGGTGAGAACCAGATAACTCTGCTCAGGGATGGAGGAGGAATTACAGTACCTTGCCCCATTTGGATTTTTTTTAGCCCTTGTACTGGGGTGACCATCCATGTGCAGGGGGAGTGCTGGTTTAGACCTCTCTGTGACACACTTTCCTCTCACTTTTCTTCTGTCGTCTTCCTCTCATAAAACTATTAACACTGTGATACTCATGGTTCATCAGAAATTGTTTTGAAAATAGCTGTCTTCATTTCTGGAAAGAGTGTAAAGTATTCTCCTTTGTTTTTACTTCTGGTTTCCCTTTCAGAAATGGAATGGAATAAAAAGCTAGTGACAATGACATTAGAAAACAGATTTGATTAGAACAAACAAACAAACAAAAACCAACAAAAACAAAACATGTAAGGCCATGCTGCTGTGTCAGTAACTGGCTCTCTGTGCTTTTCTTTTTTTCTTTCAACAAGAGGATATGAAACGTGGAGGCAGCGTTTAAGCAGCGCGGAAGTTTGATTATCTGTGGTGTCAGTTCTGTGTCCTGGGATGAACTTGGTTGGTCGAGTTGGTTAACAGGGTCTCAGCACTTTAGGATACTAGTGTCTAACTGTAGGAGCTATTCAGAAGCAAGCACGGTCCTTGTAGAAATCAGCATCAGTCTTGTGGGAGGAAGTTGAAAGAGAGAGTCTTTCATCCTAATGGTCACTGAGAATGGCAGGAGGAGGAACTGGTGGGTAGCAGGTTTGAAAAGAAAGATGTAGATCAGAAGTAAGGAACTCAGAAGAGAAAAAGAGAACAAAAATAACGCAACTGAGTTTTAAAAATTCCATTATAGTTTTCACAGGAGAGTGTTTAATTATCTCCAGTAGAAAACAGCATTTCAGTCCTAATCATTTCCTAAGCAAGAAGCAAATGAGGTAGATAAACATCACCTGGATGTTACTCTTGGTGGCAAGGAGTAAGAACCTTACAGATGTTTCTCTTTTTCTGAAACTATAAGGGGCCTGATCTGACAATCGCAGAGGCGGAAAAAGAAATGTACCATTTTATCTTTATTTAATTTTTTCCACTAGAGAATTGTGCCTGAGCAGAGACCAAATCTAAGCTGTAATCAGCAACTCACATTCTTTTGTTCGTGAAGGGTAAACTGTCCATCCAAGTTTTATTTTCCATGTGGGTCAGATCAATAGCTGAATAATTGATTGGCTGACAATTGAACAGCTGAATTATTGAAGATTTTAAATGAGAATTTCATAGAAACTAGGACAGATGCCAGCAGAAGCTTAAGGTACATTAATGGAAGTAGTAAGGTAAAGCTAGTCAGGACCCTTTACTGAAGTTAAGATTATGCATGTCAATTCTTGTTCTGTGTGTGTCCTCAGCCTGTTCTTTCCATCAGTAATAATTTTTATTCCACTCACCTGGACACTGGGATTGTAGCTTTTCCATTTTCCAGTAAGTCCTGCTGCCAGGATCTCTTGGCAAACACAGTTTTACCAATGACAGAATGTTGTGATGCCGTTCAAAATTGTAAAAGGTGTCAGGCTTTGATTTTGCAAAAGCACTGCTCTTTTGTGACTCGATTGAATCATTCTTGAAATCAACAGCGTTGGATTAGAAACAAATAGCTCTTGTGCTGTTGGTTGGAGAAAACTTAGCTATTACAGTATTTTTCTTTTTGCAACCATTCTGTTTGTTACATGTGTTAAAAATAAGTATCTTGATGTTTGTCTATGGTTTTCGGGTACAACCCACTATTAGGGGTAGAGAAAAGGCTTCTGTAATGAACATAGGCACAACTCTTTAACTGCCTGTTATGCAATTTGTGTGATTATTAATTTTTGCAACCCAAAGGTTGACCCGCATTCTCAGCGTGCAAAGATGTGTATCCTAGCAGAGGGTGAAAGGGAGGGACTGTAGATGAAAATGTATGGGCTTCTGTTCTGTGGAACACTTATGCATGATTTTTAGAACTCCCTCGCAAGTGTGCTTTAATGCTTGTTTTACCCATAAGAGTTAGAGGGAAATTTGCTGGTCTCCCTTGTATTTAGGTCAGCTCATGCTTTCCACTATAAAGGCAATTTTTTCTTTTAGAGTTCTCAAAGATGGCTGTTTACAGCTGGCCTTTGATGATCAGCCATCATCAATCAGGCTGAAAATCAGGGATTTTCTGTTTTAAAAGTCATTGTTTCTTGCTTCTCTCAGAAAAGATTTTTATCTAGTGAAAATAATTGAATGTTGAGTATAAATAGTATACTACAAACACAGTGAAGATGATAGAGAAACACACAATGCTAAAGGAATATTAAATTTGTGAACTCTGGCAGTGGACATTTAGGAAATGCCATATTTATGATGCATCAAACAGTGCAGTGAGAGAGGAAAGACTCCTGGGACAGCATTTGTTACTTAACTGTTATTTAATTTGCCTTGCAAAACAAACAAACAAAAACAACAAACCCCCCGAAATCGAAGACTTGGGTAGTACATGCTGTGGTAACAAAGGACAGAAATGAATTCTTAAAATACAGGAGATGGTGATATGCTGCAAAAATAATGTGAAGTGATGAACTTGCAAATAGTGGTGTAGCTTTCCTGGTTTTGGATAGTGATATAAGTACTTCTGTGCTAATTAGTGACAGATTATTTGCTGGACGAACAAATTTGTTAATTAAGCATGTTTAAAGTGAATAATTTTGTAAAATCCATTCATATATTGTACAGGTTTCCCTCTGGGAGCTTTCTAATTAGGGAATTAGAGACTAAATGAAGAGTAATTGGGAACTGAATTGTGTTGGGAAGGGTAATAAATGTAATGGGGAGTCATAGTTTGTTTTGGGATGGTCTTAAATGGAAGTTTCGTTATATTAGATAAGGGATCACAAAATCCCCATTTAATATCATATGAGGGAACCTAACGTAGTATAAAATGCATAGTAGCTTTTGACATAGAGAAGTTGCTGTGTAGACTATATTTCACATGTGAAGCTCTTTCTTATTTGGACTGAAAACATGTAATTCTTTCTCCTCATCAGAGTCCAGGGTACTGTGTCTTGGTGAGTGATGAAGGAATGGGTAGGGAATATTCACCTGGGTGCCCTGGCACCTCCTGATTTTTGAGTACAGTTGAATAACTCATCTGTTACATTGTGAAACTGCAGCTTCATCTAAAGTATGCATGGCATGCTGTAAATGAAGTGTTCCACAATCCCATTGTGAAAGGAGAGAGAGAAAATGACTTCTGGGAACTGGCACTCAAAGGACACTTTTAAGTTAGGATTGGAAGTTTTGTGGGGCTCTTCTTATTGTTCTGTATTGATATCGTGCACTGCACAGCAAGTGACTTGATCATAGATACCATTGCAGTAACGGTGATGATGTTAATAATGGCAGCAGAAGCCCAAGAGTCATCTTAAGTTGGTACTTCTGCTCACCCTTTCTGTGTGACTGTGCTCTTGAACAGTCAGCTGAATTCCTACAGAAGTAGATTATGCGAAGCATATTAGTTGCTAACATATTTTTTCCATTTTTGTCCTTTATAAACACTCTGAAAGGCATCACAAAAACTACGCAAGCATTTAGCAAACATGGATTCTTAGTCTTAGTATGTATTTTTACAGAAAGTTTGATTTGTACAGTGATATGATTTCCTTTGTTGGTAGGCATGAATATAGTGTCGCTTGCCTTCATGGAATATTGACTCAGGGCAGAGTAAAATAAGGATGAAGGACACCCTGGTGTTTCTCTGGGCTAACCTATGCTGGAGGAGTCCTTACTGTACACTTGACATGGATTTGTGAAAAATACCTAAATTCATAGAATGGTTTTGGTTGGAAGGGGTCTTAAATATCATCTAGTCCCAACCCCCTTCGAATTGTATAATTAAGTTTAGGTCCCACTAACCTATGTAAAAGCATTTTCATGCAGACGAACGGCATCCATTTTAGAAAGGAACACAAAACAGCTAGCCTTGTGTAAGTTCTATACTTCCCAGCTACAGAAGTCCTCTGAGGGGGGAAAAAAATAATAAAAAATTCTATCTTATGCCACTTGGGTGTATGTTATGAGTTTTCCTTTATCTTGTTTCTCACTGTGAAACTCTGTATGGTCTTAATAAAGAGCAGAAAATATTAATCAGCTATAATGCCTTTCATTGTTGAAGGAAGCTCTGCTAGTAAGCTTTGTAGTTTTGGAAAGGTTTATGCTTCATTCCAAGGCTGATTTAATAGTCTCTGAAGTAGAGAGGTCATGTTACATTAAATACAGACACTATAAATTAGTATATTAAGATTTATGTAGGTAGCTTCATTCATAAATCTCAAAAACAGAAGCTTTAGGTGAAGAGTTTGCTAATGGGATGAAGGCTGCAATTGGTAAGGACAGAAGTGTTTCTGTAGTAATTTTTATTTAATTATTTTTTAAATCCCAGTCATTCTTGTCCCCTTGCTCACACAATAGCAAAAATTATATGCCACAGACATCTATAAATTCTCATGCATCATAGACTCCCAGTTATTTCCTTATCTCTGTTGTAGGTCTTAAGAGACATTTGAGTGCCAGGATTTTCTTCACTGGCAGAAGTCATTAAAAAGCCTTCCATTTAGGATTTCATAGAACAGCATTCCTGCTACTCTTCTGTCCATGGACATCACCACAGACCTCTGAAAGACTTTGTCTGGAATTTTTGAAAACAGAACAACAACAAAAATTTTGTACATGCATAATCATGGTTAAAATCCTGCCCTTTGTCACTGGCCTCATACAAAAATGTTGATCTTTGCCATAGAATTTTTCAGAAGACAAGAATTTATTCTTAGTGGCTTTCAAGGTTTTGCATTTTCTTTTTGTTTCAGTGCCTGTTGTTATTATTACATGACCAAAAACTTCCAAATGCTGTTTGGAAACAGAGTTATGATTTTGCATTTTGGTTTGCAGCAAGGCCATTTAATGGAAGAAGACTTCTTGCATTCCACTAGTTGCTCTCTCGGTCCACTCTGGCTTTAAAACCATTTTCTGATGATTCCTCCATATGTCTGTGAAACATTTAACATTTAAGGCCACCAAACAGTTCTGCTCTTTACAGGCCAGGCCTTTGGAATAGGATGAATTGTTATGCTCAAAAACAAATTAATGAAGATGAGAATTTTTTAAATCATTTTGCTTTATTCTTAAGACAAACAGAAACTTTACAGAAATCTCTGCAAAGAGCAGTCTCACTATTTCTGAAAGGCTAAAAACTCCCCCTTAACATTAAACATAAATATATGAATTAAAAAGTCGTGGGGTAAAAGAAGAATACGAAAAAGAAGTGGATCAAAACTACTTTGTTACTGCTACTTTGAACACTATTTCTAGAAGCCTGCCAGAAGTGCAAATAGTCTGCAAATGCCTGTGGAAGTACAGGTCTGTTACTTGAAATATATAATTATCTGTATTACCAGTGCATCTAATTGACAACTAATAATTTGTAATATGTATAGGTAAATCACTTAGTTGAAGTATATTCACTGTCAGATTAGCAATGAAAATACTTCAACATTCTGGAATGCAGGTCCAGAGTTGAATTACAGGGTAATATATTTGGACTGGAAACTACACTGTATCAGTATTTTTAAGCATTAAAAAATGGTTAAAGTATGTTCCCATATTTCACAGGATAACCATGTAATGGTATTTCAGTCATGGAAAAAGGTATCAAGGAATTGTTATTCATTGAATCAGGCATAAAAATCATCAGACCTTTAAAAATGATGTCACATCCTAATGTGTACCTGAGAGGATCTCCCCTGCTGTTGTATTATTAAATACTATATAGTCTTCATGGTATTGCTCAGTGTTTAAATACCATAGTTTTCCCCCATTCCTTTGGTGTTATAAAACTTTAATCCTACAGGTGTACTGTAGGCAGAGCTGTGAGTTGAAATCCAGTATATAAACACACTTGTGCTAGTTTTGAACATAGAGGCTCAGGTACTGGTAGCTAACTACAGTTTAGAGTGGGATACGTGCCAGATAGCTGCTCAGTGAGCTGTGCTGTGCGCTGTGTTGCCACAGCTATATTGCTGTTGTAGAGCTATTTGCTGTGCTAGTTCTATCTACACCTCTTGGCTGTCACAGCAGGGGCTGAAGTCTATTCCTGTCCTTTATGAACTGATGTTTTGGAACAGGCTTCGACTAAAACAGCCTGAATCATTTGAGGTATTCTTTCTCTGTATGTTGTAATCCTTTGAGCACACCAATTGCATCAACACTGTGCCCAAGTATGATGAGCTTTATTATTATTATTATATATATACACATACATATACACACACACACTTCATTATTATTTTATATATATATATACACACATATAGATATATATAGCCTGTGAAGTAGGACACTGAGCAGGACTTCCAAATGAGTCCTGACTCTTTGTACAGACATTTCTCTTCTACAGTCAAGGAAAGAGAAGGAGCAAATGAGAGTTGAGAGGAAATGAGACGTGGTAACTAAAACTCATTGCACACCACTGAACAGATCTGTATTTTTATGCTAATCTTTATATGCTTAATCCACAAGGCTTCGAATGCACGAGTGAAATTGTTGTTGGTTGTATTATTCCATGTTCACTGACATAAGTTGCATTCTCTTTCTGTGCTACTCTTAGGAGAAAGTCTTTCTATTCTTTACATACAAGAAAGCTACAGTTTTCTTCTGAAAGCTAATAGCTATATCCGGCTTTGTTCTTAAAGCTTGATGTTCCCCCAGGCTTTCCTTAGAGAGTCTCTTGTATCCCTGGAGAGATATTCCCTGTGCTTCAGCTTTTACACAGAAGCGATATCATTATGTTTATTTAATACTTGGCATATTATCAAAGAGGATGATTGACCTTCTAGAGCACTGCAGAGATGGAGTCACTGGGTCACATGAAGAGCAGAGTTAATACTTGCCAACATGGTGGATGTGTAGGACAGGGAACTATGAAACGCGAATATTCAAGAATGGATTGCTTAAGACAGCAGCTCATCCTGGCTCCATTGAATATAGGACTTCTCACGACTCCTGCTTACCTGAAGCTACTCCTGCATCACTTTCCTTGAAAATGTGCAATGAATTGATAGCATCTGTCAGAATGAATCAGCAGGTATCAGTTAGCTGCTCCCTGAAGGGTTCATGCATTAGCTCCTTCATACTAATGAAGGAGCTTTGCTGAAGATCCCTGGCTCCTTTTAGAGATCTTTTCTCTGCTTTGTTCTCTACTGTTAAGAAAAGAAAGTGTAGTAATGTTGCTAAAGGCAAAGTTGAAAGGGTAGCTGTATTTGCAGAGCCATGAGTATTACCCTTAATTAGGACAGAAGTGTCTATTGACCTCACTGGCACTCCCGGAGATCGAAGGTGACACAGACTTTCAGACTCTCTACAGTAGTACGTAACTTTTCTCAGAGTAGGATTTTCTGGATTGCAGGTTCTCAAGTTTAGCATAAATGTCCTTCAGAATGTCTTCACAGTGCTTTTTTTTTTTTTTTTTAAGTTGTATGGCTTCTTTTCAAATATTTGAACAGATCTTTACTGACATCAGCAGATATAGTTATACTATCAGAAAGTGCCACTGTGATGTATCCACACATATTCTACTAAATTATGATTATTTAGCATCCTAAATACCACCATAAATGGAATGTAATCTGAGTTCATTAAGGTGGATAAAATTCACGGAATCACAGATTGGTTTAGGTTGGAAGATACCTTTGGAGGTCATCTGGTCCTGGTGGTATGTTTTGTGCTTGAATTTCTTCTTTGACTTTGTACCTTTGTAAATAAATGATTGTAAATAACTATGACCAGTTAATGTTTCAGATCATCTTCCAGAACTTATATTTTATGGGATTCATCTTACCTAGCTTTGACCATCTATAGCATTAAACTCTGCCCTGAGCTTGTTCACTCCAAGCTCTCTTTATATTCAGTGAAAACAAACAGGTAGTTTGGGGACAGGATTCATGTTGATCTACATTAGATATTGATCATGGGCTGAAATCAATTGTATTTGAGAAATTCTTCTCTCAATGGTATCTAAGGAGCTTAGATTACTCCCTCAGATAGAGAGAGACATCCAGTTCTTGACACATCACAAGTCTCTCTCCACACCTTTTCTGTAAATGATGACTAGTTTGCCCATAATATTTTTTTTTTTGTCTGATACAGAATTTGTTATTAGAATAGTTCAGTTGGAAGGGACCTTCAGAGACCATTGAGTCCAGCTGCCTGAGCACATCAGGGTTAACCAGAAGTTAAAGCATATTGTCGAGGGCATTGTCCCAATGCTTCTTGAGCACTGACAGGCACGGGGCAGCACCCACCTCCCCAGGAGGCCTGTTGAGGTGCGTGACCACCCTCATGGCAAAGAAACGTTTCCTGATGCCCAGCCTGAACTCCCCGGCGCAGCTCTGTGCCATGCCCGTGCCCTACCATCAGGTTCCAGGAGTGGAGGCCGGCGCCTCCCCCTGCGCTTCCCCTCCTCAGGAGGCTGTGGAGAGCAGCGAGGTCACCTCTGGGCCTCCTCTCCTCCAGGCTGGGCAGCCCAAGTGTCCTCAGCCTCCCCTCACAGCACATGCCTCCCAGCCCTGCCTCTAGCTGTGCTCTGGAGGCTTTCAAGGACCTCAACATCCCTTCTGCGTTGTGGAGCCCAGAACTGCACACGGTATGCGAGGTGAGGCCTCACCAACACTGAATGCAGCAGGAGAATAGCCTCTTTTGACCGGCTGGCTGTGCTGTGTGTAATGCACTCCAAAAAGCGTTTTGCCTTCTGTCTACCAGGGCACACTGCTGGCTCATGCTGAGCCTGCTGCCAACCAGCACGCCCAGGTCCCTTTCTGCAGAGCTGCTCCCCAGCCACCCGGCTCCTAGCCTGTGCGTGGGTCCAGCATTGCTCTGTCCCAGGGGCAGAACCCAGCATTTCCCTTTGTTGAACCTCATGCCATTGCTGATGGCCCAATGCTCTGATGTACCTAGGTCCCTCTACAAGGCCACTTGTAGTCAACAGCTCCTCACAGTTTAGTATCAAGAACCCACTTATGCCCATGTTATAGGCTGAAGATGCAATTTGCTAATTTGCAAACAGTAGGTTTAGCCCAGTTAGACTGCATGAGTTGTTAGTCCACCTGATGCAGCAGAGCAGTTTCTTTCATGTTTATTTATCTGAAGATTATGTGGTTTCAAAATGGCATCCATGGAAATGTCTGCTCATTTGTGCCCTAGAAGGGAGAGGTATGCACCCTGAACATCATGACTCAAAATCTACTTACAGCATATAAACTAACTGTGTGACAAATGCTTTAAGTTTCATACCTAAAACTTGACAGATTTCCTATCACACTGCTGTACACTGCATTGCTCCTCCATGCTACGTGATTGCTTTGTGTGGCATAGCACTGTTCTTTTTGTTAGAGGCAGGTACGTGTACTCCTTTCCTTCCAAGCAGACATATTATGCGGTACAAACAGGGAGCTTGTATCCTAAAACTAGGCAAGAACACAACTGTGCATCTTTGTCATTAAATGGCAATGAAACTCAATGCTCTTGAGCTCTCTTCTGTTCTCTCCCCACCTGAGTTTTGGTTTCTAAAGAGAATCTATCAAGGAAGCCCTGATCCTCATCAGCATGGTGTCACCTTTTGTATTGCTGTCTGCTAGATTTATACCAGAAAACCTCATGAAATCTGTTCTCAGTTCTTCATGGTAAATGATTTTCTTCACTTCTAGTGCAATGAATGATGCCTAGTTTTCACTTGGAGATAGTAAATATAAGACAAA
Organism: Cygnus atratus; assembly: GCF_013377495.2. Classification (NCBI taxonomy): domain Eukaryota; kingdom Metazoa; phylum Chordata; class Aves; order Anseriformes; family Anatidae; genus Cygnus; species Cygnus atratus. The sequence continues at coordinate 126,107,309 of NC_066362.1, read as the reverse complement.
TTCAAATAACAGAAACTGAAGTGGGAAAGTTGACTAAGTAAAGCTATTTTAGACATAGACAAGCTTTATTGTTACCTGGAGTCCAGGGTGAAATATTGTGCATTCTTAAGTTTATTTCTTTTTCCATGTTAGTTTTGTGGGTTTGGAAAACAATTAACAGTATTCAGTATTTTAAAATCTTTTTAAAAGTTCCAATTATATGAGCATTATATTACTATTTCTCAACTTCTGTGATTTTCAGCTTCATTTTTAATTTCATCCAATATCCATTGAAAAGGTGGTGTTATAAGGAAACAGTTTGGTAGATGTTTTAGTTCCTGTGAAGTGGCTAGAATATTGTTGCAGGTGTTGCATATGGACATAGGTAATACTGAATATTTTCATTTTTAATAAAAGTATGGAGAATTTCCCTTTACATTTTTCCTATGTGTGTGAAACACTGAACTATGAAGCATGATTTAGGGAGAGACCTTAGAATATCTAGTCCAAGCTTTTGGCTGTTATGTCCAGTTTAAACAACTTTTTTTTTTTTTTTAAGGTTCTGGGCATAATTAAGGTCATCAAGAGTTAAGTTCTTCAATTAATTGGCATTTGGGAATAATATTAGGAAGATTTTGTAGATACTTGAATCACTAAAACACTACTGTATCCATGATAGGTGGTCTCTACCACCTTACTCACCTGGATAGGGATCTTTCATTGTTTTTGTAGTTTCTCATTAATACTGACTGACATAAAACTGTCTCAGGAGTATCGCCCACAGCAACTTTCTCAGAACCATGAACATCATAAAATTTGGAACTTAAAATCTACTATATGCAAAATCCTGTTGACCCAAACACTTTTGCGCACAAAATCGGAAACCATCTTGAACACCCCAAAGTTGTTGATTGTATCTGGCAGTCTGGTTGTTTACCACACCTGTCCATGAAAAACTGATCTTACCACCTGCCTTAGAAACTCATAGAGGACTTACACCAAAGACATTTCTCCAGACAGTTAAATCATATTTTTGAATAAGCCAACTTCCCGTCACTAGGGTGCAAGGAAGAAGGTATCACAAAACTTCCAAGCAACCGTTGCACATGACCTGATGCTGAAATCTCTATTAGAAGCCATCAGCAACTACAATTTATGTAGAAGAAAATGAGACTTAAAAAACATTACCCTGGATTCCCTCTCCCACTTCCAACCACTCAACCCAAGCAAACACATCACTAGAAATGAATTTTCTGCAGACCAACAAATGTTAGATGTAACAGCCTTGTAAGAACGACAAACACATATCCATTGCAGTAAAATTTCTGCTGTAAGGTCAATTGTTTCAGCCATACACAAGAATGTTTTTTGTGATATATTTCATTCACCACTTCTTTGGAAAGTATGGGTGAAAATGGACAACCTCTATGCAGCAGACTACTTTCACAGCAATTGATAAAGAACAAATGAGTAGCTATTTGCATAAATAGGGTTTCAAAAATATTCACTCCATCTTTGACCTATCTGTCCTGATTCCTTGATGATGATTTACAGAAAATAACTGCAAAAATATTAAGAATAAATTTTGTAATATGGATAAATAAAATTGAATGCTTAAGATAATTTTTTCATGATTGTGTATAATTTTCCTCATATACAATCTTTGCTACACCTTCAGTCTTTCATTGGTGCAATCTACTTCCTAAGTTTATCTAGTCTATTAGTTTACACAGAGTGATGTCTCAGCCTCCACTTAGTTTGATGTTTGCTGTGCTGTTATATCTGAAGAAGGACTAATGTGCCTCAAGAGATGGCCATTTTTTACAATTGTGACACTTAGTATAATAAGGAATATTACCTCTCTCTCAAAATCTTCCATTATTGGTGTTTGTTACCTCCTAATGTGAGAATTTTATTTTCTGTAGGTGGCATCTTTCAGTGCTTCACTATTTGTAGAATAAGAAAGGCTTTCTTCTAGAGGTCAGACCTGAATCTCATTTGATATGATTTAAGCCTCCTTGTCCTTTCCATATGTTCAGTGGCTAGGATATGGGAAAGTAGCTGTCATTTTCATCCTTTAAGAAGACAAACGAAAATAGTTTTTAGCCTAGAAACTGAAATTTATTTCAGGTTTTTATGGTGTTTAGTGTAAAATGTTGAAGAATGCAAACTTGAAAGTAGCTGTTTCCCAAATGGCAGACTTCTCAACTTAGCCTGACAGATAAAAACCTAACTTTCAGAGTATCGAGCAAACCTAAAGTAACAGCCAATGTAATTTGTTCTTGTGTGACTAGCAACGAGGAAACAACATCATTAAGTGTGAAATACTGGATGGGAAGGAGACAGAGAAAGAGAGGTGTGGAAGGTTCTGCCAAGAATCTATCAAGTTGAAGATGGACAAAGTGCATTCGGTACTCTATAAAGAAGACATAAATGCATATGTTGTAAAGACACATCTCTAGTGTGCTATAGAAAAAATGCCATTAAGTGGGTAAAGCAGAGTACTCTGCTTTCTTCTGTAATTAGTGAAGTAGAAGTGTATGTAATAATGAAGAAAATTGCACTCTAATCCACAAGTGCATTACTCAATGTTAGCTCATGAATGTGAAGTATCTGGAGGTGCTACTATGGTGAGGTCTGTGTAGTGCAATTTACTTTCTGAAACAAATTCCCTTTTATTTTGATAAATATTCTTGATATTCGAACACCACCCTTCTCCCCCTCCAAAAAAACTACTATAAGCATGCTGAAAATTAAAAGATTGAATATGCAGTTAAATTGCCCATAGGAATTCCTTCTGGGTTGAAACTCGACATGCACAATTTTAGTATAATAAAGCACTTCTTTGTCTTTTGTTTTAGAATATCCACATAAAAATGAAAAAAAAATATTAAAAGGACAAATTGAAAAAGAAGAAAAGGAGTGAGACAGAAAATAATAAATCTGAATTATTTCTTGAAATTCTGTCAGTGGGTTTTCCCACATACAGAACAGATTATTAATAGATCTGATCAAAGGAAATGAATTGTGAGAATCTAGTCATCTGTGATAGTTAGATGATATTTTATGTTCTAAAAAGATGGAGCATATTCCATTACACCAAAGACAAGGATGAGATATTACAAAATCTGATTATAAAAGTGCATTCCAGTTGTTATTCTAAAGGAGGTTTTTCAGGTGTTGCTATTTCTAAGAGAGTGATTCATTTTCCTCTATGGGAGTTAGAGTGGCTTTCTAATATGATAATGTGTGAATTTTTGCTCCTGTGGCTTACGTAAAAAGCTGTAGGCCAGTTCTTCTGATAGTGGAGTGGTAACATTAGTTTTCTGTTTGTTTGTTTGTTTGTGTTTTTGTTTTTCCTTTTGGTGCAATTAAAATATCTTAATTTTGTTGTAGCAGAGGATTTTAAAAACAAAGTTATTAAAACAGGAATTGTGCAGCAGCATAACTCAGGGCACTATTTGGAAGTCTGAGGTCTCAGCCTCTTGTGGTTGTGATACCATTGGTACTATTTGAGTGGCCATATCTGTTACATAGCTTTTTAGGGATTAAGGCCTTGTTTTCAGTTCATGTGTAGTGGAAGTATTGTTTGCAAATGTGGTGGTGGAATTCATTAGGCAGTTGACAAAACTGCAGTAATAATGTCATGGAAAATCATAGACCAAAACAGTATTTTGACTTTGGGTGCTTCTGTTTTAAGATGCCCACTTTCATTATGCTAGATATGACTTTGTGAGTTATTAAGTGTTTGAGTGTATTTGGGTTATTTTTCAGAAATACTGATTACCCATACGTTTCCGTGAAGGTTGCAGCTCCCCAGGTGGTGGGAGAGCAGAATATTCTCAGAAAGGAAACCCATTGCAGAAAGAAAACGAACTGTTCTCTACCAGAAAATTGAACAGCATGTGGAAAGCTCATGCAAACAAGAGTTACTGCAAATGAGGGGACAGATGGGCTTGGCAGCCTGTCCTTAAAATGTCATGTAGGGAAAAAAAAAATACCCTTAACTTGGAGCGTGTGTGAATGGGGGTGGGAGATTATTGGAGATTTAATGGCCACTATGTTTGTTTTTGGAAAAAAAAAACCAACAAACAAACAAACAAAAACTTCATTCTGTATTTACTTTTTTTTTTTTGGTTGTTAACTGGTTGAATTTTTCTTGAACTTCTCCAGGTAGAGCTGAATGTAATGATTTCCTTTTTCTTCATTCTACTTATCAGGAAGTAGGGTACACATATCATACCTGCAGTTCTCTTCATCTGACCTGAAGAACAGAGAAACTGGTTGAGAAGAAATTCACCTTCAAAGAATCATTGACTAGTCCTGGATGTTATCCTTTATATCTGGCATTCAGATGTATTCCTGTGCCCTAGACAACCCAGGACACAAGAACACTCTAGAGAATGACATTTTTTATTCTTGTGGTTAACCTTAGCTCTTACCATCCACAGTCCATAGAGAAGTACCTGTAGGAATATCTGCCAGATAGAAAGATATAACAAAAGCAATATACTCGTGTGTGTGTAATATGCCACTATACTATTGCTGTGCATAGTTTGTCTGCAAGAAGCAGTGTGCTGCAAAACCAAATCCATTAGTGTTCATACTGTAACAGAATCAATAGCAATTTTTAAATGAAAACAAAATAAAGATAGCCAAACCCGAAGCAAACAAATGGTAAAGAAAAAAAGAAGGAAAAACAACAACAGGAAACCCAGCCAAACAAAACCAACCAATCAAAAAAATAAGCCACCCCAAACAGTAAAGAGGAAGAACAAAGGGAATGTTCTTTCGTGTTTCCAGGAATCAGGCATGAATAGGAATAGACTGCTGTGGTAGGTTCCTGCTGTAGAGCCCACATCAGTTTTAAGAATAAATAATAGATGTCACTGCTCAGTAAGAATTCATTAACAGCATCTTTATAGCCAGGCATCCTTGGTGATGATCAAAAGCCAATTTTCTATACTGGGAAAAGATGCTGATAAGATGGAGCAGCTGATGGTTTAATAAGTCAAAGTATCTGAAAGCCAGGTGTCATAGAGGTAATTTCCTATGGATGGTCAGAGCTATATTATGTGATAGGAGCACAAAAAAGGAGAGGAGCTGATTTGCCTAGAGGGTATCAACAGGCACCTCCAGGAGTCATGTTATTTCTTGACCCCAGGGGCACAGAGACTCTGTTTTGTCTACAGAGCTAGGCAAGCAGAGTCATGACCCATTCTTGGGGCTCTTTTTGTCTTATTTTATGTGCCTTGAAGGAGGCAAAGATGCAGGAGACCCTGTGTGGCTTCCAAAGGTAGACTGGCAATTCTGCCTGCCTTTCTTGGTACTAAGGCCGTCTGAGACACCAGTAATGATGTTGGTAGAGGAGAATGAGTTGGCGGAGACTGGGAGTTATATGAGCTAAAGTATGTGGTTTGGTGCTGCATGTACAGAGAGCTCTGAGGGCTATCGCAGCAGTGCAATTCTGTGCTGAGGTCTCCCACAGCTTCATGTGTCATTTACAGGGCTTTTTTCTCAGATTTGCACCAAGGTATTTGGTCCTGTTTGTATACCTGCATTAGGATTGTGCACCATCTGGTTTTAATAAGGAATGAAACTTACAAAGAGACTTCGAATGGATAAGGAATTGTTTAATGTCTGGCATATTTACCAGAAATTCCCACCAGACAGCTTCAAAGTAGTAGCTACTGGCTGCATAGTGGCTTTCAATAATTATTCACACAGAAGCTGCTTTTAACCTAAATTGTCTATTACTAAGAAAACTAAATTGAAGGCCAGAATGTCTTGTATAAAGGCAGAACTTTTGTGTGTTGGCAAAGCCATAACTAGGACAAAGACTACTGCATTTGTTAGTCCTATCTGAATAGTAAATTAAAGAAATCAGCAGAAAAGGCATAGAAGCATTTTTTTATCTTTCTTCTGTCTCCAAATGGGAGAGAGCCTGTTAGGCCATTTCATCATCTTCTTGCTTATTCCTTAAAAATGTACAGCCTGCACCAAAGTATGTCCATGCATCTTACTTCAGGCACTTTTTTAATGAAAGGTTTGGATTGTTCATATTTAAAGATGACTAAGTTTATGTAAAGCTTTAAAAACTGCACTTGCTAATCAAGCTGAGAATGTTCTAGATACTCATTTTTTCTGTGATTTCTTCAGATTGTCAATTGGTATAAAAACAGAAAAAAAGGCATACTAATAAACGACAGACTACAGCTAAGGTAACATACCGACTTCTGCATATTTCTTTAAGCATAACTGATCTACTCATCTTATTGTAAGCATTGCTACAGGTTGGTGTATATTTATAGGTCTTATCAAATACCTTAATACTAGTAAGGAAACATTTGATTTTTACCATGTCTTTGAAAATCAGTCGCACAAAATTTAAAAATTCCTAATTTATCAGAAATTGTATCTCGAAGAGGAAATAATTTATTATTATTGTTATTTTTCTAATGAATCAACAAATTCTTAAGACATTGTTCACAGTATGTTTTCTTTTTTTTTAGTTAAGTACAAGACACTAAAGGCTCATGGAAGGAAAAGCTTTAAAGCTTGGAAATGAAATAATTAAAACTAATTTACAACTGAGCTCTGGGGTGATGAAATCCCTATTAAAAATGATGTTTTATGGTTGTTGATATAATTGCAAGATGGAGGAGAAAGTACCTTGGCTGTTGACTCAGAAGGCTCAGTCTTGATGAGGTCATTCTTTGCTTTATACTCCGTTATCTGTAGCCAATGCAGTTATCATCCAGAGTTGCCCAAGCCTCCTTCCGGTGGTTTGGTATCACCAATATGTTGATGGTTATATCAGTTCTGTTCCATTCACATACACAATAAACTCTGTCAAGTATATTTAAGTTGCCTAGAAAGGGTCTCATTTCGAAGTGACCGGTTCAAGTTTAGCCTTAACAACTGTGGTATGTGCAACATGGGTTTTCTAGATGTCAGGCTGTAGAAGGAATAACATAAGCTCTTTGGTGAAAATGCAGAAGGCTAAATGCTGCTCACAAACAAGTCTGTGAATTCTGGTAGATCTGCTTCTGTTTGAAGACTTTTTTCAGCATCTCAAATTTTCAGAAATGGGTTCAAAATATTTTGCACCTGTGTTAAAGAGACAAATTCTGCACATGGCATTTTACAAAGGGGCTGTGTGCTCTGAAAAGTGTAGAAAGAAAGTGTAGGTTGTCTGCCATCTGATGCCACTTACTGACTTCTCTGAAGTTAGCAGGTAGCAATCTCTGATGGGGGGATTGCACACAGTACCTGACTGTTCTTTCTGAGAACATTGGCCAGGTTTAAAGGGTTGGGACACTCAACTTGCTTCAGAGTTTCATCTGTTCACTTTGCATAGACAGGTGTAGTTTCCCTAGAAAAGTTCACTGCATGAGGAATTTCCTGCCAGGGAAAGTGAAGGTTTTAAATTAAGACTTACCCACATCATCTATCCTATACCTGTGCCACCTTTTACAACAGGACCTGTCTGATGTTATCATCTCTTGCGGTTTTCCTGGGAATATTTTGGTATATTTTCCAGGGCTCCTCACTTCTCAGATTTATATGGTTAGATAAGAACCTCAGGTTTAACATTGTAGAAAGTATGTGTCTAAGCTTTTAGTGATACTGTGAAAAACTATAAACTTGACTATAAGCGGAATCTTTTAAGATAGAAGCTAAACACAGCCATCCACACATGGTGTTTTAAATAATGTGTTTTGTGATTCTTAGACTTGGGGTTGCCATCCAGGCTTGTCAGGATGGTTTGAGGCAGAGAATGGGAGCAAGGGGGATTAGAAACTAAAGCAGCAGAGTACCAGTGGGTCACTCGTGAGTACTCAGAGGTACAACTTGAAGGTTCATGTTGGGGAAGAACAGGACAGAACAAGGGGAGCCAAAGCCATTGTCATCTCTGTGGTCATTTATATCCTTGCCTTGCTCCACAACATTGGAGAATTAGGTCAATCCCTTCAGAAGAAGGGCAGAAGATGCGTGAAGCATTATTTTACATCCTTGCAAACATGATGTGTGGGTAAAATGTTCCTTCTCTTTTATTACAGTTGTATTTGCTGATATTTCTCACACTGGAATTACATTACCAAAAAAATCCAATCATTATAGGAAAAGCAAGCACCCCACATTCTCTCTTCTGACAAGGTCTATTATGCTTTCTGAAGAACCAGTATTTATAGATCCAGTCCCTCAGGATGCTTTCAGCACAGAGCCTGTAAAATATGAGTAGTGACTGACCAGATCTTTGTTAGCAAGGTGGAGCTGTCTGACTGGGCTTTACGCAAAGGAAAGGGGGCCTCTCACCTTGTCTTTCCACTCTCCTTCGAGAGTCAAAAGCTTCCCACCTCAGCTCCTACTTCAGCTCTTAGGCAAAATCATCCATCTGTCTTGCATTTCAGCTAAAAGCCTAAGCACTGCTCATAATGGCCATGCCCCATGGTGCGAATTGGGTTCCAGAGACCGCCTTGCCTTTCCTACTTGCAAAACTTTCAGCAGTCAAGCTTTCTACTGGCCTGGCCATGATGCAAAGGTTAAAGGTGTCTGTGGTGAATCTGCTTTGGGCTGTGCTCTGCCTGTTCAGACTGAAGAACAGTTCAAGCTAGAGGGGATGTATGGCCATGGTTGGTCTCAGAAGAAGGTTTGTGCTGCATGCAGTGGCGCAAGTGGCTGAGGGCAGGTGACTGTGCAACTATTCATACCCACATGAATGTGGAGAGGAACAGAAGAATGTTATTAGCAGAAGTAACTGCTACCTTTGCCGGTACTCTGAATACATAGAAATCTCCTCCTAAACAATCTGTCTGTACTTGTCATGCTCGTCATTTGCAGGACAGGGCCTGGCTGGGACTGGGAGTGTGGGCACAAGGGAGTGGTATTGTCTTGGGCTGTGAACCCGGAGTAATGCATTACACCTCGGCAGTGAGGCCCAAAGGTGTCCTTTAATGCTGATGTTCCCTTGCAAGATTTTCTGCAGAATCCATGGATGAGGACCTCAGAGTGAGTGCAAAGACTGTCCTCTCCTCCAGAAGCCACATGGGGAACCTGGGACATGGGGTCTGGTCTGCACCAGGGAGGGCAAGTGATGCTGGTGAAAGAAAGGGAGAGAGATGGTGTGGGGTTCTTTCTGGATCTCAATAAGAAAGGGCTAACCAAAAATGGCTGTGAGTATATATAGTGAGTAAATCTTATGCCCCTTCAGATGCTGGGAACCCTGCATTTGTGCAGCATCAGAGACCCTGTATGGATTTTTCCATAGTAGGCTACGCAGATACTGTCTGTGGAGAGAGGTTCCTCCTTTTCAGTCAAGCTATTCTATAATTTGCTTGCAAGAAAGCAACATAAAGGATGTTTGTATGAGAACTTGCTGTACTTTTAGATAACAGGTTGTGTAATAGCTGGTACCCAGTGGGAGCTGCTGTCAGGCTCCTCTGTTACAATGAGCAGGTTGAGTTTGTCCTGCTGCCAAGGGATTTGTGCTCCACAACACAGCTTGAAGCCCACACTCCCTGCAGCATAGTTTAACACAGCACAGGCTTGTGCCTACAGTTATATGGATCACTAACTCCTTGGTGCATGGTGATCTCCTAGCCAGGATCAAAACATTCCATCCCTTGATCGTCATACAGTTTGCTTTTCTCAAAGTTATTACAAGTTACAGATCATATTGCTAACATAAGGGCTTCTCAAGCCCTAAGTGCAAGGCCCAGTAGAGAAGATAAGGCCTGTTCAAGGTCACAGGTTCCTCAAAAGCAATGTCTTCTGCAAGGCTCACAGTATAGAGTCTGAACTTTCAAGTAGTTGTGGACAGATATCTCTTCAAGACCTCTGTACTAGGAGGACATGGGCTGCCCTAGGGCTCAGTTGTCAAGGGTTTTCAGGAAGATGACCCTCCTGTTCTGGAATCCGAGATGCACTGATAACAGACCTCTCATCCCTGGTGGTAACCATGAGGCAGCAGCCTTCTGTTATTTCACTGGCTTTAGCTGCTGCCACAGGAGCTCTTGGGCCTTGTGGTCCAGGCGGGTGGGCGGTGTGATTTCCTCTACACCGCTGCAGAACTACACTGGGTCTCATGGTCTGGAAAGGTTGGTTCAGCATCAGGAAAGACAGCAGTGGTAAAGGAAGGGGGTTAAAAGAGTTGTTTGAAGAAATAAGGGGTTTAATATAGGATTGGAAAAAAGTACAGCATGTGAGAAAGGCAAAGGCTATCAAGGCAGGAGAAAGGTAGGGTAGAGGAATGCGTAAGTCAGCAAGAACTAATCATTTGTGGCTCATAGGAAATACAAGGGTACAGATGGCATTGGCTGTTTATATATTAAGACTAACATGTCAGTTTGTTTCAGAACTTAGCTCTTGGTATTTTGTGAACTTTCTGTTAAAGCACGTGGCCTCAGTAAATGCTTGAGGATTTTGTGGTGACATGCTTATAGGCTTGTATGTCCTAAGAGGAAATTGCTCATGATATGGACATGGAACAAATCGTCTGGCTTAATTTCCTCTACCAGGTACCTAGTCTGCATACACCAAGCTACTTTGAAATTTGCATCAGCCCACTAGATGTGGGAGTGACACCTTTTGTTTTAACAGCTCAGCACTGCCTTGCATTAAAATGTTAATATAGCCACAGCCTGTTTGCCCCAGAAGGGACTTGCAGCTGTCCTTCCACACTATAGCAGTCAAGGGGAGAGAAATGGTTGTAGACTTAAGTTAGAATCTGTGAGAGCAGCTACACCATACTTTTTACATTCTTTGCAAACAGGGTATACAATGTTTTTTTTTTTTTTTTTTTTTTTTTTCCCATGGGACAGAGGGTATAAGGTGCCATGACCATAGGACTGATTTGATCCATGTTTTTCATCTTAGAACGCTCCATATTCAAAGGCCCACCTGAACTGACCTGTATTCTTCCATTTGTGACTCTCAGTGGTTTTCTTATTGCTGAGTTGACAGTGGTACTTATACCAGTGTAGGTCACTGGAAGTCTTGCTTAGTGGTGACCCTTGGTTTCACGAGCCTCTCATCTAGCACAAAGCCTAGGGTGTATCTTGTTTGTGTTCTTATGCTCTACTAGAGTCTTTCTTTTTTATTTTTTTTTCCTTTTTTTCCTTTTTTTTTTTTTTCCCCCTAAGCATTAGCTGGGTAATTACTCTGATTTTTGATAGATCTGACTTGATATTTATGTTGGGGAATGCAAATGAAATATGTACGCTGTGGAATACAGAGAATGTACTCAGATGCTTGAATGACAAATGTGCCCAGTTCCTCCTCAGATCCCTGCAGCTGAGCATTTGGGACTGGCAGAACAGTATCCTGAAGTAACTTCAAATAACAAAATTTTGTTTGCCATGAGCTGATGAAGTCCTAAAAACGACATGAATATGCAATAGAAGGCTAGAGAAGGGAATGGAGAGAGTATGACTTAACGGCAAGCATTTTTCTAAAAAAAATGCTTCTGCTGTAATGACGCTTGTTTAATATCCTGAGTTCTGAACTGTCCTCCACTAGGGTCCAAATAGTCTATGATCTTTTAAATAAAGTTTTGAAAGTGAAGCTGAAATTGTCTTTTCTAAAGTAAGAAAATCAGGAGGGTTTGTACTGGCTGGAATGGTGACAGTGACCTTCTAATCGGATGTCAAGTCATGGAGTTTAATGGCCAGAGTTAATATTGTTCCAACTTTCTATATTTACTGGTGCTGGATTTGTTGTCTTCTTCATGTTACATAATGAAATTATAATCAAGTATATTAATCTGATGTTCGTTTTCAAACATAATTGTATTTCACTCAATTCCAGTATAGTTTACTTTTAGATTTATATTTGTAAATTGGTACCAAAATTTACCTGAGTGATGTAACTGTGTATTTTCAGATTAAAGTGTTAGAAAAAATTGATAAGTAATTTCTACCATTTTTTATATTTATATTTCATGAATTTCAAAGAATATTTTCAACATCAAAAATCCATCTTTGAAAGACATACTTTCTACAATTAGTTTTTATTGTCGGAGTTTAAATGCCATGATTTAGAGAAGCACAGTTTTATTCTTAACATATTTCTATTATTAAATATAAGATATATTTAAATAAAAATGGTCTGAGTTTTGTAGAAGCACTTCAACATAGCTTCACCTTATGACGCCTTAAGTGATTTATTCAAGTGTATATTTCCTGTTAACAATACGGGATAGAGAAGCAAGTGAGGCTATTTCCATTGCAAAAATGAGAAGACTATCTCTCAGATACCTTGTAGCTTTACAAAGAGAACATTTTATCTAATGAGATCAAAGCCTTCATTCAGAGGAACTGAATAAACCTTCTATTGACCTGAGTTTTGAAGTAAGGAGAATCATGGGTATGATGTGCAGCCTTTGACACTCTGTTGAAGACAGGGTGATTTATCCTTTTTTAAATGTTTGTTTTGTCTGTGTTCTGTGTTATGAGGTTATTTCTGTTAAAAAGAAATATTTTTCCAAATGGACATCAGCCATCACTATCTACTTTCAAAATGCCTGGCATTGTCTATGAGTTGGAAGCATACCTTTTATTGAAATCCCACAACAATCTGTCTTATAAACTGTTTTTTTTCTTTTTCTTTCTTTTTTTTTTTTTTTCAGAAACTTTCTACTGTGTGTCCTGATATTATGTAAAAGCACAATATCTCTTTGAATGTGTTAATTATTTATTTATTTTTTTCATCAACAGATTTATCTCCTGGGAAAGCTACTCATGGGAGATGAACTACGTTGATTCAATTAAATTGTTAATGGGAGTGCAGTTATATAGCTGGAGATGTAGAAAATGCCAGGGAAGGAAGAATGTTATCCTTTCTCTCCAGGTTTAAGCCCATACCTCTGATACCTGGCACATCAAACACCAATTCAATAATCTTTCTTCCAAGATGCCTTCTTCGAGAAGCAGGGCTGATGCAAATAGTCCCTTGCTTGGAGTTCTGCTACTAAATCCAGATAAGACCTAATGTCCAGGGAAGTGGAGAACAAGGAGAATGAGGTAGATTTCCTCTACTATGGTACCGGAAAAAAAAAAAAAAAAAAGAAAAAAAAAGGGAAAACCTTAACAGGACATCAGATGTTTTGAACGTTATCTCTGAAACCAGCTGTGTATCTTTTCATCTGTTTCCTGCATAATCCAGGTGCATCCTCCCTGGGTATGCAACATGTGTCTTAGTCCAGTATCATGGGTTATAAAGCTGTACACTTATGAACCCTTTGCTTTGAAAGGTCCTTTTAAAAAGAGCAGAGGAACATGTGCCACTGGTGCTAAGGGTAGGAATTACTTGCCCTGTCTTAAGATGGAACTTGATTAATTTACAATTGAAATTATACAGCACAGTTACTTGTGGCAGCCAGATAAAAGGAGATAAGAATTTCACACCAGTAAGCTGTGACCTTTGAGAAATATATTGGAAGTAGGTTTTAGAGAGTGGAGATTTCTAGCACAGATTGCTGTGTTGCTACCCTAGTAACACCCATAGAAGGAAATATATGGCAAAGATATTAGCTAAGCCAAAGCAAGATATCTTTATAAAATTAATGTAGTTTCTGGTACTGTTAGCCAAACTCTGTCAAACCATACTTTGAACCATGCAATCAGAGTTTAGATGGCAATGGTTAGAGCTTCACAGGGTACTGTCTATGTGATTTTTCACCCAAAAGAAAACCATGAAAAAGATGAAGAAAATGATTGAATTATTTCAAAACATCATCATTCATTAGTTACACCAGAAGTCAGGCAAATTATATATACATATATAGAAGATATGGAAGATGTATGAGGAGTGGCTGAGGTCACTTGGCCTGTTCAGTGTGGAAAAGAGGAGGCTGAGGGGAGACCTCATTGCGGTCTACAGCTTCCTCACGAGGGGGAGTGGAGAGGCAGGTGCTGATCTATTCTTAATCACCAGTGATAGGACCCGCGGGAATGGTGTCAAGCTGAGGCAGGGGAGGTTTAGGCTAGACATCAGGAAGAGGTTCTTCACTGAGAGGGTGGTCGCACACTGGAACAGGCTCCCCAGGGAAGTAGTCACTGCACCAAGCCTGTTGGAGTATAAGAAGCGTTTGGACTGTGCACTTAGTCACATGGTCTAAAATTTTGGGTAGACCTGTGTGGTGCCAGGGGTTGGACTTGATGATCCTTATGGGTCCCTTCCAACTTGGGATATTCTATGATTCTATATTTTAACTTTAACTCAAATTATGACAAACTGACATTTTCCTGTACTTACGCAGTTCTGATTTTAGGTCAGAATGATGTGTAGCGTTGTCAGTCTATGGAGATTCCATTCAAGGGCATTCATGGGAAACACATGTGAATATTGGATGTCTTTTAAATATCTTTTAGAAATTTTAAGTTCCTTGAGTCATAGTCTAGGTGATAGTGCACTCTAGAGAGCTGTGCTTTAGGTAAGATAAGTTCTCTAATTTGATAAGAGAAGAAAAAACATAGCTAACTTCAATATCTTAGAGAGAAGAATGATGCTGACTGAAGAAAGATTGTTTTTTTCTTTAAAATCTTATTAAAAAAAATCAAGATAGAAGAAGACAGTGTAGTGACTGTGTAATGTAAATAATTACATGGCCTTTAAACATTTGAAGAAATTCTCTTAAACATGGGACTTAGAACATACAGATGATGGCATTTTATAATAAAGAGAACAGGTGATGCCCTTTCACTGAGTAATTTTATTTATTTATAAATTCCTGTTATGCTATTGTGCGTTGGCATATTTCGAATTTATAAGGATTATGCACAGAGAAAATGTTAGGCAATCATCTGTAATTTCACTGAGACCTTAATTTGACTTATGCCAGTAAAACTGTAGTAAAAATGATTGAAAAGAAGAGAGAGAAGGAAGACCAGGAAAACAATGTCCAAAAATGATTTTTTCTCTATGTACATTGTAAATTAAAAATTGAAGTATCTTGTTCATAAATTGAAGTATCTTGTTCAGTTCCAGGTAGTGTAGCCATTTCAAGGAAGTGACGGAGCAAAGTGAAGGACAGTGAGAATCTGGTTATTAGATGTTCAGCCTGAGCTATTGGAGACTTGCTTTCTCACAGACTTGTCTTATTTTGGACACTTGCACTTATGCCAGACATTTCTCTTGTCATGAGCCAATTTGGGGTATACCAGCTTTCAAGGTGATGGTGCTTGCCACTCCATCAAAACTGGATTATTTTTGTATATCTCAAGTGGGGAAACCAAAAACTCAAGAAATTAAAAAAAATTATAATTAGTTTAAGAAAAAAATGATCTTACTTTGCTGGGTTAAAATTGCCCATGCATGTGCGTAAGGGTTACTCATTCTTCTTTTCCCAGTGATCAGTACACTCAAGATTGTGAGGTACTTAGGGGTACTATGGGAATGTGGCCTACTAGGTAAGATTAATATACCTGAAGTTATTATTTTGGGCTTTGTGATCACTCTACACCAGTGTTTTACCTTCTAATTCTCTGGGAGCGGTTGGAAGAATTTAACAGGTTTTGTCAGAAAACTTCCTTTTGCAAAAGAAGAAATTGTTATTTTTGGTAGTGTACTGTTTCCCCTAACTGTGCGCAGTATGCACCAAATTACACAGTCCATTCATAGATTATCTTTGGGCACCTACAGTACTGCAGAGTTTCTGTAGGCAAAGAAGTCAAAAGCTCTAACTTTTTGTCATCAATACCCCACTCAGGAATGATGGAGCACAAATAGGAGCATTTCTGGGAATCTCATTTTCCCTGCTGAATTGCAGCCAATGTTTTGTTTGGAATAATTTAATTCTGGTGTCCTTTTGTTTCATACACACTGTTGAATTGTTCTGTGCAGAGAGAATGTGGCACCCAGCGAGGAAGCAGAATCTGAGACCTAGAAAAAGGGTTGCATTACTCTGTGATAATATAACTGGAAAGTTTACAGAGAAAAAAGCCAGCCATTTCCTTATCCCTTTGCATGCTGAGACAGTAGCAGGTGCTGGTTGGAAACAGAAATTAGTGTCACAAGATGCTTGTATATGAAAATAAGTCGCCATGCATGAGAAGTTTTCATGTTTTCAGTATGGGGAATATTTTGTATACTCTACCATGTTTTAGAATGGAAGAAACTTACCTAGCACAAGTCTCTGTATAAAATAACACTTTCTTTCACTGGCCCATAACATGCTGAGTTCGTTATTCAAAGGAAATTAAGGACAACTCAAAGAAGTTAATGCAAACATACAGTATCTTTGCCACATACCAAACTCATTTACTTAAGGAGTTTTGTCACTGTGATCTGGAGATTGTAACCTGGAGGCTTTACAGTTTTTGTAAAGATTTGGTCCTATGAACGCTTCTTGTCTATGACTGCAGTGTCATGGGATTTGGTCTGATCAGTTTTACATTACAGCCCTTAATTTTGTAGACTCTGACTGTTCCAAGCTTTTGAAATATGCACACACTGAGTTTTTGAAATATTCAGACCTAGACCGAAATTTCAGATGATTACTTTTCCTGAACAGGGACTAGAAATTATTTAAAAAATATATCCCATGGAGTTTTTAATGTACTTTTTTACTTTTTTTTTTTTTTTTTAAAGAAACTTGATAGTATTTTTGGAAAGCCTAAACTGATCAGTATCATCAGGATAAATAAAATGATAATTAGGTTTAAAAAAAAAAAAGCTCTGAATATTATGGTAAACAGCATTTTAATTTTCTGACTGCTCATTAGGCAACAAGAAAGTCTAAATATAAGTTTTCCTATAAAACAGCAAATGAAAGCATTTGATACCCTGTGCTTCACTGCAGGTTGTGGTTGATCTTATGCTGTTACTTAAATCATTAAACAAGTTCACCTTTTTCAATATTCTCTCTATAATCTACCTGGCTATATATAGGCCATTAGCATACCCAGAGAAAAGGGGTAATATTTAGGATGTCTACTCCATAACTATTTCAGGCAGCCAGCCCATTTACTGGGGCTTAGGGGAGTTTAGAATTGCTGAAGTTGTTGTAATGTAAGTGGAAACCTAGCAGCCACAAAGTCTAGGTACAAAGCAGGTGACCAAAGCATGATGACCAATATGCATAGGTGTTCTGCACTTAGTTTTGCACAGCTGTGAAACCCTATACACGAGACATGATGCAAGCAAGAGCAGAATCAGTCCTAACTGCTTTATGTCAGGAGACATAAGTAAACCTGGCAGCTGTGAGTAGAGTAGTGGGTTCATCCTAAGCATTGTGGCAGTCATCATTCAGATGGTATAAAACCTAAGTAAAGGCTTATTAGGATGCTGAAAGTCTTTGTGAAGCTTTGCATGAGATGGAAGAGCTGAGACCTGTATGGTGGCCAAATATCACTGAGATAATTATTTACCACGTACTTTAATTCCTCTTGCAGTTATTCTTCTCTCTCTGTCCTCATGTACTGTGTACTGTTGCTAGGTAAAGTGGTTGTTATGTTTCACCCCAGTGGGGAATTGTGGAAGTGATAACTGTGGAGTAGCATTGTTGGCTAATAAAACCATAATTCTAAAATGAGCCCTGTTTTCTCTAGCTTATTACTTTTTCAGAAATTCTTCCTTTGGGATAAAAAACTGTTGAGTCAGGAAGGGATAGGGACACGTGATGAAGGTTTAGATACTAAATGATTCTCTTCAAGGGATATTACCTACCAAAGAAGTCATTCCTTCCCTAATTCATAGCTTCCCAGGATAACCTGCTTGTACTTTTTCTTTACCTGGAACGAGCTGTGCAGCTGCAGAGGAGAGTTAGGATCTAATGGGGACAGATGCCCCCAACAATAATCACATGAAATAATACATTGGAAAAATAATGAAAAAAACTAAAAGTTTTTTTTTTTTAAGGTGTTGTTGGTGTTTTGCAAGATCTTCAGAAATTCTACCTCACATGAGTTTAGTATTTATGGATAGGTAGCAGTAAGTACTAGGAAAATCATTAAGTACAAATTCAGTTGCTTAATGCAGTTGTGTGTCTAAAACTTCAGCATACAAGTCAGTATCTAGATGCTATTTACTAATGATACCAAAAATGCTGCAGATTGCCTCTTGCATTTACCGTTATGAAGAATCATTACCAAGTTAAAATGAACAAGTAGAGTTAATATGAATGAGTGGATGACACCAAGCTATGTGGTGTGGTTGACATGCTGGAGGGAAGGGATGCCATCCAGAGGGGCCTGGACAGTCTTGAGAGATTGGCCTGTGTGAACTTCATGAAGTTCAACAAGGCCAAGTGCAAAGTCCTGCACCTGAGCTGGGGAAAACCTAAGAACATATAAAGGCAGGGGAATGAGTGCACTGAAGCAAAGGACATGAGGGTGTTGGTGGATGAAAAACTGGACATGATCCAGCAAGGTGTGCTTCCAGTCCAAAAAGCCAACCATATCCTGGGCAGCATCAAAGGAATTGTGAGCAGCAGGTGGAGGGAGGTGATATAAGTATTTAAGGGAAGTGTACAAGGCTGGGCTGGATGGGGCTTTGAGAAACCTGGTCTAGTGGAAGGTGTCCCTGCCAATGGCAGGGAGGTTGGAATTACATGGTCTTAAGGTCCCATCTACAAAGCATTTTGTGATTCTAATAAGAAGCAGCCAGCTAGAGATGAGAAACAAACAGAAGTTAAAATGGAGGCTGTTTCTCTCATTATAGATAAGAGAAGATCAGGTTGCAGCTGAAAAGAGAAGGCATTTAAAAGGAAAAGTCAAACATAAAGATAAATAATTTATATAAATTACAAGAGCAAAAGACGTGAATTTATATTTCAAAAATAAAAAAAAAATACACCCCAAAATACTTTTACTGTCATTTGGAATGTGAATTGATATTTTGTGAGTTCTAAAAAGGAAGGACTGCTCATCTTGGGACAGTTTTCCACTTTGTTTTTTGTATGTCTTAGGTGTTAAGAACTCAAGAGCCTCAGGACATTCAACAGTATTCGCAATGACCAGCTAGCATGTTGACCAGCTAGCATGTTTGCAAATACCTATTTGTGGAGCACCCACTACTACAAACTGGTTTGAGTTTGGTCCCACTTCTGATAAATTGTGTGCATCTCATCATTTTGTTGTATTAAAATTTCTGTGTCAGCAGCTTAACCTTGCATAACTGGAAGAAGGCAGAACGGTATTCATTCATAAACATGGCTGAAACTCCCTAGTATTTCCTTATCATCAAGTGTAGACAGGTTGTTTTTGATTACAAAAGACTCAGGGACTTTAGAGATAGATTGAACAGTCAGCCCAGAAACATTGCTTAGGTTGACTGCAATCCCTGGGGAATGCTGGTGGACCTAGACGGATAGGCACTAGACAGACACAAGGCAGTAGAAAAGACTGACCTGAGAAGACTGATAGCAGGTGCTATGTATAGGTGCCTGCTGGTGCAGGAAACTATTTTAATAATTAATGATGGTTATAAAGCATGATGTGGCCCTATTACAGCACAGGAAAAAGTAATTATGCAGGTTCTGCTGCAGTATATTGATTGACTGACTTGATATATAATTTGGGCTTTATCCTTTGAGAAGTGTTTTATGTGGCTGTATTTAAAAATAAAGAGTTATGGTTGTGTTTTTGCCCACTATGGACTTTATAAATTATACAGCTTTCCAATTCCATTAAAAATCTAGTATCAGAAGAGAACAAAACTTTAAAACATCTGGAGAATAAAAAGGTGAAAAGATCCCTAAAACCTGATGTTTGCTACAAATCTCAGATAGGATGCAGGGCCATTTTCATAACTCTGACCCTGGCTAATTGCACAGCCTGTATAGCCTTTTCTTTTGCCCTGGCCTGGTTCTGTTAACTGAGGAACTGTTTTGTCATTTACTTAATTTTTTTGAGTTTGAAAAAAATTTCTAAGTGCCTTTTTTTTTTTTTTCCCCTCTGTGTTATTTGCAAACCTGCTTCTTAGTAGCTGTGTGTATACTTTATTTTTTTTCCTTATGGGAACAGTCTAGAAATTAGCTTTGGAGTCCCTTGAATAGTGTGTGTGGATCATTATCTGTATAAGTCCCATTTAGTTTAATTGAGCTCAATTTAAACTTAAGTATGTTGTCTTGAAAATTGTTTTCCAGAACTGTCCTCAGAGTATCTTGGAAAGGATTCCGTGCTTGATAAAAATAGCGTTCCTAAAGCTCTGCCTATCTGAAGCTAACATGACCTTTAACCATTTCCAGGGCATTTTTCCTACTCAGTACAAAGTTGTAAGGAGCTACTTTTCTTAAGAGCATCTTGGCTGTCATAATGAGCAGGTTCAGTAATGCCCTGGTTTGTTTGCTTAAGCCTGGAGCAGAGTTAAAGCACAGTCTGCTTCAAGGAAAAAGCTAGTTTTCCTTTCTCTATAAGCAAAAAAAGAAAGCAAAGGCTGTATAGAAGTTGTGTACATTGTTGTCTTTTGTATTTAGACAAAAATGAAGACATACCTAGGCTAACATTAACCTAAACAGCCCAATATAAATACTGCCAGAGTACCATTTAGCATTGTCTACAGAATCTGAAGAGGGAGAGGCTGTTAGTTAATATTGCATTGACCTTTTTATAGTAGCTACACCTCAAAGAGCTCTCTGGGATATAAGTTGAGATTGTTCCCAGGAGCTGCTGTCCTGGCTGTGACAACATGAGATGCCACTCATGCTTTGTGCTTTTTGTTGAAATCAAGCTTCAGGATGTAGCTCCGATGCTGTCTTCTGCCCTTTCTGAAACCTGCAGTGCTTGTACCTTCAAGCAGGTGAGTAAAGCCAGCCCAAACTCTCTTTTCTAGTACAGGAGCAAAACATTTGTAACAGGAATGTGTTATGCCATGACAGGTAAAAAAAAAAAAGGAGCTGTGTGAAAGTGAGTCTGTTGCACAGATGGCCCCTGACACTTTTCTGTTAAATAGGCAAGTGCTCCCTGAGGGTTGTGTTGGGCACCTCTGTAGCATGGTGCCCCACTCTTCCCCACCTTTTGGCTGGGTTTCCTTTCCATTGAAAATAAAGTATGTGATGGAGAATTGGAGTGAGCCAGTGCATGGTCAGCACTATTCCCCCCATGAAGCAGCAAAGTCATATAAGTAACCCCTAGAAATTGGAAAGCAGACCTTTGTTTAATAACATAGACTATGTTAGAAGTACAGAACATAGCTATAGACTCCTTTGGTTTCTTTTGTAATGAATGATAGGAAATAAATGGGTTTGATGAAGTTTGTCTGAACTACTTTTTGGAGGTGCCTCTCTCTCTGAATATAAAAGGAATCTGGGCAATTGAGCTCTCGCCCTTTAGGTAGATGATCTGAGGCCAGAGAGTTCTTCTGTAGGGTCTGAGCAAGTGCTCTGTCCTTTAGATAGCCTCAGGAGTCTGAAGACTTAAAGTGTTCCAGAAAGCCTAGATCCCAGGAAAGATCCCATTATACAGGAGGAGTAGGAAGAGTGTTCGACTCACTGGTTTTTGAACAGGAGGCAAAAAAAGAAAACAGATGCAGTGTTCACTGAAATTGTGTACAAATTGTGTCTTCCAGAGACAAAATAAATAAATTCTATTTTAACTTGCTAGTGGTGTGCTGCTGTGCAATCTTTTGTGATGTAAGCTTTTAGCCAGAGGGGACAGGAAATTAATCAATTCTAGCATGTGAGTGTCAGTAATTGTTTTTCCTAATATGAATTTGAAATGAAATGTACTGCAAAGAATGTTTCAGTTATGGGAAAGATCATTCCGCTCCTGAGGCCCCCATCCTTGTTAATAAGTTGCTTCCTTGCAAATAGAATCTCACTGATCCTTAAAAAATCCAGAGGCTTGTGCTTTAAAAACATTGATGCTGCTGCAGGCAAGGTGATTGCAGCCATTAGTTCCTCTTTATGTCAGGGGAGGATCTGGCATCAAAAACCCAGAGGATTCCTAAACTGCTTTGCCAATGCCTTTAAAACAAAAGTCCTTATTGCCTTCACAGGAGAAAAATCGATAAAGTGGGAAACTTCCCCTTCATTAATCTGTCTGATGAATCAGAAAATCAAAGCAATTGTAAATGAGAAATATTGCCTAATTTTCTTATTTTTGAAGTGTTTTACACCCTGCATTCTTGGTTCATGTTTCATACATTCTTTTTGGTAGCCTTGAAGACTGAGGTGGAAGATTTCTAAACTGTGATCGTGCAACCTTATGGCTTCTTTTTTATTCATCTGATGTTTTAAGTGGTATCAAAGTTGTTTATAAAATGGATGTCTAGCCTTTCTGAAGCAGAGCCAACCATTTCAAACCAAACAGATGTGCTGTTAGTACTAACCATAATTATTAAATGATAATTGCATTGCCTTAAGCTTTAATAATGTTTAAAATAGAAATTCTTAGGAAAACTCCCAAGAACAAAAAATACTTATATAGAGAAAGTCTTAATGCTGAAGTTAGAATATAGAAAGCCAGATATCCAGCTGATCCATAATTAGAGAAGTCAAAAATGCACAGGTGATTCGCTGCTGATTTGCTCTAGTTTATTTGAGCTAACACAATGGAAAAGGTCATTCAGGTGGCTTCAGGACCTACTGTCTGTGTTTTTGCACTTGTAAAGCAATTCTTGATAGAAAAATATCTTCAAGTATGTGGAAGAGAATAGAAATGAGCATGAAATGCAACATGTGTTTCTCAGAGAAAGACGATTGCTTGCTACTCTTGCTCTTTATCTGAGAACAGACAGTACCATACTGGAAAATAACTAAAGATGGAGAAATTGGGTCAAGAATAAAAATTATTCCTTTGCAAAAAAAGAATGTGTTTCAGAGCAATGCCAGTTCAATGAACTTCTGCTGAATTTAGAGAGGAATTCTGGACAGTTGTGCTGAGTTTCTTGGTGGATCTTTCTGGATCAGGATGAACTGAAGAAATTGAGCTTCTTGACCCTGAGGCTCTGGGAGCAGTTCATGTAGGAGAATTCAGGGGCTAAAGAGATCCCACATGCACACGTCAACTGCTCATTTACTCTGTTTCTTATCACATTCTTTGTGTTTGCAAGTGGTGGTGAAACTGACTGCCAAAATGTTACATTTGCTATTTAACATTGCTGGCTTTAACAGATTTTATATGTTTGCTTCCAGAACTGCAGTGAGAGACTTGAGTGATGAGGATACACCCCCATCACCAGTTCAGTTTTGCCTCACTCTTCTCCCCTGCCTTTCCACAGCCTTTATTACTAGCTGAAGGTAATTTTCTTTCCTGGCCTTCATCTTCTTTTCCATCTGCTTAGAGTCATAGCCTCACTTTTTCTTCCTAGGAGCCTCATCTAGCTGCTGCATGTTAGTGATAGGGATTTTAAGTGGCTGGAGAGAGCTGAAAGAGCAATGGAGTGGGGAAGGGGGAAGGTGGCTACGACAGAGAAGGCAGCACCTGATACTTTGCAATGATTCTTCACTGTGGTGGAGAATCCCTCCTCCTACTGTAGAAGGACCTCTTGCCATGGCTACAAGCTGCATCCTTTTGTCAAGGAAGAAATGCAGGCTACAAGGCCTGTCTCTCGCTCACAGCTTTACTGCCTAGCCTGTCATAGTGAACCACCTTGCAGAAAGGAATTTTACAGGTGATTTCAGAGCACTGGGAATAGGCTGCATTGTGACCCCTCTTCATCACCAGAGACATATCTCTGTGGGCATATGGGAACAAGCATAAGCATTTTCTTGGTTTTATGGTCCACTAGCTACCTAGTTTAATAAGCATGAGCTGTGATCTAGCAAATGTTTAGTCACCTGTAGACAGCATGATCTGTGGGCAAAACGAACTTCAGTTCATCTGCCATCCTTCCATGTAGAATGACCAACATTAGTCCCATTCGTTTTCCTTCTAGTTTAGCTCAGAGGGTGAAAAGGAGAACATTAAGAGCTGCTAGAACCCCGTCACCACGAAGAATCTTTTTTGGCATTAACACCCATGCATCTCAAGTGAGAGATTAAGTCCAAGTGTTTGAGAAAACATGTTTAGGGTCAGACAGATGGGTATATTTATCACTCTTAACATGATGCATTGGGAGGAAACAGAAATATTGTGTTCCATGCAACAATTTTGCCTGATGTATGACAGGATTCTGTTCCAACATGGGGGAAACAGAGAATCACTGAGCAAAATGTAGTGCCTAGAAAACAGCTGTTTGCACAAAATGGAGCTCTGTGTCTTGCCATGCCTGTAATTAGGAATCTGCACAGGCCAGTGTATCAAGAAAGATGTTAGCAACACAAACTAGAACTTGGTTTCACCTGTGCAACATCTTTAAGTGTTGTCAGACTTATTTCTAGTTTGGAAGAACAGATGTGATTTTGTATCTTCCATGGAGATGAGTGTGATGGGTGCCCTGTGACTACTGTTTCCCTCTGTAATGTGGTACACCAGCCCCAACTAACACTGTCTTATGCAGAGCTTCGTGAGCAAGCCAAAATGCGGAAAATGTTACATTAACAATATATCTGAAATTCAATGCTGTTTAACGACTGTTGTTATGATTACAAGCCTCTGGTGGTTATTTCTGTCTTGCCTATCTTAGATTTTCTTTCTTTGATTAATCAGGATTTGTGAGAATATTATGTGTGTAGCCCAATTATTTGTACTCCTTGCAACCCTACTGGGTTATCTTGTCAGATGCTACTTCTTCCCCACCCTCCCCAACAGCCTGAGACAGTTCACCAGGTTTGGAGTGAGGCAAATCTTGCAGCTTCCAAAAAATGTTTCACATGTTGATACTGCCCTTAGAGCAGGGCCGTAAAAGCATAATAGTGCACATGACTATTGGTAGCAATTAATTAGTAATTTATACCCAATTTGAAGCTCAGTTTAATAGTCCAGCATCTCTTGCTCCACAATTTTACCTAAATTGCTTCAAAAAAATTCACAGTGAATAGGTAGATTTCAGCAGAACATATCTGGGACATGGCTGAGCATGGTTTGCAGTAGGTTTGCAGTAGAAGAGGCCTTCTGTTAAAAGCAAATGATGAGTGGTGTGTGCTTGTGAGAAGCGCACAAAGACCAAACTCATTCTTTTTTCCTGAAAATTTCCCACCTTGTCTGCATAAATAAACATTCATTGAATAGGGAATGGACTCTGACATCCTCCTTTCCATAGAGAGTGCCCTAAAAAGCAGACTGAGAAATCTTTCTAGCTTGCTGTCTTAAGAACATTTTTTTAGGGTAAAAATAGTGTTGATAGAATAGATTGACAAATCCCACTACAAGTACAATGCAGCCAGGAGCAAGGACTCTTAGCTCATGTAAGCAACAGCAGACGTGCAGTCCTTCCACCATTACAGTTCAATCATTCCTGTAATTTCAAGAAAAAGGGTCTAAGACTACCATGTAAGTCACTTTTGTCAGAGGAGAGATCCCTAGATTTATAAATAGAAGGCCATCTCTATTCCTTTGATGAATAATCCAGTTTCTAACTTGTTTTTAAAATGTAAACAATTACCTGAAATGAAAAGATTCGTGTACAATACATCCTGGTCTTGGTCTTATTCTTTCTAACTTTTCTGTCCAGAAGGCAATCTCAGTGCTTACTGGCAGGCCTGTGAACCAACGTATGTACTAGAAATTGGTTTGAGTGACATCCTAAATACTAACATAATGTAGAGTTCCATTGTATCATGTAGGATAATATTGAGATCCTAAACCTAATTCTAAAATAAACAGTCCACTTACAGATTTTATGTAACTCCAATACCTAAATATTCTAGTAGCTTTACATTATCACATAGTTGCCAAATAATGACAGATTTTTAAACTCGGGTTACTGCAGATGTAGTTAGTGCAGATTTTTTTAATTCAAAAACTAGCTGGAGAAAGGACCAAAATTTCTTTCTAGTGTTGTTTGGAGAGAAAACTATCAAGTGTTTCCTACTTTAAACCTAACCTGAACAAGTTCTGGTCAGACTTCCAGCTGAGTAGTTTTTCTGTAGCCATTTCTACCATTTAACCTGCAAATATGAAACTAATCTCTGATATCTCTCTTCCATGCTGGAAAATTCCTCAGGGGAAAGACTCATTTTGTCTATGTGAGAGACAAAAATGTGAACTAACTAGGTTCCCTCCATCCAGAATTGATCCAAAGTTTTTACATATTGCATTGTAGAGCAAACTTTAACAAAGGTTGCTGTATCTTAATTTACAATGGCCTTTCATTCTTTATCTTGATTTTATGCAGGAATAAGTAAAGGCAGTGACAAATATGTTTAGTTTTCACATTAACTGATGAAATAGAGCTGTGGGTAGGACTTGGTTAAAGAGGGTATTTCATCTGAACTGAGCATGCGTGTTAGCAGAAATGACAAACTGTTACTTGTAAACTCATTCAGAGTTATCGCAGCCAGGCTGAGCAAGTGTAGTGATGGGGAAAGTTTCCTCTCAATACGTAGACGTGTGTGTGTGGTGTTGAAGATGAAGGGCAGAGACAGTTTCTAAATTATGGCTGCTTTTTACAGGTAGCAGTTCCGACTCAAGCATGATATTTTCCTTTAGGCTAACATGCTAAGGAGGTTGTGTGCCCTGATCTTTACCTGACTTTAGGACCATGTGTGTCCCACTGGTGTTAGTGGGAAGAAGCACTGCTAATTGTCTCTTCAGCGTGCCTGCACTGCAGAGACAGCCAAGCTAGCTGGACTGAAGACAGAGTAGCAGAAGCAATCTTGATGTGATCATAAAGAAACTCCATGCTATTGGGGGAATAGTGCTTCCATCAAGGTGGCCTGTTGGTTTAGAGATAGCTCACACTTTGCTCCACCAGTGCTTCCCACCTGCTGGTCCACTGATGCTCCTTGGGACATGTGGTCCATGAAATTACTGGAATTGCTTTATTTTCTTAAAATAAATGTGCATTTCTCTATGAAGCAGTGAGGGGAATTCAAAGCAAAGAAATAACACTTAGAGTTTTCTCTATTTTTAATGTGTTATGAAGCAATAACTCCAACAATACAATGAGTTGCTGTGGTACAAGATGAGCCACAAGATTTCTTAGGTTAAAAGAGGCTGAGAAACACCATTCAACTCCATGCTGTTGCAAATGGCTTGTATATTATATCTTCACAGACAGAAAATGCATTTTTAAGCCTAGCTGTGAGAGAAGGAGTGACTGGATAGTTGAAAAGACATCTTTGTAAAGTTTGTAGCAATGAAGAGCACCACTTGGAAAAGTTTTTGGCGGTTTTATTTTTGTGTTAAGGACAATACAAATCTAAATGCAGAGTGGCAGGTTGGAGCAGGAACAGTGACACTCTGTGAGCCATTTCTGACTGTCCTTAGTCCTCTTATCATTTTCCACTGAGCTGTCAGCTCCTGTGGCATTGAACTATCATTTCCAGAAACTCTGGTTTGGTGAAAGAGTAGCCACTCCTTTGAACAAGAAAAGGATTTCTGCCAATAAAGGGCCACGGAAAATCACTACTTACCTCAATCTAATTTGCTGCTAGGGCTTTTTTTCCCTAGCTATTTTTTTAATGGGGTGTGTGATTAGTGAGGAAACAAAGTTTACTTACATATACAGATTGCATCATTGCTAAATACCAGGAATCCCCAAGGCTCTGACAAGGCTCTCAGTGAAACGGCAGGCTTTTCTGAATGGTGTGCATTTCTTCTGCCATTAATTCTCCTTTAGCTTTTTCTGCTTGTCTGTTTCTCTTTGCTCATCTAGTAACCTAAACTAACATTATTTGCCTCCCTCAGGTCTTTTTGATTTTAGGTTTTTCCCTGCGATTAGCCATCTGTGTCAAGAGAAAAACCGAAACAGCTTTACAGCATTGCCAGTGCAAAGGTTACTCATGTAAAAATAAAAATCTAGCTTCCCGACTCATTGACAGCACCAGGGAAATTTGCTTTTTGAGTAGGTTACTTGCAACACTTTTTGCTGTATTACTCTCCCTTTTCATCTTTCCTCTCAGTTTTAACCTGAATGTGTCTTCTGGTGCTGTATCTTGTGGATTAGTGTGTCCCATTGCAGAATGTTACACATTAAATCCAGAACATGACAACATTTAGGCACAATTGCTCAGATTCTGCAAAGGACAAGAAGTCTAAGGAGCTCCCTGTTTATAATTTTGAGCCATTAAATGGCATTTCTATTTATTGTTTATCTGTTGTCAAATTACAGTGTCAAACAGCTTTTCTTCTAAATGTAAACCCCAAGTAATGAACTCTGTGAGACTGAAACATAAGATTTTCCATGGTGGATCTGACTGTTTTGCCATTGTCTCTAGTATCCTACCACTGTCAGTGACCAGTAGCCTTCCAATCTGTACTAGAAAGGTAAAGTAGAAAAGGAGGAAGTGGCTTTTTATTGTAACTTTTTGAAGTAACTTTAAAGTAAAATAACATTATAATAATAATAATTTTTAAAGATAATAGGATTTTACTTTCCACTTACTAAAATTCAAATACATAAAACTTTTCCATTCATCCTCATCCATGCTGTTAATCTTACTCTCATTTTAGACTGACTTGTGTACAGGTAATGCTGTTGTCTACATATGTAGATAGTTATTATGAGAAAGTAAATGAAAAGAAATAGTGCTAGGCTTGATGACTCTGACATTAATACACAAGTAAGACACTCAGGATACAAGGTGCCACAGCTGACCGGAAGATTCAGTCCAAGTCAGGTATTTGATTGAGACTGTACATGAGTCTACCACTCATCATACCTGATAATTGGCATGTATCCTTTATGCTGTTCAAATTGGGTTAGTACATCCGTCATACATTATAGGTCTGGTGAATGGTCTGTGCTCTTGCTGTGTTCAGGCTTTCAGTTCTCTTTCAGGTATCAGTATCAGGAAGGAAGCTGTGTAAAAGTCCTGCACAGCCTGACTGGCAGTGTATTTGGCCCAGATGGCACCAGGCCATGCAAACATACAGGTAGGTTTGTTGTTGTTGCTGATTTCTTCCTCTAGAGAAGGTTCAGTGGATTTTCTCTTCCCAATCTTATTAGTTTTAAAAGTCCTGAGTGGGAGGTCTTAAGAAAGCCTTTGTTCAGATCCTGGCAATAGCATGGGTAGCCTGCAGCACTGTGTTCATGGTCTTAGCTGGAGAGATAGATATGAGTGTGGATTAATGACAGAAAGGATGAATGACAGAAAGAGGTCCTGAAGGATACAGGACATCAGCAGAGCAGCTACCTCTTTGTATAAGATTAAGTCTCCATCTTTAAGCAATTTACTGCTACTACATGCCTGAAGACAGCTGCCCCATCCCCATGAACTCCCTAGAGGGCTCCTAACCCCAGCAGAGTACTGTGTTACTGTTACAGAGTAAATACATTTTATTACTATTTGCACAATTTTTAGTTCATATGTAAATATTTTAGTTTACTGTGCAAGACTATCCAATTATTTTCTAATCAATTAACACTGCCAGCTTTCCTGCCTTAAACTGAAGAGCCCATGCTACATAATTTCAGCCTAATGAATCATATAATATTCTGTGTCTTGGCCCCAAACTTTCCTACTTTGCCCACAACTCCTGTGTCCTCTGATGTTCAGGGCAGAATATTAGTTTGGAATAGAAAGATAGCACAAAACATATGGAAATTGGAGGAGGTGATGGATCCAGGGGTATAACAGTTTTCTATTGCTTAATCTTGCTGAAGAAGGTTGAATACCAAGCCAACCCAAAAATCATCAGTGATTGAAAGGGTAGCACCAAAAACTGCACAGAATGGAAGGGATGGTATTGCAGTCCAGTGATGTTCAGGGCAGGGAGCACTGAATACTGAAGGAAATAGGAGATCCACAGCAGATGCTGAAGTTGTGTCAGGCGCCCTACTGCTTTCTTGATGGGGTTGGTGAATTAGAGGATGACAGCTCACAGAGTTTCTGTGAGATGGTTCTACTTATGGCTGCAGCTGGGAATGTCATAGTGCCACAGATAATTAAATATTTAATCTAGAGGATGGTTTGGCACAATAAAAACGGGGGAAAAAATGGCCCTGAATAGACTGAAACAGAAAATGGTTCTAACCCTTACTGATGAGGTTCTGGAGCAAGTCTCAAGGAGAGGCATTGAGGAGGGCGAAAAAGGATGTAAGCAGTCCTGAGCAGGGTGTTGCTGCCATTTGGTGGATGCTGTTAAGGTGTTGACAACTGGGTTAGCAAGGGACAAGGCTTTGAAACAGGGTCTGGATTATCAAACGGTTTCCTATGTTCTCGTCTGTTTTTCTGGTTCTGATCCATTCCCAGTCAGGATAATAATAATGATCAACCTTTTCTAATGTTTAACAGGGTTTCACACAAGGTACCTGCATTATGAAACAGCTTCTGTTTCTTAGTCTTAGGCATCCAGTGCTGTAACAACATAATGTCAAGACACCTTAATAAGCCCCTCTTTACTGTCTGACCCAGAATAACAATGGTCAATTCTGTTGTTTAATAAATGTTGGAGTAAGACCCCTTCCTTTCTGTCTGCTAACCCAGGTTTGCTGCCAGGCAGGGAGAACAGACCTAAGTGGCCAAAAACACAGCTTGTGTCTGACATTCTTTGTGATATAATGTGACATTCTGAAATCTGCTGTTCAGAGCTTGTGGAAATGCAAAATGATCCAAGTCTGGCTGCCCTGGAGACTCAAAGTACAAGTAAATATACCCATACTTGGATAGGATGTCAACAACTCCTATAAAAATTCAGGTGGTAAAACAGTTCAGTTTTTAACATGATTTCATATGTTCTTATATTTCTGAAATAGTTCTTTTTCTCAGTTGTGAAGAAAAAAAAATAATCTGTATCCCTCGTCATTTCTCAGAAAATTAAAAATTCAAGTCCCACCCATTTTAAGTAAATTTTGCATAAGTCAGGGAGACACAGAGGCCTCCAGTAAGGCATTCAAATGTTGCAATTTCAGATAAAGAGCAAGACTTCTATCAACTCAATAAAAGTCAGTATTCAACAATAGCTTTTTTTTTTTTTTTTTTTGGAACCACAATGTAATATGCCTACTGTGTCTAAAAAAAATGGCTTATTTTAGCTCCAAATTGCCACTTGCCTCCTACTCAGTATTCTGACACTTGGGATTATTTCTGCCTCATCCTTGAAAGCTTTCCCAGTACATAATAAGCAAGTTGAAACTCATAACCAAAGTCCTGTCCTTGCATGACTTCATTCTTTCATGTAAAAAAAAAAAAAGCAATCCCCCCCTTGAAATCTGTTCCTCTTTCCTGACCAAGGTCTATGTAGCTAGCTCCTTAATATGAGTGCTCAGACTTTTCAGATGATAATTTATCAGTTAAATTGTATGTATCACTCATAAAGTATGAGTGATCTATGCTGAAGGGTTAAAGCTCTTCTTTTCAAGCGCTCCATGGTATGAGCCTGGTCACCTTTATATCATTTACTTTATAAAGTCCAACTGTTTTAATGCATCTGCTTCTGGCAGTGTTCTAGTAAACATGTTTGTCATTCAGGCGCACCATATAATATTGTTTATTTTTTTTATCTCCAGATCTGTGCCCCTACTAGGCTTTTGTTTTCTCATCAGTTTTAAAACTTGGTTTTGCCTTTCATCCCTTTCTGAATTTCCAGAGAGAGTTTCCAGAGGTGTAGTTATGCCAGCTCTTCATGTCTGGTACCTCAAGCCAAGACCATCTTAATGCTTCCCATATAAGAACAGAGGTGGGTGAGTTTTACACATCATAGCAAAATCCAATTTTATTTGTTGTCCAGCATGCCCAATTTTTTTCAGAGATCCTTGTAGCTGACTTGAATCTTCCAGCAGGATGATAAACCTAAAAGAGTTGTGTCTCTGAATTCAGAGAAGCTTAGGCATACTCATTTACAGTCATGAATACACTTTAGTTTGCTCTCAGATAGTGCTACTGGTTTACAGAACACAGAGCAAGGCTATCTCAGTCTGACATAACAGATAAGATCATCCTGAAAATTAAAAATGTTCAAAATCTTAACATTTCTACATTAAGGAAATGTTTTAAAGTAGCCATACTGCTATTTTTCATTCTGCCCACTCAAACTGTGAATGAAACAGTATCAGAAACTTTAATATGCTAATTCTCAGAATGATACAGCTGAGGAGAGATGAAGAGGAGAGAAGAGTCCTATCCCTGCCCTTACAGAATTGGAAGACTCTTTCTTACACTTACATAAATATAGACACCATTAGGAAGTGTTTGGGATTTATATATATATATTTTTTTTGTGTGTGTGTGTGTGTGAACTGACAACCCTAGTTTTTGTAGCCTCCTATGAAAAGCTCAGCTTTAAGTCATCCTAGTTTTTTTTTCCCTTTCATTGCTGGATTCAGAAATCTAAATAATTATTGTCTTTCTCCAACTACACTCTTCTTCTTTTTTGAAGAGGCTGTGATTTCTAGTGTAATAGAAGTGCTACATTTTTATGAGTTATGTTCTTTTTCTGTGCACATATGGAAAGGAATGTATGGAACATCTGGGTGGATGCACAACCTGTTTTCTCACAACTGGTGCATTTCCCTTTCTTAGAACTGTTTGCTTTTTCTTACTGTGTGTTTATCATCCAAGTTAAATTTCATACCAATCACTTTTGCATTTTTGTCTAAAGTAAAGATTCTGCAGAAACGTGCAGAAGTTTAGCATAATTTCGACTCTGTTACAGCTTAGATAACACACCTGAGGAAACTAAGCCTAGAAGCTTCCATATTTGATTGAGAGTCTGGGTTCTTTTTTCTGTTCCCTGGGTTTCAAGCAGTAAAAATCTCCCTGAAAGTAGACTACAAGAGCCAAGATTCTCTGTGGCAGAGACAGATGACTTCTCTGTACTTTATGACCATCTTTCTTCCTAGGGAACTACCTTGAGAGATGGACCAATGCAACAGGATGCCAGCTCTCCACAGTCGATGCTACTGAGGCACTGGCAAAATCTGACTGATAGAAAAATCCTGCAAGCACAAGAATTACTAGGATCCACAGCTGGCTATATGGAGACTATCAGGATGAGTCGCTCTGGCTCAGCACCAGCACTACAGTAACAGTCATCGCTATTCCTCTTGGTTGTCTCTGCACAAACCTCCCAGCACTGATTCTGGCAGGACTTGCTAGCCTGAGAACAACATAACAGGAATGCCTGGCACAAAGTCACTTTCATGGCTCTGCATGGGACCGATTTTTGTCTGTCAGGGCATATTAGCTCTGGTGCTGCCCAGAAGAGGCTGTACTGCTTAGCAGGCTGTGGCCTGGAGCTACTTGCTAGTATGTGCTCCCGCTTTGCTCCTCACCTCCTCTTGACCTCCCACTAGATAAGCAAATTACTTAGAGATCAGCATGTTATACAGTCCTGTCCTAGGCACCCACAGGGCAGGGAACAACTTCCTCACAGTATGGATCCAACCCAGGGGCTGTCTGCTTACTTGTAGCACTTTAGACATTCTTTTCTAGTATCAAATTAAGTAAGACTGATATAAAATACTTGACACATTTACATAATTCAGGTTGCCTGTCTGAGTGTCTGTTATGTTACTTTCCTCTTCCCCCAGTCAAAATAAAGAATAAGAAAATTTTCAAGATGAAATCTGCCCATATTTGAAGGCCAGTGTGAAGCTCTCATTGACTTAAGCTGGATTAAGATAACTCTCTCTAATCATTTACTCTCTGGTGTTTTCAAGCAGCAGAACATCACAGTCAATAAAAATATCCCACAGAACTTGGAAAAGGTCTGGGAGCAATTCCATCCCAGAGAGGCAAGTGTTGATGTTCCAGACCTACTGTAATTTGAAAGGATTTTTTTTACAAAAATATGGTTATACAAAGTGAGTGTGGAGCTCTGGTCTACGTTGCAGCCTATTGTGAATAATAGGGAGTCAAATAACAATTAGTCTCTTGAGAAATGTTAGTTCAACTGAAACAATGACATAACTGGTAATGACAAGCACAGAGCTGTATTTGGTCTGCTGTACTCACTTACTCTTGCCATCAGTCATTTATATCAGCTTTTCTCTGTCACAACATCATGACATGAGGACCAATCTTGTGTTGGGACTAAAGATTTGGTATTGTGGTCTTTCATAACAGAGCCTTGTTATTCTTTGCAGATCCTTCTGCTGTAGAGTGGTGTGAACTTGGAGGAAAGGTCTCAGCAATGCGTAGTCACAAAGTGGTGTCCTGGTCCTGATACACAGATTCCTGGCAAATAAAGATAGCTGTTGTGGGTGACAGAATCTTGAGATGAGTTTCTGCGAGGAAAAAAAAAAAAAAAAGCGATGGGCTGAAATTATTTTTAAAATAGGGATTTTGCTGCTCTCTGACTTACTTTGAATCTAGTTTTATCCTAAAAAATCTAGCCAGTGCCTGTAACTGTTATTTCCCAAGGGCTGTAGCAATTCTGGCCCTCTAATCAGGTTTCAAATTAAATAAGAATGAACACAGGTTGTGAAAAAATTCTAGTGTGTGTGGGAAAGTATTGTGTACCTTTTGGAGTCATATTGACATGTTTCCTTAATTGACAAAAGATTAATGTGAGAAGTGTGTTGGTTTAAGGCACTAACTAATCCAGATATTTTCTGGAAGAATAAATGATACTTTCCACTTTAACTAACTGAAGCCTCAGTGCACAGATAGCAGCCTTGTCACAGAGACCTGAAATTAGAGCAAGCATGTTACCATGCTTATGGTTGTGACCTGAACTGAAACCAGACAATGGAGGCTGATTCTACTCATGTGGGTTTTTTTCTTATGGAAGTTTTTGGTCTAAAGGACTGCATATGTTTCACATGCTGTTCTTCATGGTCAGAAAGATGGTAATGAATGGAGGTCAGGGAGTTCACTCACTAATTCCTTTTGGATAGTGCAACTCATCGAGTTTAAAAATAGTAGGGGAGTTCCAGCCATGACAGTTTCTGACAGGTCCACTTGTGTATGTCACTTCAAGAGCATTGGATGTTAGTTCACAGGTGAACATTGAATAGTAGCTAATTCAGTGCTGAATCAATCTATAAAGCTTTGAAAACATTTGGGCCTTTGGAAAGGAAAAAGAGAAGAAAAGAAGGACCTTGAAAAATAAAATAAAGAAGAGGGAATTCTATTTAGTCCCTGGCAGAATTGAGATTTCATTGTGTAAATTTGAAACGAAGATAAAATGTCTCCTTTTCTTGAAACCTCCTCACACTAAATCCCAACCATGTGCTTAAGTCTTACTGTTCTCACTGCAAATGAAGGATTAGGGAAGTTCAAAAAATCAAGGAACTTGCAGAGAAGTGTTCTAATTAGTCACTTTCTGTACCCCATGGCACTAATCTCTCAGTGACATTGAGGCAGGAGTCAAGTCTGTCCAGCAGCATCTCAAACCATCTGCTCTGGTAGGGCTGGTTATGCTTCATTTATTTTGACTCCTCTGCATTCCATCTGACTTCCAAATTTGTCTTTGGCTCTGGCTATCCAAGTGAAACTCCAGACATGTGAGTGTGTTCTGGTAATGACGCATACCTTTCCTGGTGATGATGTAATTTCTCCCATCATCCCAGTTTTGGGGTAGAATTTAGTCCTACCAGTCATTCACATGAAGCATTGATAACATCTGCTCATCCTCTTTTTTTCCTTTTTTCCCTAGTCTTGTCTTTCTTTCCAAGGACCATCTGTTTCAGAATACTTGCACATTTCTGAAATGCCCCCATTCCCTTCAGTTTTTGTTTCAGAGTTTTATTCTTGCCTTTTCATCAAGCTCTGTAGATCTATTCTTCATTCTTCTGATGTCTGCCTACCAAATTCACATCTTTCCAAAATCTCATGTTCTTGTGATTTTGTTGTGCCTTAATTCTCTTGTGGTCCCTTCCAACCTCGGCCATTCTGTGATTCTGTGATTTCTGCAGTGCCTTGCAGTGCACTTCATTTTTCTTATGCTCTCTGTTCCCAGAAATTCTCTTCACCACTACTCTTGAGACAACTGATCATAATGTTTTGGTCTAACAGTGACACTTGCAAAGTCTGTACGCTGACAGATCTCTCTAGGGTGAAGTGTAAACTATACATGCTGTTATATTCAGTGAACTTGTTTTGCTTCTTTTTTCCAGCTCTGCTAACTTAATGTAACTACATGCTTGCCTAATCACTACTAAAAGAATTAGCAGCATTCCACAGGATGCAGAAGATTTTTGAAGAAAAAAAAATAAAAATCTGTTCTTTGGAAATATTTTCAGAACTGCAAAAGTAACTGTTAAAATATGCTAGACATTCTCCTAATATAAGCTCGATTAAGCAAAGAACTGGCACTTAAAATTTTTAAATTTACTAGGAAGTTCGTTTTTCATTCTAAAAGCTGTGTGTTAAAAGCTGTCCATATTCTCCCATGAATTTTTTGATAGAGAGAAAAGCATATATTATCTGTTCTGCATTTCATATAGGTTTTGCTCTTCAGAGAGAAACGAGACTCTATACCCAAGCAGCATGTTTGTGATTCAAGAGAATTAGGGTTAGTTCTCATTGTAGCCTGAAACATGCTTTATGATCTTTGGCTTGCCATGTGCCAGGTACAGCAATAATACCATCTTTGGCAATCAAATATATATATATATATATTATATATATATAATTTTTTTTCCTGAACACAACTAAAATTTTACAGTGGAGAATCTTGTATAAAGCTTATCATTAAAGGTGCCCTATATAAAGAAAAGACACTGTAATTCTACTTCATCATCAGGTAATTTCCTGGATGCATCCTAGTGCAAAAACCTGTCTGAATTACTAGTGTTCATTTCCATTGGAACAAATGCCATGAGTTTAGTCACACACACAGGAAGTACTCACAATGTTCATCTTTAGGGAATTAGTTTAGATGATTAAGTCAGGAGACTGGTCTCCTTAAACTCCCTCTGTATCAATCAGTGGAGGGGAAGGCTCCTCCAGATCTCCAGATGACAATTGGTAACATAAACTTAACTGATGTTTCTGGACTAATTATATCTGATAAAAAGGGGGAATCAGAATAGATTGCACTCACATTGCAGATTTTTTTCTAGGACCGCTTAAGCCCCGTCATGGAGCATGGGGCATGATGGTTTTGAAATATAAGTATTTTTATTTATTTATTTATTTGTTTATTTAATCCCTGTGTTCAAATTGCCCAAAGGACTTTGATGAGCTGTGATTGAATCATACATGAACCATACTGGTCCTTTCATGGGTATGTAATGTTTTATGAGTGTTTGGTTGTGAACCAAAGTGGTAAAAAATATGATGTGTACTGTCCAGGCAGAGCAGCCAAGGGTGAACCAACACTGGATTGTGACTTGGAGAGGTCTTGTAAGCTCACTCCAGAACAAAATTTGGGAGCAACATGAAATATATGAAATAAGGAGGAGCAGAACACTAGAGTGCAGAGGTAAACATCAAAAGTGTTGGATATTTTTTTCCTTCTTCTTTCTTTCTCTCTCTTTTACAAGGTAGCAACAATTGAATTAAACTATGATCATTCTACTTTTGCTAAGCTATGCCCAAGTCACCAACTGGCTCTTTCCCTTTGGTTCGCCACTGGAGCACTGAACACTAGACTTCAGCTCTGGGGTACAATGTTGCCCTGTTCTGGGTGGAATGATTAATGTGGAAAAATTACAAAATAGTGAGGAAGACAGATGGAAATATTACAGGATAGTTTCTATGTAGTTAAACCAAGGTTTTGTTTCCTGGCTGCCAGATTCCCTCTCTCTGGACTCTTGGCTCTGGCTCACCTCTCTTCCCATCTGGCCATGTCCTGATTTCCCTCTGGAGCTGCCAAGTTTCAGCCTAACACTGGGCTGAGACTTGAAGCTTTTCAACATTTTCAGGCTGACATCTGCAGTCATATTGGTGGGAGTAGGTTCTTTGTGGATTAATGTCAACCTGATGGAAAGTTAATCAACTCCTTCCTTTTTTTCATACATCTTCCTTGGAAGTGGAACCTTGCTATGCAGTGCCAGGGCTTGCATGACACCCTGCAGTAAAGGCTTTTTACCAAACAGTGTGGGGGAAGTAGCATCTACAAACAATAACAGTTCTGAGTACGAATGCCATTATAATGATGAGTTCTAAATACCTTTATACTGTACCTCTTGACTGCTACAACCACAGTGGAGAGCACTCCGTTGTACTAAATGAAAATGGTCCCTGCCATGGGGAACTTTCAGTCCAAGTACAGGATGGGAGAGAAAAAGTGACTATTGCAAGCAGATAGTGAAAAAGCATGCTAAAAATAAATGTGTGCTTTACTTTTAGACATTTTCTTTCTCTTTTATTTAGCCAAGTACAAGGCTGCCAGTGGATGGGTGTAAAAGTCCCAGCTTAGTGTCAACACAGTGTTTTTCATTTCCCTTAAGTAGCTGTGTTATTTGTATTTTTAAAAAAGCCATTCTGAACAATTCTATTCTGTGTTGTCCTGGCTTCAGAGTGTAACTTTCAAATTGGTAACTGGAGAGGGGAAAAGTTGGGGATGGAGCAGCCACTAAGGTCTAAACATTTCTGGAAGCCTAAGCAGATTTTTTAATAGTGGTTCACTAGCTTCTTGACTCTTCTTCAGTGTTCCAAGCTTCAAGTACAGAATCATGACAGCAAATTCAGATTGGATCAAATTCTTTTACTTACTTTTCCCCTTCTTTTCCTTCAGAATTCAACTACTCATACATCTCTCCTATCCTGCTCTTTTTCTTTCCCTTTTCCCCTTCTTTTCCCTTCCCTGCTTCTTAGACCTAGTTTTAGAATGCTGTCATGCGGTCATAATTAGTCTGGAAAGAAGAAAACTTTACTCTTCCATAATCTCTATGTTTTAAAACATACTGACGCAGACACCCCCGCCCCTAACTCCCCTAGAGGTTTTCTTCATTGCATTTTTCATGAAATATGTGAGCAAACATTTAGTGGGTCAGAGAGATATCATTCCTTTGCTCTGTGAGAGTCACACTTTATCCATTCAGCCAAGAGTATGTCAACAGGAAGAAATTACATCTCAGTTTATGCAGTAAAATAATGAACTGTTTACAAAGATCAACCTGTGGTAAGTGATGTTTGTTTATTTCAAAAACACCTTGTGTTTCCAATTAACTTAGATGTGAACACTAGCATATTATAGACCAGATGGGGTTCTTGAGTATATGCAATGGTGTATGTGTGTATAATTTAGGAGGGAGAGGAAATACATTATCACCTTTTCATAGAGAGGGAAAGTGGGAACACGGAGACTATATTCTCTGCTTAAATCCACATTACTAAGTTTCCATCAGAGCTGGTAAGTTTAAATGTTTTTCACTCCTAGTTTTGTACTAATATGCCTTTACAGGGATTGTAATAGATAGACTAATGGATGAAAAGCTGATGGTTGTTTAGTCAGGTTCTTCTCTGGAGACTTCTGGAGCTTACCTGGTCCAACACTCTGCCCAAGAAGGGACACCCAGAGCAGGCTGCCCAGGGCCACGTCTTGGTGGCTTATGAAGATCTACAAAGACAGAGACTCCACAATCTCTTTGGGCAGCCTGTGCCAGTGCTCCATCACCTGCACAGTACAGAAATGCTGCCTAGTGTTCAGAGGGAACATCCTGTGTTCCAGTTTGTGCCCACTGCCTCTCGTTCTGTCACAGGGCACCACTAGAAAGAGCCTAGCTCTGTCCTCTTTGCACCCTCCCTTATGTATTTATACACACTGATATCCCTGCTGCCTTGCATTGCTATTTTGGTTTCTCAGTACCATTTGTGAAACAACCGTATATGCTGCTATTTCTGTCACACTGTGAGTACAGTTTTACCAGGGCTGTAAGGAGGGCTGGAGCTTCCTTGGCCAGTCACAAGA
Organism: Cygnus atratus; assembly: GCF_013377495.2. Lineage (NCBI taxonomy): Eukaryota > Metazoa > Chordata > Aves > Anseriformes > Anatidae > Cygnus > Cygnus atratus. Next base: position 126,067,602 of record NC_066362.1, on the reverse strand, counting down.
TGTAGGATGACCATCATAACTTGTCAGAAAGGAAGACAGTGAAAAAAAAAAGGAAAAGGAAAGAATTCTTGCATCAACAGAGAAGGTCTGAACCAGAGTTACTGCACACCATAGATAAGGAAACAATAGACTAGGATACAGAGAAGATAAGGTGTTCTTATTTAGGTTGGACAAAAACTTCACCTGTGCTTAAAAAGGTGTGTAATTAATATATGTATTAAAACAATTATTAGTGTTATTAATATATGTATTAATATATGCACTGCTTCAATAATTACTTGATCAGCAGTAGCTCTGGAGCTAACAACAGGGGATCCTCTTATAGCAGTGGACAGAATCATTTTTCTTTCTGAATGTAACTATGAGAATTGTATTTAACTAACACAATGTATTTCCTCATACTCCAAATACAGTTACACTTTATGTAAGTTCTAGAAGAAAGATGTGCTTTCATAATCTACTAGAAAAAGCATTTGTGAAAAATCTACTTTTTTTACCCAACAAACTACTTTTATGGACATTCAAATTGAACTTCCTAAGTGTAGCCTACTCCTACCTGCTCACAAAAACTCTCAGTTTTTTTGTACTTTACACTTGTAGCACTCTATATACGCTGTGAGAGTTAACTTTTTTCTTTTTTGCTTATTCCATTCACATTGGAGTGGTGATGAAATACTCCTTATAGAGCCTTCATTTTTATTAAATGCTAAGAAGAACTTATTTCAGATGACAGGTTGAATAATCAAGAAATCAAATACAAAAATTAGAAAATGTTCCTTTCTAAACACTTTCATTAAAGTTCTTGCATGATAGAACTTAAAAATGAAAATCCTAATTATTTCAGCAAGGAAAGGTTTGTACCTGGATCTGGATTATATTATAAAATCATAGAATCATAGGATCATTAAGGTTGGAAAAGACCTCCAAGATCATCTGGTCCAACCATCCCCCTACCACCAATGTCACCCACTGAACCATGTCCCTAAGCACCATGTCCAAACTCTCCTTGAACAACCCCAGGGACCACTTCCCTGGGCAACCCATTCCAATGCCAATTCCAATTTCCAATTTCTGAGAAGAAATGTCTCCTAATTGTTTTAATTGTTGAAGAGTAGTGCTCTTTGTTCAGTTCTTTGTTTTAATTGTTGAAGAGTAGGGGCATGAATTTCCCATTTTTCCACTCACCAGGGACATTGCCCAAATGCCAGGACTTTTCAACTAGGATGGAGAGAGGCTTGGCGACTCCATCAGCCAGTTCCCTCAGGACCCTGGGATTCATGTCATCAGGTCCCATAGACTTGTACCTGTTTAGATTCATCAGGTAGTCTTGAACCTGCTCTTCACTTACAGTGGGTGGGACTTTGATACTCCAGCCTCCATCAATGGGTTCAGGGAAATGAAAGACTTGGGCAGCCTGTCCACCAGTGCAGACGGAGGCAAAGAAGTTGCTGAGTACCTCAGCCTTCTCCATGTCTGTCGTCACCAATTACTCAGATATAGAAACTCACTCCTAAGATAAGAAATTAGCCACCCATAATCGCTTACACACTACTATTTTCACCCCTCAGTCTATTTTCACAAATGTTAAAGGCGCATGGTGGCCCTCGGGGACTCCTCCTGTCACCCCAGCGCAGCAGCCCGAAGGAAGCTGGGTCCTCTCTTGTGCTCTTCCTTGAGGCTCTGTGCAGAAGGGATGCCACCTCTTGCATAAGGGCTGGGGGATGGGAAAGAAGCACTCACACAACCCCTGAGAATTGGCAACAGAGTTCTTTATTGCCGGAACACCTCGCAGGTGAGCCTGCGGGATGTCCGTGGTGTTTGGTGGCTCCAAGCTAGTGCTGGGGATGGAGCCTGTGCGACGAGTAGGGAGCTCACCGGGCACTCCTACGATGCTGTTGGTGCGCTCTGATGGCAGGGAGCAGAGGCATGCCGGGGTAGTCGTGGGTCTGGTCTGGCCGAGGTGGATCCAATTCCATTGGTTCCTCCACATCTTTTGGTGCATCCATCTCCACGGGCTCCACAGTGTTTGGCAGAAGGACAAGCCAGTCCTTGCCCAGGACTGCCCACATGCGATGCCTTCCATCTGGAATGTTTTCGGGCCAGGGTGCTGAACCAGGGCGTCGTCCAGTTCCATGCCGAGTTCCCATGCCACTCTCTGGTTCATTTCCATGCATGGGTTTGATGCTGCTGTCTGGTTTATGGCCATGGCAGGGTCCTATGCTGCATTCTGGACGATCGGCACGCTTCTCCTCCACGTGGCTGTCCAGCTGATGCTCCTGTCTTCGCCCCATGCTACCGTTGCGCCATTGGGAAGGCCCAGGCCCCCTGTCACCGTATGGCTGAGGGGGCGGCCTGTTCCCTGCTTCGTTGCGGTGCCAGTGGTACCGCCTGTAAGTGTCTGTGGGCTGTGCACCAGAGGTCCCTTGGGCACTGGTGTCTTTTGTGCCACAAGCGCTATCTCTCTGCCCTTGACACGTCTCCTTCTTGTTGGGTGCATTCCTTCTCAGTGCTTCCTTGGACTGCATCGCTGTCCTCTCACACCGAGGAGGCCTGCTGCTCGCCTTGCTGCTTTGGCTCTCCTTCATGCCACACAAGTTGGCTGTCACAGTGCATAGAAGCTCAGTGAATGGTGGGCCAGCTGCAGGGGTCCTGTTTTATAGGGCCCGCAGCAAAGGCGCGGCAGTGGTGGCCACTGTGACCTCAGCAAGCCTCTATGATGGAGTGGCCCATGTGTGGCCAAAGGTGGCTGTGCTGGGGGCGGCCTGGAAGATGCCCTCACGTGGAAGAAGGAGAAGGGTTGGGGTGGCTGAGGGCCCCTTTTCTGGGGCTGTCTTCCACAGGCCATCTGGCTTGCCAGAGAGAAGGGCTCCCCCTCGGCCACAGGGACTGCCCTCCACCTCCCATCCTGTGCCCTGAGTTTATTTTTAACACTGGTTTTTAGGTAATTAAAATTAATTTATGGAAAAGAACAGAAGCAAGGTGCATCTTCAGCCCTAATTCCCATGTGCGCTTTGTGCTCTGAGTGAACAATTTCTTCCTCACATCACATCTACTTGAAACCTGCCCTCCATTTGTTCAAAGCCATTATTCCTTGTTCCATCTCTACACTCCCTGATGGAGTCCCTTCTCCAGCTTTCTTTTAGGCCACTGTTATGGTTTAGGTTAGGTGGCAAAAGTGCAGGACCTTGCAAATAGCAGCCTTATCTACCTTGTTCCACGTGCTCCACGTGACGTTTTCCAGCTCAGGCTCTAGCCTCTCATCAGTGTAACATAGAATCATAGAATCATTCAGGTTGGAAAAGACCTCCAGGATCATCATCTGGTCCAACCATACCCCTACCACCAAGGTCACCCACTAAACCATGTCCTTAAGCACCACGTCCAATCCTTTCTTAAACACTCCCAGAAATGATGACGCCACCACCGCCCTGGGCAACTCATTCCAATGCCTAGCCACTCTTTCTGAGAAGAAATTTCTCCCAGCTTCCAACCTGAACCTCCCCTGGTGCAACTTGAGGCCATTCCCTCTTGTCCTATCACTATTTATCTGCGAGAAGAGGCTGATCCCCAGCTCCCCACAACTTCCTTTCAGGTAGTTGTAGAGAGCAATAAGGTCTCCCCTGAGCCTCCTCTTCTCCAGACTAAACAACTCCAGTTCCCTCAGCCACTCCTCATAAGACTTGTGAAGATGAAAGAATAAGTCTAGAAGCTTATTATGAATATTGAAAGAATAAGCTTAGAAGCCCACGAAGATGTTCTGTGAATTTCTTCTACAAAGTAACCAAACTTTAGGGACAATGGCTTTACTGTAGTCCTACGTATTTAACTTGCTTTTCTGTTGCTTGGAAGATCTCTAAGCAATGGGCAATTTCTAGTCATGCAGAGTAAAAGTCATTAGATCATTATAATTCACTTTGGGAATGCTTTCCAGTCATTAAAGTATTATGAAATATTATCTGAACTAAAAATGAGAAACTTTCTACAACTAGTAAACCCTCTAGTGAAGACACTTGTTTATGAGTCTCCAATTTCAATTCCAATTCAGTTGAAGATGCCTCAACGACCTTGCTGTTAAAGCAATTTTTAATACGTTTGAAGGTTAGAGGGGTTTGTATCTCTCCTTTTTATAACAGTTACCATTGCATGTTTTACTTCTTCTTGTACTGATTTCTTCTCAGACAAAATTTTAATGTGTTTTCAAATTGTTGAAGAAATTTTCATTTCGTGTTTTATACTTTCCTAACTGTAGTTAGTGTTTCCATATGGACAAGAACGGTCATCATGGAAGTATTTTTTTCTTTTGTGATTTTCTTTTGAAAGTCATTTCAGTTGAGCTGAGCTGTTCATTGAACAGATGATACAGATTTTTGCATGATGCTTGCACAGCAAACCACTGAGGCTACATATACGATTTTGCTTGTCTTTCAACCCAGCATACATGTTGTTCAACACCATACTACTTTGTATTTTGTATTGGGTTTACATGTCAAGGTTTTGGTAGTGGGGTGCTACAGGGGTGGCCTCTGTGAGAAGAATCCAGAAGCTGTCCCATGTTAGATAAGGGCCAGTTTCAGCCAGTTCCAAAGGGACCTACCGCTGGCCAGAGCAGAGCCAATAAGTGACATTGTTTGCGCCTCTGGGAGAACAGATTAAAGAAAGGGAAAAAAAACTGTTGCACAACAGCAGCTGGGAGAGAGGAGTGAGAAGCAGCCCTGCAGACCCCAAGGTCAGTGCAGCAGCAGGAGGGCAGGAGGTGCTCCAGGCAGGCAGCAGCAGTTCCCCTGCGGCCTGTGGAGAGGCCCCTGGTGGAGCAGGCTGTCCCCCTGCAGCCCATGGGTCCCACACAGAGCAGATCTCCACGCTGCAGCCCGTGGAGGAGCCCCCGGTGGAGCAGGTGGATGTGGCCTGGAGGAGGCTGCAGCCCATGGGGAGCCCCTGCAGGAGCAGGCCCTGGGCCGGAGCTGCAGCCCGTGGAGAGGAGCCCACGCAGGAGCAGGGGGTCTGGGGGAAGCTGCCGCCCATGGGGAACCACTGCTGGAGCAGTTTGCTCCTGATGGATGGACCCCGTGGTACGGAGCCATGTGGGAGCAGTTCTTGAAGAGCTGCTGCCTGTGGGCAGCCCCCCAGGCTCAGTTCGGGAAGGACGGTGTCCCGTGGGAGGGACCCCACGTGGAGCAGGGGCAGAGAGTGACCGTGAAGGAGTGGTGGAGACGAAGCGTCAGGGACTGACTGCAGCCCCCATTGTCCATTCCCCTGTGCTGCTTGGGGGGAGGAGGTGGAAGAGGGTGGATGGGTGGAAGGTGTTTTTACTTGTTTTTTCTTGTTGTTGTTTCTCACTGTTCTAACTTGTTAGTAATAGTTAATAAATTTTATTAATCTCCCTGTGCTGAGTCTGTTTTGCCCATGATGATAAATGGTGAGTGATCTCCCTGTCCTTATCTCATCCCTTTGAGCCCTTTCCATCATATTTTCTCCCCCTTTCCCTTCGAGGAGGGGGAGTGAGAGAGTGATTGTGGTGGAGCTCAGCTGCCCAGCTGAGTAAAACCACCACATCTTTGAATAAGGTCTTAACCTGAGAAGACTGTCACAACTAACCTTTACTTACTCTTTTTATTTTTGCTCACAGATCCCTCTTGTACTTGTTCTCCATTTTCCATGCCCATTAAATCTCTGAAAGTAAGGTGAAAGATATTTCTTACATCTGAACAGCACACCAGTTCAGCCCTGTCTATACCTATGACCCCATTTCAAAATATTATTTTTTTTCTGCATTGAAATATAACTGTTGGCTTTTTGACAGTTTCAAGCTCTAACCTGAAATATGCTGGAGCAGGCCTTGAATTATGATTCCTTTCTGCATTACAAATTTATTGCTTGTGGATGCTTGTCATGTTGCAATGCATCCGCACACAGATGACAAGATTCAAGTTTTGCCTATTTTCATTGGCTTCCAGTGGTGGTCTGAGCAGTGATTTTTTTTTTCTCTTCATGAAAGGCATGTGAAATGTGCTGAGCAGAAACAAAACACATTACACTGTAATTCACTGGAGTATTGTGTGCCCGTCATGCAAGTTGCTTGACAACTACTGCCTTCCCTCTACTGGGCCACTGTTTGAATCTGTGTTTCCCCTACATTCCCCTGGTCATTTGTTATTTTTGTTCACGAAATCCCCAATTTATTTATAACTGCAAAACACTGTGCATTTCTACTAACTGGGCCATTCATTTCTGTTCCTTCCTTTCTTCCTCCCCAGCTTAGTCAGGACACAAGTTTTTTCTGCGATATGCTCTCCTGTGTTATGCCTCATTCAATTTTAAATGTCTTACATAAAGAAGCTCTGCTTCAGAGACTACTTAATACTATTTCAGGGCCAGATTGTGACTTGGATTTTGCATACCCGTAAGTTACATAAGCCATATGAAACTTGGCTTCGGACACACAGAATTTCAGCTACTGTATTCAAGGAACAGGTACAAAAGACATGTGGGAAAAGTGTGAACTTTTTGCTTTCCACTGTCTATTTAGAGGCTAGAGCACTGGTGCAGGTGCAAGGTAGTTGCTGCAGAACAAGTCAGCAGTATATATGAAAAAAGAGGCATAATGGCAAAGATATGAGCATGACTTCCTTTACTGCCTGTAGCTTCTCTGAGGCACTTGGTTGTTTTTCTTGTTCAGTTCGTGTTAAAACTGACATCTGTGCTGATAGTTAGATGTCCCTACCTGTTTATCCTCTGAATATTATCTTCTGGATCCTTCAGAAAAAAGTTTCGTTTTTTTCTAGTTTTACATTTTCATCTTAGCTTGTGCATTTGCTGAGCAAATAAAGGCCTTGCCTGCCTGTCCTTAGTTAAATTGTGAATGAAATTCCTACAGTGTTTTAAGCAGTTTTAAGTGTTTTAAGTAGTTTACAAGATACAGCTGAACTTTGTAAAACCATTAGGTGGAAGCTAGTGCCAATTATTTTTTTCTTTTTCATGAAAATTTGCCAACAGCTGTAGATGGACTGACTGTAGGCTAAGCTGTAACATCATGGTTCCTGGAACAATACAGAAGTTTGTTACACACAAAGCTAAGACTGATCAATTGTGTCAATGTGGTCATTGTGGCTTTGCCTCCAGGGGCTGGATAATGTGTTGCCTCATGGAATGCAAAGTTTGAAACTGGATATTTTAGATACCCTGTTATATGTATTAGATGTGAACAAATGTGAAAAGTGTAGAGTACCATACATTTGGTTAATGTATGAAATAACAGCCTTGTGACTGTAAATAGGATTTATTTCTGATACATTTTAAAGCCTAGAGGCCAAAGTTGACTAACCTTTGCTAGCTTATGGATCAAGGCAAGTCAAACTAAAATAAAACATGGTATAAATTTATATGTTATTGGTCTGAAAGGGACAGTAGTATGTTCACTGAGTCTCATCTAACTCTCCTTTCACCTTCTCCAAATTCTTGCGCACAGGAAGCAAATAGGAGTCACAATATGTATTTGTCATAGAATGGTTTGGGTTGGAAGAAAGTTTAAAGATGTAGTGTGACATCCCACGGGCAGAGATGCCAGCCACTAGGTCAGGTTACTCTTGGCCCCATCCAGCCTGGCCAGGGTTGGGGCATCCACTACTCTGGGCAACATGTTCCAGTGCCTCACCACCCTCTGAGTAAATATTTTACCTCCTAACATCTGATTTAAATTTCCCTTCTTTTGGTTTTAAATCATTCCCCTTTGCCCTATCACTATCTGTCTGTGCAAAAAATCGCTCTCCATCTTTTTTATAAGCCCCCTTTAATACTGAAAAGCTCCAATGAGATTTCCCTGGATTTCTCTCTTCTTCAGGCTGAACATCCACAGCTCTCTCAGCCTGTCTTCATAGAATAGGTGCTCCAGCCCTCTGATCATCTTCATGGAGGTCCTCTGGACCCGTTCTAACAGCCCTACATCCTTCTTGTGCTGGGGACCTCAGACCTGGATGCAGGACTCCAAGTGGGGCCTCACAAGGGCAGAGCAGAAGGACACAATCACCTCCCTTGACCTGCTGGCCACTCCTCTGTTGATGCAGCCTGGGATGCAACAGACAAATTAGTCCTTTCCAGGTGGAATGAGAACTGAGAGTGCAGATTGCTGCCATTCTGGATGTGAGTGTAGTGAGGTGTCAAGGAAAATTTAAGTTTGCGGTGTTTCTCCACAAGTTGGATGTTTTCAGTTCAGGAATAGCTTCTTCTGGAATGAAACAAAACTCTTGATAAGACTTTGTTAAATAATTAAAAACTGACTCACTAGTTCCTATATAAAAAGTCAATAAGCTTCCACATACAAAAAAACTGTGTTGGGAACCTATTTGCAAGAAAGGAATAGTGTAGTGGTTGTGTTTTTATTGCAGTGTTCCTTCATCTCATTCAAGTGTATCTAATTCAGGATGTGAAGATTTTCCTTCTGTCTTTGAATGTAATTAATGGATGCTTGCTTATCATTAGCCCGAATTACTGCCAAGAACTTCCTTGAGAACTACAGGCTTTATTTTATGAGACTTTGAAAAATGATCTGACTAAGAGTATTAGAAATGAAAAGTTTGATGACATTCAATGGCTATTCCTGAGCCCATTTGACTCATGGCAGTCCATTCGATAAAGGAGCACAAGCATTCAGCAGTGGGTTTGTTCTTTGTAATGAAATTATAAGATGCTTATTATCATAGCACTTTTCCATCTGGCTTTCTATCATTAGGCAAAACATAATGTCTGACTTTTATCTTTTTTTTTTTTCTCCACTGATTTTTTTCCTAAGTTCTAAGAAACTGAGTGAACTAGATATGGTAACTAACCCTAAATTCATTGTGTCGTGTCAATTAAGAGATCATCTTTCATTTGTCTATACATCATGGTCCACAAACTCTACTTTTTCTTAAAATAATTTTCTTCATTTCCCAACAAGTAATGAGACCAGCAAATAACCATACTGGCCTGTTGCTTCTTTGTTCTGTATTTGCTTCTTCTCAAGATAATAGTAACACTGCTTTTGACTTCAAAGGAACATGTTCAGGGTCTGTACAGTGAACAAACCAGCTGTGTATCATCAGGTCTTGACTTTGTATGTTAATACTGAAAAGCAGTATTGCTGTGTCTACTCTGGAGAAACTTCTTTTGGACATGAGAAATTTTTGTGATGAAGGTCCTGGAAGCACCTAGAGGAATGACAAAAGCATGGGTGAAACATAACAACGTTTCATTTCTATTAAGATTAAGCATCCCCGCAGGTGGATTAGAACACCAGGCAGGCACACCGTGGTTTTGTACTCCGTTGCATAGCTTGAGTATTTCAGCTCTTGCAAATGTTTATCAGTAAACAGAATGTGCTCTGAGCTTAGATTATAATGTTTTGTTTTACCTGTACAAGCTTTTTTTTTTTCTTTTTTTTTTTTTTTTAATACAGACTTCCCTTAATAAAAATATGAAATTAGAAACTTTCATTTTCTGGGACTCCTGCACTCAGTTTTATTGGCTATGCCAAAAATTTTGTGCTAGCATTCCCTGGCTTTGGCAAAGGTTCAATGTATTGCATCACCATGCAGCTGAGCATATTGGTTTCTCAGTTTCTCTTCCATTTTCTCTTCCTTCCTTCCTTCCTTCCTTCCTCCTCTCCTCTCCTCTCCTCTCCTTTCCTTTCCTTTCCTTTCCTTTCCTTTCCTTTCCTTTCCTTTCCTTTCCTTTCCTTTCCTTTCCTTTCCTTTCCTTTCCTTTCCTTTCCTTTCCTTTCCTTTCCTTTCCTTTCCTTTCCTTTCCTTTCCTTTCCTTTCCTTTCCTTTCCTTTCCTTTCAAAATATTAGAAATTATTTCTGTATTTGCTTGGCAATAATAAACTACCTTTATCCAATGAGGTTTGAGTCTGTTATATTTAAATCCCTACAAAATTTACACTCCAAGCAGTACAGTAATTTGCCTACATGATGACCTTCAGAACCCAAGGCAGACTAAATTTTTCATTTGCGTTTTAAGGGAAACTTTTTGTAGGATCATCTTAAATGAATACATTGGCAGTAAGGGAAGACAGTTAAAATGAAAATATACAAAGGGACTGGATTAGTAAAAGAAAGCTGTCTCTGAAAATTTGCTATTTACAGGTACAGGTTTAAAGTTCAGAGCTAGTATAACTCAGACTGGCAAATGATGTGGTCTCTTCTCTTACTGATGTGGTATTCTTTTTTTGTGTATTCTTTTTGAATTCAGCTTCAAATTGGGACAAAAAGCTAGTCAGATGGAGGAAGATTAGGATTTGTGGAAGATCTAAGACAGCAGCCAGTTTACTGAACTTGTTTGAAATAAGTAATGCATCTGTGTTAATTCCACCAGATCCAATAAAACTATTGCTGGAGCCAGGTATGCTTCAGTGTGTTATGATGGCCATTGAAATTCAACATCACAATTTTTTTAAAAGTTTATTCAAATTAGTGAAAAGACTTACATTCTATGTATTTTTATCGTTTCTCTCTTTTGATATACAATTATTCTTACAGATATTTTCCATTTTTTCTTAAAATACACAGTTGTACACTTCCTAGAGTGCATCAGACCTTGATGATTGTTTTCAAGCTACTCTATTCTTGTGGCCCTGAGTATGCCCGCATCTTAGCAAGTCTGAGGTCTGGATCTGAGTCTTCCCACCTAAGATATCTTTAATATGTACTGGGAGAGAATCAGAATAGGGGAAAAATCAATGTCCAGTGGGAGATTCGTATATTAAATGAATGGTGTTATCAGTTGTCTCAGCTCACTACAGGGCACTGCTCTGGGACAAGCTCAGTTTAATAACCTCTGTTTGTGAGTGTCTTGCAACTGTATGCCAAGTACCTGGCAGAAAAAGGATGTAAGATCACATGGCAATAGCTTGCTGTTGCTTGTAGTCATAGCCTCACATCCTCTGTGTTAATACAGCAAAATTAGAGATCTTTTAGGATCAGAGTCCGAAACTTGTGATCATATTTACAAATAATATGGACTTCTTATAGCATTGTGAGAAGCATGTAATGACTGGGGATTAGGACACCAACAAAAACAGAACGTCATATCTATTTTAAGGTGCGTGAATGCATTCAGCAGTAGAACAGCAGCAGATCCTGGCTTTTTTAAAAACATTTTTTTTTTTTCCCTCACATATTATCAAACACTTTTTTTTTTTTCCTTTCAGCTTGGAAAAGATACCAACCGACTACTAATCCTTGAATATAATGATTATTCTACATATATGTTTCCTTGATTCTAATAGGAAAGAAGAGTGTAGGATAATGTGAAAAATTATTTGGTATTGATTTTGTATTTATTTGGTACTGAAAAGTAAATAGTTCCCTGTAAATAACTGTATTTCACTCACATGTGACTACACTCTTTCAGGGTCAGGATTCAGGAATTTCCCCTTTCATAAAAGCAGAATTAATACAGTAATGTAAATACATGGCTTAGTGGGAATGTAAGTACAATTGCTTTTGCTTCTGCATTATTATTCCCAGGCCAGTGAGCACTTGCATAGATGATGGCAAGAATGTGTTCTTCAGATAAAATGTCAGTTCAGAAAAATACTGCTGATTGGAAATGGTTACACACCACTGCAGTGTGTAAGGAAAACTGCAATGACTCAGAGAACTAAAGGACATATTCCCTGGGAAAAGATTTCTTACCTGATAGGACCTATTGACAAAATATTAGAACCTCAGAAAATGTAGAGACCCATTTCTGAGACTGAATTTGAAAGAAATAAATAGATTTTATAGTTAGAAGAATTAAATATATATTTTGAAATAATATTTTATTTCTATATGATTATAATTGTATAGGCTGTATTATCTTGTGGTGGTCAATTACGTTTATGCAGAGAATGATGACTGAAATTTCCTGATTTTATGTGCATGGCTTAACTTCTTTAAGGTCAGCCTGGATCCATAAAGAGTTTAACAGAATAGCACCGATCTCCACAATCTCAGCCCAAGTATCATATAACCTATATTGTCAGTTGTATCCCAGGTGATGGAGAGCAGACCCTAGAAGAGTCATCTTTTATTCATATTTGTAGACCCTAAAAGGGATCAGTCCTTGATTGTGCATATGTAGGAAAAAATGTTTATAGCCCATAGAATATGCAGTTTATCCCTTCTAAACCACGAAAACTGACAGAGGCACCTCCATTCAGAGCTGAGATGCCTCAGTCTCCCTCCATAACCATTGTGGGATGAGAGAGAGGAGTAAGGAGAATCAAGTCTTAAATGTGTGTGTAGTTGTGGGAGGGCAGGCATCTGTCCATAGCCCAAACAATTTAAAGGAGCACAAGAGAATGAACTGAAAAGGGGCTGCAATACTGACGTAATTTACTATGGTGGGATCATCAAGTATTTTTGTTTGTTTGTGTTTTTTGTTTGTTTGTTTTTTGTTTGTTTGTTTGAAAGGTCTTTGTTATCTTTTTAGTATATTCCCCTGCAGCCTTGTCTTTGCTAGCAGTAGAGCTTCCTCCTTAGTTGCTCTTTGGTCTTCTGCTAGTGATGGTGGGTACAAAGCATCTGAATCAGTGGAAGATGTATTGTGTAACATCCCAGTAGTGGTTGTTGCCTGGTGAAGAGTTTCCTCAGTGAGCCCATTTTTTAGGGTACCTATTTTCCCTGTACCTGAAATATTACTCCTTCATCAGAAAGTAAGGAAGGTAGTACATGAGATGTGGTTTGATGGCATGATATGCATTTAATTGGCTATTATGACAAATTCACTGTTGCATGGTATAGAAGTTCCAAATACAGGGCAGCATAGCAAAATTGCCTTTTCTTTGAATGAGGATGGGACTTTGCCTAGAAGATCTTGCGTTTATATGATGTCTCATGGTGTGCTGCTGCTTGTGCTATCTTCAATATAATCTCATTTTTGTTTCCTGTGACCCAAAGACTGTTTGCCTTAGCAGTGGTGCTGAAGTTCAACTCATAATGCTCCAGTCTCTGATCTTGATTTGATACTGTTCAAATCACAGAATCACAGAATTGTAGGGGTTGGAAGGGACCTCTAGAGATCATCGGGTCCAACCCCAAATTATATAACTAGTCTGCCCATCTTGCTTTGTTGCAGCCTATTATATTTCCCTGCTGGTATTTGAACTTACTAAACAGCTTCCCAGATCTGACCATTACAAGTTTTTATATAACATCCTCATTAAGTTATAGATTGCCTTTATCACCTCTCTGAGAGAAGGGATTGTTAACATGCTATTGTGCATATTACACATTTCTAGGCAGACTTATCACAACTTAAGAAAATATAAATAATGCCATAATACATCACTCCACATTGCAGCAGTGCAAGCTATTATGGACAAGTTCAGAGCCTAGTGCTTTCTCTTCACCGTTCGGTGGAAATGATAAAACCAAGACACCTGATAACGAGATGTCTGTGGATTAAAAAACTTCCCTTCCCTTCCCTTCCCTTCCCTTCCCTTCCCTTCCCTTCCCTTCCCTTCCCTTCCCTTCCCTTCCCTTCCCTTCCCTTCCCTTCCCTTCCCTTCCCTTCCCTTCCCTTCCCTTCCCTTCCCTTCCCTTCCCTTCCCTTCCCTTCCCTTCCCTTCCCTTCCCTTCCCTTCCCTTCCCTTCCCTTCCCTTCCCTTCCCTTCCCTTCCCTTCCCTTCCCTTCCCTTCCAAAATAGCAGGATCTGGAGTGTGGAAAGGGCACTGTAAGGAAAGTTTGTTTCTATAACAACATGGTGTACAATGCAGTTCTCTTTCTTAGCTTCTTTCTTGAAGTAGAAAGCTACCAGAGTTTCTTTCAGATTCAAGATACTGGTTAACATTAGTGGTGTGTGAGACAGTAGCTAGAGACAGAAGGAGGCTAAACCAGTGCTCGTTTGTGGGGAATGTAGCTCCAGGGAGATAAAGCTGTTTTTTGTTTGTTTGTTTGTTTGTTTGTATTTAATTATTATCATTTATTTATTTATTTATTTATTTTCCCCTAAGCTTTCTCAAAGCTTCCTGTCCAGTTTGTGTGCTCACCTGCAAACCACCATATTGCTGGTCCTGCTTTCTAACTCCTCTTTCTGCTCTTAATATTTTAGGATGGAATCCTGTTAGAGAATTGTTTCTGAGTTAATTAAAGTCACCACCACCTTAACATTGAACATCACTGGAAAAGCACGTCTTAAAACTGAGTGGGGCCACCTGTCTTCCCAGTGCCAAAGAAAAAGGGGAATAGAATGGTCTAGTGGCTGCCTGGGTGAATGTCTATGAATCAGCTGAATTTGCTGCCCACCACAGCCCGCCTCATGGATGAACAGCTCTGACCTCCACAGTCACCTCTGCCTCTGCATGCCTGGTAGCACTTCTTCATTCTGGTACCTGCAGGACCCTCATGCTTATTAAACTTGAGGCTGGATTTATCCCATTCACTTGGTATGGCTGTCACAGAACTACTAGTGAGGTTTGGGAAGATTGACAGTAGTGCTGATTTGATGTTACCTTTAATGCTGTTATCTCCTCTTGCACACATACTGGCATGTGGGTGTCTAACTTTCATTGAAATGTACAGAAAATACCAATTTAGAGCAGCCTTTTCCTGGCTGCTGAAAAGCTGTGGTTTGGTGACTAAGTTAGGCTTTGTTTGTTAGCTGTTGATGCATGGTTACTCAAAATCATCAGAGATATTTTAGGTGGTACACTGAAAGATTGCATTTCTAAACCACAGACTTCAAAGGATTAACTTCCTTTCATTGCTCCAATTACATTTTAATTAGTTTCTTCACATTTCAGCAAGGAACTGTCAAATCTATATAAACTGTCAAAAATGCACAATTAGAATATCCTGGCTGGGATACCCATGGATATATGTTTTCATTCGGGTCTTCTCCAATACCCCTTTTTAGGTTATAATTCCTGTGTCTGTCACCTCTTGTGCTTAAGACTTTGTAATTTTCACTCCTTGTAACAGGTGTCTGTGAATCAAACTGCTGTTAGGACTGGTTTTCCTGTGAGGATTCACTGACCAGTGTAGAACAAGTGATCTTAAAACAAGTTATTAAAAAAAGTTATACTTAAGAGGGAAGGAAAGCGTACCAAACCACAGAGGAAAACAGGAGACGGTCGTGGGTCAGTGGGGTCGTCTGTGCTTGTGTAAGGTGTGCAGTGCTGGGCCTGCTGCTGGGCACACCAGCAGCCTCACTGGCTGGGCTGGGTCCTTGTCTGTCTTCAGCATGGAAACATGGGCAGGAGGGTTGTGTAGAGGAGGTGGTCAGAGAAAGGGAAGCTAATGCTCCCGGGGCTTAGCCCCAGGATGCAGTGAGGCCATGGTCAGAAGACGTATCCAGGTCCTGTGAGAGAGAAGCACTTCTTGGTGGATGAACAGCCAGAACCAGCTGTGGAGGAACAGGTATCTGTTTGATCTTTTTCTGTTAACCTCTCTCCTTCTTGTAGTAATGTGTGCTTTTTATCTAAATGGTGAGGAAGAGAGGTATGTGAGATAACCACTTATCTACTCCATCAAAAAAAAAAAAAAACCACGGTTGTTTTCTACAGAATGAGCTCTCAAGCTTAACTTCACTGATTTGTGCACTGTCTTCAGAGAGAGAGAGAACTATTCTGGATTAAAGAGAGAGCTCCTTGTGAGGAGGACATAGTGTGCATGCACTCAGGAAGAAATGGTCTTCCAAGCTCTCTCTTCTCATGAGGAAGTGTAGACAGCAGTACTGCATGCAAGGCTAAATACAGGTACAGGACACTTTTCCCTTCCTCCATAGGGAAAAGAAGAAAGGCTAGATATCTGGTAGGTTTTGTGACAGATGGGATGTAAGTCCCTTCTTTGGAATCCTGGTTCTAGATGAACGGTGAGCTAGGACTACATGCAGTTGGAACAGTACGGGCTTGCATACTGGCAGATCCAGCTTGTTCTTTCCAGAATTCTGAAGCTTATTTTCAAAGGTCTCATTATCAGAGATCTTCCGCTGTGTATTTAAAGCCACTGATACACTGATATATTCCTGTCAATTAACTGAAAACAAATTGCTGTTACTTTGTAATTTAAGGGGGACCTTTCAATAGAAATATGTTTACCAACAGTTACACATACGGAAGTGTTTTTAAAAGATTTTAAGTACACTGCAATTAACAAAAGGTGTGAAATGAAGTTGCCCGTGTTCACTGCTTTACAAACAAGGCCTTAAATTACACGAACTATCAAGGTTTCTGGGCTGCTTTTCCATGTATATGGCCAATAAAATTAAATAAAAGTCCTATCTCTAGGCAAATGTCTTTATTTTTTTCTTCGGTTTAGATAATCCTTTCAGCTAGGAAAGATGCAGTATGAGCAGCTTATGCAAAAGTTTCTCTTTGTAGTTGCAGTGAAACGCTGATGTGTGAAATGCGTGCGTTACTCTATGCTTTTTAATAATTGTTTTACACAATATACCAGTGTATAATGCAGGAAATTTGTGAAAACTATTGTGGATTTCTGAGAAGTACATTTACTTCCAGCTCAGAAAGATGTTATTGTTGTTTGTGTAGTCAAAGTATAAAGAGATAGATTTGGTTTTGGTGGAAAATACGTTCATCTTTGAACATGTGAGTTTGTAATTAAAAATGTATGCTTCCTGTAGTTCATGTAACTAAAATATTCGTGGATGCACAACCGTGACAGTTTTGTGCAGAAATAGAAATGCTGAAGCACCTATATATTTCTGTATGTGGATCTTGGTTTCACATCAGAAAAGCTGTTTAACTTGATTTTGTAACAGATGCCTGTGTTGTGATATTGTTATTCCTCTCCTGGTACTTCTCAGACCTTGGAAATTGCTGAGATGATTCACTGGCAGGAAAAAAAAAAAAAAAAGAGGGACTTTTACATTCAGTTTTACCTGCAGGAGCAAAAGAGCAAAACAGGTATAAAGTATGTTTTGCAATATAGGGTAATGTACGTAATGTACTTCATGTACGTGACCTCTACTCCATATATTCACTAAATCTGTTAAGAGAGACTTCAAGTCATGTAAAGGGCCATATTATTGGTGGTCTTATAGTCATGGTCTCTACTTGTCACTTCAGTCATCTCACTTCAGCAGAAACTGTCTGTAATCTGTGAAGACTGAACATATTCTAATGAGTTTGTACAATCATTTAAATACAAGTTAGAAGAAAAAGACTTTGCATTTTTGATATTGCAGGTACTCTGTGAGCTAGAAGTGAGACTACCAGAGTTGTTTTTTTGTTTGTTTGTTTTGTTTTTTTTCCATTACAGGACCAGATGTATGCTAAGAGCTTTCCTGTATCTTGAACTGTTTCACATGATCTATAGGTATATCATTATTTAATATTTCTTAGAAAGGCAGTAATCATGGGAAGTTTCTTCATTGCTACTACTGATAATGTCAGCATGGTTGCACGTACCTATTCCTTTTTTCACTTTGCTGCCAGCTTGTTGCACATGTACTTTTGTACATCTTTCTTCTTTTGAGATCACTTGGACAGCTAACGTCCCCTGTGTGGAGACCCATTAATATCTGTCAATAGCTCTGTCCCAGCTTGTGTTGATATTGGCAGGTGACATTGGCAAGTTGGGTGAAATGCTATCCATCTCTAATAGGTGTTCTTCATATACCCCTCCTTGTTTCCTTGCCATAAATGGGACAGTGATCTGGTGGAGCCTGATTGTTTCATGCAGATTCAGATCTTTCTCTTCCTTTCCTCCTCATTGGACTCACTACAGAGGTTGCCAGAAATTTCTTAGTACATCTGAGAGACACATGCTTAGAAAACACTGCATGGAGTTGAGATAAAAACATTTTTTTAACACTTTTCTATTGACAGTTTCTATTGTATTTCTAGTGGGAAATTATTATAAGATATCCAAGGACTTAGCAGCAAAGTTTGCTCTGCTGCTCCTCCCCCTTGCTCAAGGTCTCTTTTGTTATTTGTGTTGCCACAGTATCTGTGGACCCCAGCTGTGATCAAGTTCTCATTGTGTGAGGCACCACAGAAATGGATTGTATGTCACAGCTCTTGCCACAAAGAGAGTACAGTTTAGTATGGGAAGACAAAAAAGGGTAGCTGAGGTAACAGAGACATGCTGCGGCTTGTGTAAAGTCATCCAGTGAGCAGCAGGCAGGAGCAAGAATAGAACCATAGTCTCCAAATCCCAGTACCCCTGCAAAACTACTGACAGATGTTTCTTTTTAAAAGAAAATGCTCCTTAAAAAGGAAAATGCATTTTTTAGACATTTTCTTGCTAAGGAATCTTTAGAAATGCCAGAAGGAAAAGGAGCTGAAAAATCCTAGGTGGATCATTTGAAGAGGAATTAGGTATAAATCTGTCTGAGAGTGATTGGAAATAAGACTTGGACCACCTTTAGTGACTTTCTCCCAGTTCATGGAAGATTCAGTGGGAGCTTCCCATCCTTTCCCTACATCTAGCTAACTTAGCAAAACCACCTAAACCCTGGTATCCTGCTATATAATGTACATATATATAGCTAAGTAAGATATATATATATTTTTTTTCTAGTGCTGACCTGCTTTTAATAAAAGATATCCGTATTTTTATTAGAAATAATGTGTTCAGTTGGGCCAGGAAATATATTAATATATACCAAAGAGAATCTGACCCCATATAGACAACGTTAGTCTGTTTTATTTTTTCTCTTATTAATATGGGAATTCATTAATAGTTTAGTAAAATAAAAAGAGAAAGAAACAGGAAAAACAAATTTGGAAAACTCTTTTAAGTATATGCTACAAGTCCACAGCTTGTAATGATGTAACAGACAAAACAATGAAAGGAACAGAAGGGTGAGAACAGTAAAATTTGGAATGATATGAATGAGTGTCAAGTAAGTCTTTATTGACTCCAAACTCTGGTATGAATAAATGCCCAAATATCTATATACTTTCCGAGTCATCTGATACTCTCCCTAACTATGTCTTCCAGAACAGCTGGGAAGCCTGCCTTAGTGAACAGTTTACAAGTCCCGCTCATTATTTTGAAAAAGATCATGTATTTGATTCATTCACAGGTAGTTTCTTTTTGAGATAGCCTGTTACAGACATTGAGACCTGTTTTATTGTACTAAAATCTAGAGAAATTCTTTTGGACCTTAGTAAATCTATTGTTCCTCATACTTTAAACATAACATAATTTATATAGATATGACATTGATAGATATGATATATAGTAAATATATATGTAGTAATACTGAACATAATTTATGTTTAAAAAAAATGAATCTTACAAACTCAAAGCATTTCACTGAAATGTGTTGACTTCGTAATTTCAGCTAAAACTATTTTTAGCAGGCTTACTTTTTTTTTTTTTTTAGAATTATTCTGTATTTTTATCAATAAAAATCAAAGTTAATGTAAAATTTCCAGTTATGAATAATGTGTATTTCTCTGGCTGATATACCACCTGACAATAAGTAAAACAAGCAGCAGTTGCCACATCACTTAGAATAACCCATGTCTATAATGATTACCAGTTGGGAGATCAGCATATTCAGTGCTCTTATTCTTATTCAATATGCTTATTCTCATTCAGCATAGTTATATTATTGAAAACTCATTTAAAAATCTGTGAACCAAGCAGTATATTGTACAGATCAGCGAGAAATAAATTTCAAATATATTTCTATCTACCTTTTAAAAAATAGGTTGATGTCTTTGAAGTTAAATAGATTGATTTACATATATATATGTGTGTGTGTGTGTGTGTGTGTGTGTGTATACATATATATCCTTCCAGGGCAATATTAACATTTTGATTTAATTTTTCTTATTCAGGATGCGAAAAAGACAGAATTTCCCACCATATGGCAATGCTAGCTTTTGAGCAGATCTTTTGCTATGCACTTCACTGCCTTTCCTGTTCTGTCCTGAAGATGTTACAGTTCAGCAGAATTCTACTTCCATTTGTTCCTATAATTTTAGTTCAGACAAACAAGATAGGCAGATAACACAGCAGAGGGATAACAGTCTTGATATACAAAGGTCTGGGAATATTCTGTGAGGGAATATTCAATGTTTTTCACTTGCCCAGTCAGAATCCTTGTTAGCACATATCACCATGGAATAGTGAACAAGTTAAAGTGAAGAATAATAGCATAGTATTGTGAGTGAAAGAGCTGTAGAGACAGGAAAATCCCTCCAGTAAGGCCCCTGATTGCCACACTAGGAGCTGAACAGGTGAGAAAGGGATTCCATCCCAAGAAGAGAAGGGATAAATAAAGAAAGACTCTGTGCATTTCAAGTACAAGATTCTTATGGAAAAAAGAAGCCAGAGCCCTTCTGGTGAGAAAGTATATCTGCCAAACAGCTTACAGTTATGCAAAGTCCCAGTGATTGTCTTATGCAAACAGAGAATTAACAGCCCGAGAAGATTTATACTCAGAAAAGACTGAGTGTAAAACGTAAGCTTTCTTCTGGGAAATACAAATATGTGAAAATATTGTTAACTTAGAGCTTACATGCTATACTGTAAACAACAAATGCATATCATAAGTAGATAATGTAGGACACTTTTATTGTTTTTTTTTTTAATGTGTAAATGTAAACAAGTACATAAAAATGTCTATTCTAAATGTAAGAAAACTTTATTTAAAGAGTCCTGCAATGTAAGTGACATTCACATAATATCATTGCCCAATGGAAGGAGAAAGGATGTGCTTTATAGTCAGCTAAAGTAGATGCTCTCTCCCTGGGAAGAGGCTTGAGGTGTCCAGAAAGTGAATGCTGATGTTCCTTAGTAATTCCTTCGTAAGTTAGACTTGTCTCAGCAAGTGTAAAAATAGTACTTTGCTGGATCTAGCAGTAGATACAGATCCAGGAAAACAAGTCAAACTGTGGTTTTGAACACCCTGAACTTCCTGCTATGCAGAGTTGGAATTTGAGTTTAGCAGTATTTCTACAGAGAAGTGCTCCATGCACTGAAGTGGTGGAGAAGTTTGCTTGTCCTAAAGCAGAGGATCCCTAGTAGGCCCAGTGCAGAAAAGAGATCATTGAATTGCTGGTTGTTTTATTTGCAAGGATAAACTATTAGACAACCTATCTTTTCCTTGTCAGATAATCCATTTTATGTTCAATCTCTAACTCTATCACATTTTTTCACAGAATCACAGAATGGCCGAGGTTGGAAGGGACTTCTGAAGATCATCTGGTCCAACCCACCTGCCGAGCAGGCTCACCTAGAGCACATTGCGCAGGATAGCATCCAGGCGGGCTTTGAATATCTCCAGAGAAGGAGACTCCACAACCTCTCTGGGCAACCTGTCCCAGTGCTCTGTCACCCTCACAGTAAAGAAGTGCCCCCTCGTATTGATCCGGAACCTCCTGTGTTTCAGTTTGTGCCCATTGCCTCTCGTCCTCTCACTGGGCACAACTGAAAAGAGACAGGCTCCATCCTCTTGACACCCTCCCCTCAGATATTTATATACATTAATGAGGTCCTTTTGCATAAGAATATTGTGATTAATGAAAAATAAATAGTTCAGTGAAAAGGCAGTATGTTATTCCTTTATTCAAGGTTTAACAGAATCGGAAATATTACCCATCTGACTTAACAGAGCATAAAAATCACATCACTGATTGCTTTAGAAACGTAATTTTGCATTCAGACTATGATCTGACTGTTTTTGATTTAGCTGAACTTCCCAATCTTGGATCTGAAGTCATATCCTCTATAACCTAGCTATATGATTGCCTCCATCTGTGTGATAAAGCTACCTGGATCTTTCTGTGCTGTTCTTTCTTTTTCTACTCTTAATTAGAGTAGGCTCTACCCTACAATTCATTTCCTCATCCCAGTTTATGATTTCCAGTTTGATGGGGGTAATTATAAAAAATTCCTGTCATTGTTTCTTGATCTCAAATTGAAACAAAAATTTTGAGATGTCTTACTTTAAATAAAATTGATCAAAGCCACGGTTCTACCACCTTCAGTCACAGGAGGACTAAATTCAGTGTGAGCCTTGTGTTAAAACTCTTCCAGGAAATAGATGTTATGCTTGAGCACTGGTTCATGTTCTTCAGTCTTTGGTTTCCTTTATTTTAGCAAGGTTTTCTTCTTTTTTCTCTCTCTCTCTTTTTTTTTTCTTTTTTTTTTTCAATGTTCACACTTGCAAAGTTAATTTTATTTTGAGGAAGTGTGGGATTTTAACATGGTTTCTGTGTTCTGTCTGTATGTGATGCTATTTCAGTGATATGCATTGATCAGCCCGGTTCTGCTAGAGGTAACCCTTCCCGTAGCATCTGCCAATGTCAGCAGCCAATCTGACAGCTGGTATTGCTACAAGAGCATTTCAGTTCATCCTCTAGGATGGCAAGAATTCTTGCCTGTCATGCAAACAGATGAGGATTTGATGTTATTGCATTCTAGATCCCAGACTTTTTTAGCTTTGTACTTTTTAACCAAGTAGAACATTTTAACAACACTAGCTAGCCATGAGTGTACATTAGCAAAACTGTATCTGAAATCGTGGATTATTTTTTAGGTTCTGTATATATTTCATTAATGGTTGAAAAAATGAATTTCATGTGCAAATAGCCTGAGTCATTTTGCAGTGAACAAGCTGTTATTTATGTATTAACATTTCCTGAAGAGACAGTTTCTATAGAACATCAGGAAGCAGCCATAAAAGTGAATATGAGAAATTTCTGGGTCTGAAACAAATAGATGCATTTTGCAATTCGCTATGCAGAAATGTTCCATAGAAGAGGTAGGATCACATGCAGAACAAATTGCTTGCTTTTGTGAGTTGGCAGAAAATATAATTAAAATAAAGAAGTGACATCTTATGTGACAGAACCTGAGTAGGCAGCACAGCATTTATCACCTCCTGTTCACTAGCTTTTCTTTTTTAAAATTAGTGAGATTTATCTTATATGACACCTACTCATGGTCTTGTTGGCATGAACGAAAACAAAAAAAAAAGAAATGTAGCTATGTAAAATAATAGCATGAGTTAGTGCAGCCAACAAGAAGGCACAAACACATTCCTGACGGTATGGAAAAAGAACTGTACAATGGTGGATACTGGCTCCAAAGTGTTGTACTTTCTGGATTTTTTTTGTTTGTTTGTTTGTTAGTGGCTTTTTTTTGGGGGGGGGTTTTGTGCTCAAAAACTCTATTTCTATTTAGGGAAAGCTATATATTGAGTTATTTTCTATGCTTGGAGGATTGGGGTGAGATCTTGATTTCAACTGTGTAAATTTGAAGTTATTCTGCCAGAGTCAATGAAGTCATTCTGGGTTTATGCTTGTAAGACTTTAATCAGAATATGTCAGTGAACAGGAAGATATGACGCATGAAAATCAATGGTTGATGCTGCTGTATTTCTTTCAGGCTAAGCATTTTGACATCTTGCTTGGTTTTCTGTGCTCAGTTTTCTGTTTCAGCCAGCCTATGCACTGAGACCAATAATATTCTCTCTTAGGAGATGTGGAATCTGGGATGTTTCTGACAACAAAACCAAAGAAAATCAAACCAAACCTAACTTAACTCACTTTAATTTTAGAAGGCTCAAACAATCAAATATTTGGAATTCCGAATGGCATAATTTTAAAAGAGAAATGGAGAACCATCACAGAAATCTACAAGAAAGAGAAGGAACACAACAGGGAAGAAGATGGATTATTTGATGAATCTATTTGTCAAACCAGAGATTGCAAAAGAGCTCAAGAACAAATTACATAGCTTATGTGGAAGGAGTGGAAGCATGACCCATAGAGTAACCATATATGTCATTTTAAACCCTACTTTTAGGAAGGGTTTGAAGTGAGGGAGTACGTTTTTGAAAGAAGAAAAGGGTGACTAATATTTATGGTTTGGGTTGTTGTTTTTTTTTTGATGTCTTTTCTGATGAGTCACTTTCCAATGCCCACACTTGAAGAATGTCTCTAAATGTAGCCCAAGGGTCCATGGGAACAACCTGAAGCTGATACACTTGTACTCTCCTGGGCAAATGATAGGGAAGCCAACATCTCTTTTCACCCTGCTGTCCTTAGGTTGGCAGTTAGCCTCCAAAAGTGGAGTCAATTATTGCATTCTCCGTGCAGAGGGAGCAAGAACAGCTGTTCTCCCTTCCTCCTTTCCTCCCTGGTACACCTACAGCACCTGACCTGTATTCAGCTGGAAACACATAATCTGTCCTTGAATTTGTGAGAGCTTTGTAGGGTCCTTACATGGAAAGCAATGGCTTGGGTGGTATGTGGGTTGTTCTTTTTCAAACTCTTTTTATTCCAGCAACAAATACCTGTGGTGTGAACGTACCCAGTTGGTCTGCATACAGTGTTGTTTTCTTTGTATTTGCATTTTGTATTTGTTTTGCACATTGTTTTCTTTGGAATTTCAGTACAGAGCTAGCATAACACAGGCCTAGAAGAAAGAAGGGTAGATAAATACTGCTATTAACTTGTACAACACCTTGGTGCACATTTTACTGTGGAAAAGGAACGCAGCTCAGGGCATAGTTATTGGTGTTAAAGAGTTAAGTATGTGATTTCAATCTGTAGTGGGCGCAGTAAGAGTTTTGGATGACTGATTACTCTCCTGCTGTACAATTCCATTACTTTTTGCTCATTTTCTCGCCTGTCTGTTCTAAGCATTAAGTGAGCCATCCTCAGATTGTCTGTATTTTTGTAGAACCTTGCAGCCTTGAATACAATCTCATAAAAGCGTAATAAAACACCTGTGAATGTTTGCTATTTATTAAGATAACTACACACCAAATTGAGTGGATTTTATGAGGTCATGAAATGTGTGGCACACCTGTCCAACCTTTAAGGTTTTAAGTCATTGCTAGACTGAGAGTCCAGTAAGATCTTATACAGCACTGCACTCTTAATGGGTCCCCCTAGGAGAGGTCTGAGTGCTTTAGATATGGGTCTGTGACATGCAACACTGCTGCGTTCCTGCAGGTTATCAGTCATTCACATTCATTCATGCTTTCATGATCAGAGTATGGGCAACAGCAATGCATTTGCCTAGAAAAGAAAAAGAAAGAAAAGAAAAAGCATTTCCAACTGAAAGTTATTAACTGACACTTCTCATTTAAGCAGTGTCACTTACAACCAAATATTTAGACTTCAAATCAGGATAATGAAAAAACATTTTCAGAACTGTGATGGAGCTTCTATCTAATTGATGCTTGTATTTCCCTGCAACTGAGGAGGATAAAGTTTCCTGAAAGTATGAGCAAGTTAGCAGCCCAACTTTTGCAGCCTTCACACACTTTGAGTGGACAATATTCAAATCAGCAGTGTCCTTTACTGTAAATGCTTGCTAAATTCTCTGCTTTTGCTAATAAGGAGATAGGTGAATACATAGTTAGCCACCTAGCAACCTCAGATGAGTGTTCTAAACAGTTTTTGAATGAATAGTTGCTGACGGATTCTTAAAAATAGCTTTTTTTTGTTGTTGTTTGTGCAAGTGGAAGGTGTGGTCCCCCATATGTGTTTGTGTGAAATGATAAGCAGGCAACTGAAGGGAGAGCAACACAGAAGATGAAATAAATATGGAATCATACGGTGTAATTGGCATACATATATATAGAAATTCTGTTTCTATTCTTTTAAGTTGGCTCTGCATAAATTTGCATGACATACCTCAAGTTCCCTGTCTGTTCCATGGCATGCTAGTCAAATTCTTTCCTAGAGAAGAAATGGGAACATAGATCCTTTGGTATGTTAAACAGCTGACCCTCCCCCAAAGTCCTTGCTATTCCACAAAGTAGAAAAATTAACACAGGGACTCATTATTTGCTTGTGGTAGGTTGTGAGAGCATTAATTCTTGCCTGCATTAGACATCACCCTTGGACCTTAGGCTTAAATAGCAGTGGGTAGCAGCAACTGAAATTGTATTAATGACAGCAGCTGGGTGGATGGGACAAGGGTGGAAGTGGCCAGCTGCTGTCTGGGTGAAGGGCAGCAGCTGTGGGCAGTGACAGCTTTTGTACCATGTTCTCTAAACTGTGTTCACAAGGAGAGGGCTAAAGACTCTTCAGCCTCCTCAGTAAATTTACACCTGGACAGGGCAGAGGCAGAGCAAATTGGCATTCGACCTAAATTTAAAACACCATTAGCCTTTGGCAACTGGTTTTCCTTAATACTCTCTCTACCATGGCAAGCCTGATGATGCAAATCACCTACCCAATCACAACTGGCCGCCAGTGATTCCCTTTCTAAAGACTATTCTCTTAGTGACAAAACTAATCAGGCTGTTTTACTTGTCCCTGGGGCCAGCTTACCTGTCACAGGACGTTCCTATGAGAAAAGGTTCCTGGTTGTACCATAACCACCTTCTGTTTGTACCTGACTACTGGAAAGGTCTGTATGGGACAAAGTGTACCCCACCTCAACAGCTGGACACACTGGGTTAACAAATCAGGCTGAGGTCCTGTTGTAAGTGGGCCCTATGATAAGGGTATAATTTTGAATGATTGATCCCAGCAACGAAGGGAAGGGTTGGTTTCTTTAGAAACCAAAAAAAAAAAAAAAAAACACTTGATTTCCCCAATCTTAAAAGCCCATAGTATTGAAACAGCTATTTATTTTGGTAAGTGGAGGCACTTCTTTCATTCATGTGATAATTTAAAGCACATTATTGTTGTTCATTGTAGGCACTGAAGGCCATTAGGAATAAAGACAGCACTGCTGAACACTGCTGAGTTTTTGTAAAAGCTTTCTTGGCTTTCTTTTGACGCTTCCACTGTTTTGTCTGAAAAATAAGAAACACATTATAGTGATGAAGCCCATAGGATGAAGCATAAACAGGACAGAGGAAAATTTTACAGCAAGTGTGAGGAGGGTCAGGTAGGTTGGTTAACGACAATCTGCCATTAGTGATCTTTAGCTCACTGTCTCTGGTATTGCCTTTGTCAGAGTGTAGGGCTTGTTTTTATTTAGTTAATTTAAACATTGAATAAATCAGTTACCAGTCAGTTTATGCCCTTATTTGAAAAGGCCACTCTGCTTGCTCTCCACATATTTATTGCAAACTGCATGTGTGTGACTATGGGCTATTATAACTGTGACGCTGCGTTGAGGAGATGTGTGTGGCTGGTTCATTTAGCATAGAGTTCCCTAAGCATTGAAGCAGGAGAATCTGACACACTGGATGAGGTCTTAACAAAGCTCACATTGGGCACTAAGGCTCCTGGGGACCCTGGTTCCACAGTGTGCAGGCAGCTGAGAAATGCTTGAGGTATGGGACAAAGCCATGAGGGGAAACCCAATGACTCTTTGTAGCATATTTGCTACCATCAGGAACTTGCCCTAAAAGTGGGGATGTGGCCTACTCCAGTTTTATTTTCATTAGAGGGAAGAAAAGAGTTTGACTAGTTTGTGGCAGGTCACAGGAAGTGAAATCTCAGTGAGGTTTTGGCAGTTTATGAAAGGATTTTGGCAAAATTTTCAAAATAATAGTGAATTTCCTGGAGAGGTAGAAAACACATCAGAATGTAGCTCTGCTAACTGTGTCCTTTCATGCATTAGAGACTGGTAGTTTCTTCTGAAAATTGTGCTGGGCCTTTCTAATGTACATTTTAATGCCTAATGGAGTACTATGCTGCTGTGCAGCCTGTGCCTGGCAACTCGGAGAAGTTGCATTTCATCTAAGAAATTAGAAGTAGGCCACCTGTAACTGAATGGTATCAACAGCAGAAAGTGTTAATGGTGATCAAGTTACTGTGGTCATTTAAACCATGACGTTTTGTTGAAATTCATTTATATTTTTATGTAAATGTGAAAACAAACAAAGATGTAGCAGTGAGAAGCTAAATTTTTCAAGATGTTTGGGAAAATAATGATTTTACTGTCTTTTGGGTGAGGAGAGAATGATGGATGTTCTTTCTTTTCTGTTGCATATTTTTAACACCCACTGCTGATCATTTTAATGTTATTTTTCCATATTTCTGTTGTTATTATTTATTCTTCTTTCTTCTAACTTTCATAAATGCTAGATTTCAGATTTTCTCTAATTCTGCACCATTATTTCAGATTCTCCCAGTTATTTTAAATTTTTCCATTTTTTTCATGTTCCTCCCCCTCTAATACTTTTAGGAAATAACTGTACTTTCATAAACTAACAGACCTCTGTGCAGAGTGGGAAGTTGTTTTTTGTTTTTTTTTTTTTTTGTTTTTCTTCATTATTTTCTTCCTTGTTTATTTGTGCAAACTGCAATCAGACTTTGTGAGTTACTTGACATTATGCTGAACAGTCAGAGACATTGTACTGATAGTACATTGTGCTTGTGTGTATGGATGTGTGTATCTCATAAGGCTTATATACTTATTTGTACTTAAGGCCGGGGCCTCAGTTTCCCAGCCTGAAAGAACTCCCTGTGTCAATAAGCCACTGAAAGCATTTCCTAATATCTTATGCTGTATGGTATTGTATGTGATATCTGTGTGATAAGCATATGGAACATCACTTTTTTCTTTATCCCAAGACTATCTTCAGTCATCTACTGCTTGGATGCTGAGCTGCTCAAGTTGCCTGAATTTTGGAAAAATAGTGAATATGCATCTGAAGGTATCATGCCTATGCAGTTGATGTGCTGTTGTGCAGTGTTTTGCTGGTCTTGCCCACTGAGAAAGTGATGTGAAGTCTCTTTTTGGAGGCAGATTCGTGTATGGTTGGGAGCTGCCCATTTGTGGAACTGTGCTTATGACTTCCAGAATCCTTAATATGGCTGTGGTAATGGTACAACATTTCTGACACTTGCCTGTGTCCTTTACCCTAGCTATGGCTGGTGCTTACCGTCTTCTCTTTTTCCTACATGCCAATTAATTCATCTCTGAAATCTGTCTCCTCAACATGTGAAAATCCTCCGGTTGCTAATCCACCAAAAAAACTAAGTGTATTTTTAGAAATCATAGGATCTTATTTGTTCCACTAGTGGATTTAAATTTTTAAATGCTAGATAATGTCTTTATTGAATTTTGCAACTAGGTCTTTCTCTTCCCAAAACACAATACTGAATATTTATTTGTTATCAATATAATGTGGAAATACTGTTAAAGCAATATTATGATAGGTACGCAATGATAAAACGTGTAGAAAATAAGAGCTAATTCAGGTCTAAACTACAGACAAGATGAACATTTAGTTCAGTTTAATGTTTAGTGCATGAAGTCATTACAGTGCAAGAATGGCCTTACTGATTCAGAGCAGAGGCTCAACTAGCCCAATATTCTGTCTGTAATGGTGACCAGTGGAAAACGGAGAAAGGGCAAAAGACAACCATATACTCCTGGGTATGCCTGCTGAGCTTCCAGACAGCCATGACAGTGACTTCTAGAGCTAGAGTGTCTTTTCATACCTAGTAACCCTCTGTGGACTTCTTTTTTCCTTCCAAAAATGTGTCTAACATTTTCTTGAAATCATGTAAACTTTCCTGTACCTAACATCCAGGAACAATGAGTTCTGAAGTTGAATTACATATCATATGAGAAACTACATACTTAACCTTGAACCTGTCCTCTGGACATTTCATTTGATGCCTCTACATTTTGAATTGTGATTTTATAGACCTCTATCATATCCTCCTTCAGTTTTGTTCTTCCAGGCTGCACACTTCTGGTTTATTTATTATTTTCTTGCACAGATGCTGTTTCTGCTTTAAGTGGTGTTTCTTTTCTCTGCATCCTTCTCTGTATTTGGTTCTACCGTATCCTCCTGGAGACAGCATGTAGTTGTGGTGAGTGCTTGTTGTTTGAACAAAGATTTCTCATTCATACATGAACAGACACCTCTTTATTCTAATGCAGAGAGTGCTTTTCCCTCTTCTTTTTGGCTGTCATGCATTTTGCATGAATAAGTTTGAATCTTAATCTTTTCTACCATTTATAGCCGTATTTATTTTTCTGTCGGGTTTATTTGTACCTATAATAGTTCTTGGCAGATTACCATGGCATTTTTGAGAAAGGGAGTCTTCTCCCTTTACTGTCTCTTTTTCAAGCTGTTTGTGTGCCTGAATCCACCAGTGCTGAGACAGAGTTTAGTATTATTTTCAGAGTGTGTATGAGCCATAATCAACAGATCTGAGCTGCAATTAAGAGATGGTCCATTGAGTCCTTTAAAAAGAAACAAATACAAAATGGAAGATAGAAACACTGTAAAACTGCATTGCCTCACTGAGTGAGCAAGGAAGTTTATGGCTAAGAAAAAGCTAATAGGTATACATTAGCAAATAGACAAATGCCCAGAAAATTAGGAATAAAGAATTTTAGACTTTTAGGCAAGGTGGGTTATATTTGTAAAGACTGTCAGTGATCACTTCTCACTGTGGAGAAGGATCTAGCAACAATATTTGACTTTGTTTCTGTTTTGTGGATTTCAATGGTTTTTACACAATAATCATAATTCAGACTGGATCAAAGATAAGTTTAATGAACCAGGGACTTCATTAACATTTTGTATTCCACATCTCACTACTGGAATAAAAGGACTTTCATGTTCTTTAAGAAGAAAACGTGTCGATACTCCATAGGACAGCCTCAGAATTCCACTTGAACTTGGTACCATAGCACCAAGATTATACAGAGCAACAACAGTCATTATCCAGTCCATGGTGCCTGCGTCTCCGCTTCAACAATGTTTAATGATTTGCAGCTTTGTGTTTAGCTGTGCAAACTGATTTATTCCTTTTTTCCTTTTTTTTTTTTTTTCCCCCTCTAGTCTGAAACTGCTGGGTTCAAATGTGCTTTGACTTTTCTTTCTCTTACACCCTTGCGATAATAATTTTAAAGTGTTATAGATAAGTGTGTATGTATATATATATATTCTTTTTGATTGAGAGCTTAAACGGTAGAAAACATTTTGTTCTACTTTATTCTGTCAGGAAACAGCTGTCATTTTTCTTTGCAGCCCAGCCTGATTTACACTGGGGACTTGAAGGAATGGGAATGAGCCAGGAGGGCCCTGGGAAATGAGGCTCATTTTGTCACTGTTGACAGAGGAATAGGAAGGTCAGGACAGAGACTGCTGTTTCTGATGTCCTTGGCACCAAACACCTCTTTGGGACTACTTGCCACCCAGGGGTCAGCTACCAATGGTCATCCCTTGGTAACAGAAGCTGCATCCAGTCTGGATTTCTGGAGCTCTATTGGAAGCAAAGTAGCACCAATTATGAATATTTTTCACCTTCTTCAACCTGTTACCCTAGGTGATAGCTCCAGTTGCCTATGGCTTAACCCCCAAAAATATTATCACAACATAAATATTGTATTCTGCAGCACTTCCACAGCCAACTAAGATCACCTGCAAATGTAAGGCAAGTCAGATTCAGAACTGTTAGTCAGGAAGAGCACATTTTGTGAAATTTTTAGTAAAATCTGTAATGTTCTCATGGACGCTGGTACAAATTACTCTGTGCTGGTGTTGGACTTTAAAAAAGAAACATCAAACTACTGCATTTCATACACTTATTTGGGTGAAGAAAAGTGAATGAGGTGACAGGCTAACTGCAGAGAAGCTTCTTTCATGCCAATTGACAGTAGAATTTAGCTAGGAAATTCTCAAAGGATTGAAGTTTAGTTATACAAGCTTAAAGTTAGAAGAACATTCTGTACTGTATGAAGAAAAACGTATCTGTAACATTTGGTACAAGCTAATGTTAGTCAGGGTAATTAAATTCAATGTTTTTTAAAGATTAATAGATATTTTACCTCAAATGCTTGAGGAAGCACAAAAATGGGAGGGAAAATATTCCTCTACCATGTTTTCTTCTTTCACATACTCTGTTATGTTAATTTGTTGGTATCAGAGAGGTGGCTAACTGGATGGGTTCTGTCGATTTCAGTTAGTTTTCAAAAGAAAATTGCTGTCTTAGGAAGATAAACCCCTTTTTTGAAAGTCATATAAGAATTTAGAGATAGAATTGGCTGAAAAATGTATTTTAATTTCCAAGGGAATTATTGATTGACTGTTTACCTTGGAAATCATCGGGAAGGTAAAAAAAATGAACCCCCACACCACTCCTTCATGATATGTCAAGAAGATTGACATTTTTCATTGCAAGGCAAATTCTAGAAATCTCCACATAGGAAGAACTGAAAGAGAAGTTGTAGAAGGCTGTTTTTCTGTATATTCTGCCTTCCAGGGACTTGGAGATTCAGGTACTCATCAAAATGTCGAGGTCAGCAGGAATGGTGTCATGCTTGCTTGGTCATCCAGGCTCTACAACCTGCCACTTGAGGATGTGACTGTGACTTCTGAGATACTCAAGAAATTCTTCAAGTCATTTTTGGGAAACTGAGATTTAAGTACCTTGTGGAATCTTTTGTTTCTGTGACCCCTGTGCAGCCAAGCAGGACTCCGTAAATGTATGATAAAACCCTTATATGAGCACAACAGTCAGCACAGTTACTGTGAAAGCAATAAGGAAACCCGCACTGATAAGTATATGGCCCATGCTGCATACAAGATGAAACAATTTCTCTGATATTTCATTTTTTAAATTTAAATCATGGCTATATCTTATTTATTTTTATTTTTTTATAAAAACATTATGTAAATATAATAGCTCTGTGATCACTGATATCTGGAAAATGTAGTTTGGTTTTGGTGGGACTGAAGGGACATATACTCTGTCAGCTCTCATGTAAACATCACTTGGAATGATGTCTCACAAAATCACCTGATTACACAAGGAAACTTTAAAAACTAAGATATCTCATTAAATGGCATAGAGTATTCCCTTCAGCTGAATGGTAATTTGCCAGGTCTCTCCTTTCATTTAGGAGCTTGAACTATGTCAGGAAAACCCAAATGCAAAGCATTTCACACAGGAGTCTGTGAGATGCGTGATAGCAGACTGGTCTTTTATCCTTCTCTCTTCAGCTGCTTGTGGGAGCCAAGCACAAGCAAGCCCACAGAGTAGCAGAAGTATGTGATACTTATTCACAGATACATAAGAAGAAAAATTTCTGCTCTACAAAATTTACTATTTAAATTAGACCAATAACAGTATGAATATTGACAATAGGACATGTAGATAAGATGGGGTGAGTGTGGTAAGTGCTTTTGAAAGTAATTTTATTAAAAGAAATGGATCTTATAATTAATTTTCTGTTTCTGTTTCATGTTCCTTCTTCTTAATAATAATAAAAAAGTAATTATCCTTTCCCATTCTGTAATGGACAGGCAAGAGAGTGGGAGTAGACCACGCTGCAGTTGAAATGAGTGGAGGAAAGCTAGTTGGCTAGATGCTGTATTTACACAGGGATAAAGCCCAGCTGTAGAACTCATCTTGGCAAGTGTAAATTGTTCTCACACAACCCAGTTTTGTGGGTGAAAAATATTTGCTTTTAGAGTATTGCATGCGTGTTGCTAAGGGTAAGTTTATGGCATCTATATTTGACCCTCTTACAGTATGCTGATGGGTTTAGAAAGGAGTCATGAGAGGTGTATGCATCAGTCTTGTTATAAAGGCAGCTTAAAATATCAGATTTTCCAACTCAAAGAATCATCAAAAGAAGTGGCAACAAAATACTTAACAGAGTGTGTGTAGCATTACTTTGGACTATCTCTACTAATCAACTAGAAAGTGAAAAAAAAATCATTTGAGGTTAAGCAGCTAAATCACAAAATTGAGAAGTAATTTTCTGGGACACTGAGTAACAGAATGAAAAGTGGGCTTTTGGTTAGTAAGCACTAGACCATTGGAAAATATAGGAACTTTAGGTAGCAATTCCAAAGAGATGAATCAGACGTTGTCAGCTAATGATTACCTGCAGATATCATTCTATACTATACTTAAAATCAATTCACCTTAGTAGAATTTGTGTGTGGATCTTGTAAATATTTTTTATGTAGGTAATTGAGATTGAGATTGAATCTGTATGCTCCTTACCTGATACTACATAAGGCTAATCAGTGCAAGAAATCAAAATTGATGTCTCTCTCATCATTTGGGGTATTAGCATCTTTAAAAAGTTTCAGAAAGATTTTTGAAATATTTTGATACAAGTATGCAACACACAAATAAAAAAAAATGCTACCAAATATTTGCTGATGGAAAAACAGACAAACAAACAAACATAAAACAACATATGATTTTTCACATAAAGGTGGAAAATGATGGTAACAAAACTCACTCAAAGAGGTGTTTCAAATTCTCAGTGCATTTGCAGAAGGAGGAGTTTTAATGAAGCAACACACTAGTGAAGTAAGCATGATTGTGAAAGCTATGAGTTTAAAGCTGCTTCTGGACTTGACTGTATTCTTGCTGTGTTCAGTAAATTTATTTTGGCATTTAACAGCCAAAGGGGTGAGGGAAAACAAGTTTGTTAAAAATGATTATGGAGAAACAGAAATGACTACTCATTACTGAACTCCGGGAGAAGATTAGTCAGCATTCAGCTGTCTTTGACCTTGAAATGCAAAGACACAGGACTGTGTAGGAGTTGGGGAGAACTATATCATGAGTTGACTGACATCCACCTACTCCCTGTCTTCATTTGGAAATCAATCTTTCTGGGGGCCTGCTTCCTTAAAATGCAGTTAAATTGCTCTTCAGGAATGGGATATTCTATGTGGAGCAAATGGGATGTTTGTAAGATCATTTAGGTCACACATCAGAAAGGAAACAGAAAAATATCCATGTAAACTATTTGTAGTTTATTAAACACTTAACAGTTGACTGTGATGCTGATTTGAATATGCAAATTAAGGCACACAATTTTAAGGTCAGGAGGGAAGAATGACAATGAGAATCAGAGATGGTTAAAAATCCCATGCTACTGCTGGGAAAGTTATTCTGCATTTTAAGACAAGTATGTCTGACAGAACATGTGTAAAGAACCCAAGTGAAGAAGAAATGTTTATGCCATGTTTTTCAAGAGAAATGAGGCATGATATGAAAATAAAGGGGAGAATGTAAGAATTGTTCTCTTTGGACTAACATACATGATATTGTGAATTGCCTGTGAATAAAATAAACTTAGTACTATGTTTCCTCATTACATTCTATAGATATGCAGTCTTCAAGTGACAAATAAGTCACATTGGAAGAAAATTGCCTTTTAATTTTCTGGTCTATGTACTGTTACAATTTACACAAATATTACTGGTTCTTATTAGAATTTAGATATATTTCCTATGGTGATCTGAATTTATAATGTTGCCCTGTAAAATTGTTGAATGTAAATTGCTTAAAATCAAATTAAATTTGGTTGCCTTCAAGTACCTAAAGAAATAGAAATGTAGGAAATTGTATTGTTTCTGTGTTACTAGCTAGATTTATGTTGTGAAACATTAAGCAAATATATGCGTCTTTTATTATTGACACATCAATTACACAAAGCATCTGTGTTCCGTATAGGTTAATTAAGGTTAATAAGGATCCTGGTTGGCCTTTATCCTTCTGCTGAGTGAAGCAGGGACTCCTGTATTCTGTGATGGGACATAGGGCTCTAAATGACAGTCCTTATGTCCAGGGTTGCAAGAGCTATGCACCTTCCTAGGAGCAAGTCACTGAGATGGTAGCACCCTGTTTTCAACAGTCTGGCCATTTGTATGGAGCAGTCTTGATTTCCTCCTCCTTTAAGAGTCAAGGACATAGACATCACCTCCAGGACAACTGGGAAGTGAGTTCAGACATAAGACTGCTTCTGCTCCCTTTGGTAGGACACTGTGACTCCCATGCTTATTGCATTTTCTGGATAAATATCACAGTCTATTCCTGAGAAAGCACTCTGCACGTTTGCCAGGCAGATGGTGACTGCTACAGCTAGAGTGATGATTCTAGTTAGGATATTTCCACAGATGTTTGTGAGCAATGCAAAATATGTTGTACTTTTCATGAGATTTTTCTATTACCAGTAAAAATTGCCTTGACTGATCTCAGGGTGAGAACAGAAATATCTCTTTCAAAAGTTTTAAAGGCTCAACTGCTGTATTATTCTAGAAAAAAATATATCACAAGGAAATTTCATGTTGGAACTAAGATGAGGAACACCTGTGTTTTGACTGTATGTTTTGAAGAAATTTCTTATTATTTTATTTAAAGTATCTGTGTGGGTTATTCATTGCTAACACATTGCTGCACATTTAACATTTCCAGGTTTTATAACTTCCCTTGCTACGTTTTATACCACCAGTGGGACTGCACATATTCTGTGGCACGTCTTTAATTAATTTGTCTTTATCCATCCTATCTGGGGACAGACAGAGGAACTTCATATATTATTACTAACTAATGAGCAAATTCTACTTTCCGATGATTAAATTTTCAAATGTAATTTGAAATATGGATTGTATGTCCTTCAAAGGGAGACATCGTCAGATGGACTTCATTAATTAGTCAGCATCATTCAGTGCATGGCATAAGTATGCAGGTGCTAGAGTAAAATGACCATTATTTGAAGTTGTTTTTCACATTTTTCATTGTTTCATAGGAAAATGGCCCTGGGCCATTATTTCCTCTGTGATGTTCCTCCATTTATAACTCATATCCCATCCACAAGGAAAATGCCTTAACCTTAATGTGTGTTAGTACTTCTACAATGAACAGTTAACCTGGCCATGCAAGCTGATCCTGCCTCAAGTTACTACAGGTTATTAGCTCCTTAAACAATCATCCCACAGTGTGGATGCGGGCTGTATTTATGTTGGTGCTGCAAGTAATATATTGGTTTTCTGTAATTCTCCCTTTCTCCATACAACAAAAAGTTGTGGCTTAGCTTATTGCAGCAAAGAAAGTTTTGTGTTCACCTCTTTACAAGTCTTAGTGCGAGATGTAACCAGTGGTAGGGCCTGTTTTTGGCTCAGCTGAATGACATCTCAAAGTGCAAAAAAAGACAGGCTCATTCTTGCAGTGGAGACAAACTTTGTGCTTCCTCTCACGTCTGAAAGAGTAAGAAAGTTCCCTTCCTTCCTCCCTTCTTTCTTTGTGAGGCTGGAGGAGGAGTCAGGACTGTGGTCTCTGTATTTGGAGGAACCAAGTGGCCAATACAGAGGGGCTGCCTTGAACAGGCTGAGGCATGAAAGCAGCGCTGAATAAGGTTGTATGCTTCCTTCCTATGCTGTGGTCAAAAGAAAAGGCTAAGCTTTACACCATAAAGCATCATCCTAGATGTTAGATCCCCATGGTACTTCAGTCTGGAGGACTAGGACCCCAAATTGGCACTGAAATGATCAGTGAAGTTCACACTATGAAAGACTTGCCTGCTTGTTTTAGAGGGATTCAGTTTATAGAACATCATGCCCATTTCTAGGGATGTAGCCCCAAGACTGGTAAAGCTCTGTGCTTCCTCTGGAATCCCGCTTCCTGGCAATTGACTTCTTCAACTGAATGTGAAATTAGTGCTGCTGATTATTCATATATGTGCTGCTGTTGAAAGTCAGATCGTTAGGGACAGAAATGAGTATAAACAGAAACATGCTGACTAAAGAAAAAGCTTGGAATTAGAAGATATGAGCTTTAGTCCCGGCTCTACACTGACTTAACACAAAGTCTCTATTGATATAAATACTTCTCTGAATTTTGCCCAGTTTAGTCACCATGGTAATGATATTCTCATGGAGACTGTAGAGGTCATATTGACAGAAAAGACTAACATCATGTATACCCCCAAGCAGGAAGGGTGAATTATGGTCATGATGGGATGTGATGCAGAGGTTTTTAGACCCTAGAAGTGGCTGCTTCTTAAAGCAGTCATTAAGTCATTGGAACCACATCCGGAGAAACAAGTCTTGAATTACCCTGATCCAAGACCGAGGTTAGAAATTACTACTAAATAGCCACTATACAATAATTATTGCAATACACTCAGATTTAGCTCTTTCTCCATAATAATGTAGAACTACTTAAAAATCAAGAAACTACTTTCCAGGGATGAAAAGAAAGAGCCAAGAGAAAAAAAATATATATTTATGGGGTCACATGGAGATTGCTTAAATATACTATGCTGGAATCTCAGAAAAAATGGTTGGACCAGATGATCTTGAAGGTCTTTTCCAACCTTAATGATTCTATGAAACGTATTTCACATATCTTCGTAGATCTTCAAAAGCCGCCTAGATATGGTCCTGTGCAAGATGATACAGCTGTCCCTGTTTGAGCAGGGGGCTGAGCCAGATGACCTCCAGAGCTCCTTTCCAACCTCAGCCATTCTGTGAAAAAGAAAACTTTGAAAAGAATCCCAAATAAGTCTTTAAACACCAGAGTAAGGGGGATTACTAAGAGTTAAGACACAAAAATGAACATCACATTCAAATGGAAAACCAAAACAAAAACAAAAGACATAAACAAGTTAAATGTAAAATTAATAAAGCAGGAAAGAAAGAAAAAAAATACTTTGGGGAACGATTTTCTAAAGACATAAAAATTAAAAACACACTTATTTGTCAAATATATTAGGAAGCCTGCCAGAAAGTCTTGGGCACCAATGAATGATCATGGCTTAATAGGAGTTCTCACAGGGCAAAATACAGAAATATTAAACCAATTCTTTTCAGTGAGCATCACTACCAAGAAGACACTGAAACCAGAGGGCTTTGTGTTACATGGATCAGAGTTTGAAACAGAACTGCCTCAAACAAAGGTGTCAGAAGAATAAGATTTAGAAGAAACAGATTGAGTGAATGCAGACAAATTACAAAACTGGGTGCTATTTACCTGGAAGCCCTAAGGGAACATAACAATGAAATTGGAAACTTTCAGCTATGAAGCCTATTGATTAAATCAATTATTGTCTTAGATTAGAGTAAAATAGCAAATATAAATTTGAGTTTTAAAAATGATTTAATGGGGATGTAGAGTTCAGAAAGCTTAAGAGAGTCTGTGCAAATTTTAGAAATATTAGAAGCCACCCAAGGTCTAATAAACACAAAGGTAAGTACAATATAATAAGGAAAACTGAACACAGCTTTTGAAAGGGAATTAGTACTTTAAAAATCGCTTAAAGTTGTTTGATCATTGTTGAATATATAGAAAAGTGATCCAGTTGATATACTGCCAAAAAGGTTTTTGACAAGGTCCTCTGCAAAAGGCTCTTAGAGAAATTAAGTTGTGGTAGGATAGGGGAGAAGGTCCTCTGCATGTTAATAACTGTTTAAAAGGTAGGAAATGAAGAGCAGCAGTAAATGGTCAGATTTCACAAGGGAGGAGGGTAAGAATGGAAGTCCTTAGGCATCTGTGCTGAGGCCTGCGCTGTTAAATATACCAATGCTAATTATACATTACATAATTAAAGTGTGTGTGTGTGCACATGTATAATTCACATACAAGTATACCAATACCTATATTTCAATATACAGATGGCAACATGAAAGGAAATTTGTATTTGGTGTCTAGAAATGCAAAGTAAAGTATGCAGAAGTAACTGTCCTTGCTGTAGACCTACAGTGAAAGGATCTAAATCAGCATTACGTTGCCATGTAAGACAGCCTGGAGTCACTGGAGATTGTTCTGTAAACACATTGGCTGAGTGCTCAGTACTGTTTGAAAAAGCAGACAGAACATTAGGAATTATTAGGGAAAAAAAAATGGTGTTTACAGTTTTGACTTTTATGTCACTGTGAATAATCATAGTTTATCTTCATCCTGAATACATTTGTGGAGATCTAAGCATCACAACTTCCATTTTAAAGAAGGTTTAATGTAAGCATAAAAGCATTATCTCTCCCTCTCTCTCTCTCAATAGATATACGTTATGCATATAGAAGGTGGTAAAGATTGCTGGGGTATAGAGTAGCTCCTATACAAGAGAGATGAAATATACTGGTGTGCTTCAGGCAGGAAGAGAGAGGGTTGAGAGAACAGAGATGCAGTCAGGTATCAAGTTTTAGGCATGCACTTTTTCATTCAGTGCAGAGTTAGTCTTGGAACTCACTGATATTTGTGGACGCTGAAAATCTAGAGGTGTTGAAATAGCAACGGCAAAACAGGGATATGGAGGAATGTGAGTCAGAAGCTGTGGCTACTGACTCTGCCCGCGAAAAGGCAAAACCCACAGACACATAGCAGTATAAATCCCTGGACCAGCACTGCTATGGTCTTGCCCCATCTGAAGCCAGATGTCCTCCAGGATGCCTCTTATGCTGGCATCGGTGTACGTCTGTTGTTGTGATGAGCTGTAGAATAAAGGACAATTGATCTCTTAGTTGTAGGGGTATTTTCCTGTCACTTCTGTGTGCTGAAGTGTTTCATCACAGCGGCTGATGTGCGTCAGTGCCTGGACAAAGGGATGGGCAGGACTGGGTGGCGGGCAGGACTGCAGGTGTTCTAGTTTGTACTGGCTTTTCTGCGTAACAGCTTCACCCTGAACTGGGAGCAGGATGTGGACAAAGTCACTCTGCCTATTATTGTACTTGCTTAAGTATTTTCCACAGGGTGTTATCAGGAACAGGGTAGATGGGTCCAGTTTGGCTGGTTTATGGTCATATGACGTATCAATTTGTTGCTAAGTCTCTGTTAGGCTTAGCTTTCCTGCTGCCGAGGAGGCAAACCAGACTTTTCCCATCTTCAAACAACTACTACAAGACTTATTCTGGCATACACGAATAGAGTGCCTAGAAAAATTTTCAGACAGTTGGTAGTTGCTTCATCTAGGTTGTTTTAACTGTGTCCGCAAGGGACAAGAGCCTGAAAGATACTCTTATGTTCTTATGTATCTTGTTCTTGTATATCTTGTATGTAAGGCTGTACACTGCACAGAGCGTTCCCCTTCACGGCCCTGCTTTTGTTAAGGGTCATATACCACTGAGAAATGCATTCAGGAAGAAACTACATGCTTTACCTAAAGGTGGTATATCTGCAAGAAAAGAAAAAGTGGAAATGCATTGAAGAATTGATTGTTACAAACTATTCACTCTTCTCTTCTGAGAGCCAGGTAAACTGAGAAACCCTCTGCAATTTCTAGTTTGTAAAATGAAATATATAAAAGAGGTTAATTGAAAAGATAATACAGTAACTGTCTTGATATCATTTAAACATGAACTTCTTAGAAAGGCAAATATCTCTGAGAGGAAATACTGCTGCTTAGCATGAAATATAGTGGTTTAAAATCAACATTAACAATCAGAGACAAAGTGTTAATTTCCAAATCTTTGGAATGTTATAATTTTGCATCATGTTATTAGTGTTTAATGCAGTAAGCATCAATTTTTCAATAATTGAGAGGTTTTAAGCAGACTCAGGGAGGAAGTGATTGCACAAGACAGTCTGAAAGATTTGTCTGAAAGATTTGTCTGAAACACTGTGCACCTATTTCTGGTCTCATTTCCATATATAATGGATTGACAGTTTTGTGGCTTCCAAAGGATGCATGGTACATATAAATGCCAGACAAATAAATTCAAACATTCAATTTTTCTGTGATGAATAGCTCAGTATACGTTTTTATGGTTCTAAATAACATTCATATTTTGCCTGGTGGTTTAAATGAGTCTGAGGGTACTGTGACAAAAAAAGGAAAGAAAAAAAAAGGTGAGTTTGTTCATCCCTCCTGAACAACCACAGTTGCTGAACGTTTAATAAAAGGTTTCTTCAGAAAGATGGAGCTACTTGGTGGAAATATTTAACTGATTTCTATTACTTTAATTTATACCAAGCCCAAGTGGCTCTGTTAACACAGGAATTTATTTTTTCTGACTGATAAGAGCGGAAAGATAAAGATATGAAGCTGAATGGTGCTTATAGAAGAACAAAATTCAGTTTATAAATCATACAAGTATTACTAGTAGGATTTATACTAGATTAAACACATTAAACATACTAGATTAAACACACTAGATTAAACAAAAAATATGAAGCAAGTTCTTGTCAACATGCATTAGCAATATTTTGAAATTAGTTTTCTCTTTCTGATCTACTACTCCCAACTGTTTTTCAGTGGAGATGTGGGCTCCAAGTTGGTGGTGAAAGTCTGACTAAAACAGATTTTATTATTTTTTTTTCCTTATCTTTTCTGGATTCCTTTGAAGTGGAATATGGGTTTGTGATAGACAGTGCACTTGATACATTTCTTCATACTTGTTAAGGTGAAGTATGGTTAAATAAGGTGACTGGTTGTCTACTGAACCTCCTGAAATGTGGGGAGAGGGACTGCAGCGTAGAGAGCCTGCTCAGGGAGAGAGAGGGCAGGCATGAAGATCAGAGCCCATGGCTGGGCTCCTGCAGGGAGACAACTGCAGTGGAGAGCAGACAGCCCTCAGGAATATCAAAAATGAAACTTTCTGGGGGCCAAAGGGCTGTGCAGTGCTTGGAACAGCTCAGAGAGTCACTGCATTTCCTGAAACTAGTTCTAGAAACAGTGATACCATGGACAGGGAGATATTGGATTATCAACTCTCGTTTGCACTGTGAGCTAGTGGCTTTGAGATTTTTATTTATTTATTTATTTATTTTTCAAAATGTTAACTCTTACTTGTACTCTAACCAAATGCACCTTTGGGTTGCTCTTTTTCTTGTTGATGTTGTTTGTTCAATATTTCGTCCTTTCATTCTTTCATTCTTTCTTTCTTTTGCTTACTTGCATGCTTGCTTGCTCACAGAAAAGTCCTTGAATCTCTTTGGGGAGGGGCTTACTTTAAGGAAATTATTTATGTGGATCCACCTCAAAGTTCTAGCTAACTTGGAGGTTCTTTGCATACTCATCTTTGCATGTGACATATTGCTGAAATTCATTGACATTGCTGAATGAGTCTCGTACTTAACACACAGGACTGATAGCTTCAACTGATTACTGAACACTAGAAAGAACGCATGCAAGGTTATGATATCTAGTTACAATCCATTTTTTGGGGTGATGCTGCATTGCCGAACCTAGGAGTGCTCAGAGGAGTTGGGCCTGTAAAAGACATTGAGAGGGTTTCAAATCCTGTTAGACAGGCAGAGATTTTAGCAGGATACTATGATACTAGGAGTCCCTTCCTTTTTTTTGGGAAATGTTTACTCTGAGTATCTCCTTAACACAGAGAACTCACAGTGTGTTCTGTGAATGAAAACACAAAGGTCTCTTGTTTTCTTTGCCTTTCCATATACCAAAGAAAGAAAGTTTGGGGATGGAGTAAGGATGATGATGAGATGCAGCCATACTCGCTGTAGACCAAGAGTTAAAAAGCAAAGCCCCATCTGTGAAATTCAAAAAGGTCATTTAGAAAAATAAGTTAACCAAATTTTTATGTATATACAGAAATATTCCATAGTGTAAAACTAGCTATGCACCATCTGCTTTCAATTTTTGGACAA
Source organism: Cygnus atratus (assembly GCF_013377495.2). Lineage (NCBI taxonomy): Eukaryota > Metazoa > Chordata > Aves > Anseriformes > Anatidae > Cygnus > Cygnus atratus. The sequence continues at coordinate 126,024,421 of NC_066362.1, read as the reverse complement.
AACTCCTAGTATTGCTTAGCATTTCTAAATCCAGACCATTTAAGAGTTCACTTATAAAAGGAAATAAAACCAACTTTCAGTGTACAACATCCTCTCCTTTCTAAATTATTTGTAGGCTAAAATATTTCCATGGAGACTTCTCCTCATGTGAGTCTTCTTCCCATGTGTCAAAACGAGCTCCAGTGGTATCCACAACAAAGTTCATGATGACAGCATTTTTGGTATACTGGCATATTACTTCTGTAAGGCACGGCTTAATTCTGGTAAATTTATTGTAGAGAACTGCTGGCAGCACTTTCATTGAAGTTAGATCTATGGAGAAGCCTCTGAAGATACCTTTTATTTGGCTAGAGGACCAAGAGCTGTCTATCATGTCTGTGAGCTTAAGACAGACACAATCAAAGTCAGAAACTGTGTCCGAGTTTTAAAGGAAAATATTGCCTAAAAACTTTCTAAAAGCTGACACTGATGTACTAGATTGTCTTGTGCAATATCAACTGATTCAGTAATCAATACAAGACCTGCACTATTGTTCAATGTAGACTAAATGTGTAACTTGGGGAAAGTTTTGAGTCTGAATATGGGGCCAGCTACAAGTATGTAAGGGTTGAGATGATGATGATAACAACTGAATGGTTTTGGTATTTTCTGCCTCCTCTTTTAAAAAATACCATTATTATAAACAAGCACCTTTGTACCCTTTCTGTTACTTGAATCTGGAGCCATTTCATGCAGAATCATGTCCAAATCCAAGAACAACATTGAGAGCTGGACTACTTTTCACCCCCTTGTAATTTCACAGAGATGTTTCAGTGGCATGTGAATAATCACCCAAACTCATAGGTGATTGGCCAACCACAAGGAGACCTTACACTGTCAAACTACAGAGATTCAAAAGTGCTACGTGCATTTCTACAAGCATCTATATAATTATATATTAATAAAACCTTCAGAATGCTATTATTATTATTGTTGTTGTCGTTTTTGTTATTTGTGGAGACCACATAATGTGCTATGTTGTGTCAGGTAGCTGCTGCTAAAGAGCAGTATAACTGTTTCAGAAAGATTATGCCTTGGAGGTATATCTAGCAGCAATGCGGTGTATTATATCCTGTAAATATAATGCAGGCAAGACCAAAATAAAGACAAACAGAGCAGGATGTGATTGTGTAGAAAATGCTTGGCAAAGCAAGGGTTTGTACAATGCCAATCCTTCCCAATGCAAGCTTTATTACTGCAAGTGGTCTCTCCCAGGGAGTAGAGTGTTGGATAGTAATGCTGAGGCTGGTGAGGGTGAGAGTGTCTCTGGTGCTTTGCAGGATCAAGCTTCAGGCTTGTAACGGTATTGTAAGCTGCAGAGCCTCAGATCACTGCTGGGGACTACTGTCATGTTGCTGTACAGGGTGCCACTGCTGGGAGGTGGGGTGGAGGGGATGAAATCCTTCCCTACAGTAAGCTTGTCTGATATCAGCAATTATCAGCTGCCCACTGCCTGTGAAGCATTTCCTCTATTTCAGCAGCTGGGATGGTGTTTTCCCATCTTACTGCAGTGCGATGATTAGATTGCTGTCTCTAGCCAGCTAGTGCTGTGATGCTGCAGGCTGAATGATAACTATGGCAGACAGAAAAGGGTTATTCCTAAAGTGCTCCCGGCAGCATCACTCATTTATTTCTTTATTTTCCCTTACTGCTTTCTGGTAGGAGGCTTGCAGTGGGTGTAGCATCAACAACCATCCTAGGTTAAGCAGCATTAGCCCTTGTGCTAATGTTTTAAGAGTTTCAGATTTGTGAATTTAATTACATCTCTTTACAGCCTGTTTAGTTTTGTTGTTGCTGTTGTTATTTATTCCTGTCTCTCTTTAGCTGCACTCCAACCCATTTCAGGGTAAATGGGGAGGTTCCTTTTGGTAACATTTAGGCTGAACAGGATGACAACAGGCCTACAACAGAAATCTTTCATTCTGTCCTTCCCCCATCTGACAGCATTTGGTGAGAGCGTATGGCGCCTGTGTGTTTCGGAATCCTTGCTTCTTTGCTGCTTTGACTGCATTATATAACCTGTTCCTTTATTCTTTATCCAAAGAACTCTGACACTGAACAGTAAAGAAAGCATTTTTACCTAGTTGTTATCTTAACATTATAAAACAGATACTATCAGAAACAAGATAAGAACATCTACAGTTATTCTTTTAAAAGACTGTGATTTCTTTTCTGCATCTAAACTCATAATTTGATGACTTAGGGCTGACTCATGATTTTCATATGCCTGGGGCTGGCAAGAGAGACTCTGTCGGTACAAAGGGCAAAGATAATCAGATTTGTGATGTGTGCAGGAAAAGTCTGTAACATTTAAGATCTTTAGCAAAATACCCCAGGAGTCCAAGCAAGTTACAGTAAGCAAATTATCTCAGAACAAATTATCTGATATCTAATTGAATTTCCTACCATGGCTCCCATCAATCTTGTGTGTTGAAGACTACCTGTAGTGTGCACTGCACTTGATAACAATTACAGCTGGTGATTAATTGTCAGACATACAGCAGCTTAGAGAATACAAATGTAGGCATATTATAGGCAATATAGCTAAGTTTTCCTTGTTAAAGTTGTGAATATTATCAAACAGTCAAGTAAAGCATTCAAATCAATGATCATTTTTTAATCAGACAGGAAAGCTTCATTAAAGAAATTTAGGTAATTATGGCCCAGTTTTAGGGGGAAAAAAGTGTTTGCTTTGTTTCATACATGTATGGTACAAACCTTTTCCTCTCCCTTGATTGCCCTTCTCAATATGAGTATTTCTAAATTGCTGCTCTGATGTTTTCTGACTCTGTGATCTGTTCTTGATAGCATCCTCTGCTGTCTTGATGAAAATACTTCTATACCTACCTAATGAAATTCTCCTATGTACTCAGTTCCTTGGTGTGAATTAGTTCAGAGAAAACTAGGACTGGACCCAAGTTTCTTTCTGGAATTAAAGCAATGGATTGAAACTGAAAGCTGGAGATATGTTTTGTTGATTTTTTTTTTCACTCCTGCATTATTACTATCATTATTTGCTATTTGTTATTTCATACAAGAAAACAACTAGAAGTCCAAAGAGAAAACTGGCTATTTTTTTCTGCATTTCCTTCCAAATTCATACATGACCATGTGAATAAAGAAGCACCTGATGAGAGATTATTTTTTTCTGAGATTTCTTTGGTGGAGTCATGCAACTTGGATAAGTTGCCAATAAGACCAATATGCTGAGTAAAATGATGGACAAGACTTAGCAACACGGACAATCACATACTAATGTGCCTGAACAACTCCAAAGTTGAAGGTGATTCACCTGTTACAGTCTTGGAGCTAGAATATAACTATCTGCTTCTTTTTGCATAGACATGAGCAAAGGTTCAGAGGGTTACTTGGGCAAAGCTTACCCTTTATCCACTCAATCGATAAAACATGTAATGGAGACAAAAGGAATTTCATACAGGCAATATCATGTGCCATTTTTCTCTTTTGATAAACACAACACAAAGGATTGTAAGAATGGAATGTTTCACTAAATACGCAGATAAAGGATTATGGGAGTATATGGTCATAAGTTGTCTTCTGTCTTCAACCCAGGTTGTTACAGTTCTCTGTGGTAATGTGAGAGTGGAATTATTGTTGACATGGGCACTTGGTAGTTCTCTGCACACCAGAGATCCTAAAGCAAAATTAACATCAGTATTTAAGTTCTTTATATTCCTGGAGAAAACAAACAAACAAACAAACAAAACCCTTCCATTTACAGAAAAGCAAGGTCCTTCTTCTTTGGTGTGGTTGTGATTCAGGGCCTGCTGAGGTTGCTGAGTTTGGTTCAATGCCTTTACCCATGTATTCTGTTACAATGTTTATTTAGCTTTACTTTCAAATGAGTAATTGTTCAGCAATAGCTCTTCAAAGATGAATGAAAACAATTTTCTCTTAGTTCTCTAGAAGCACTCTTTTTAGATATGGCTATATGCACACACCAATTATTTGAAATTGTCCCTATTTTCAGAACCGCTATAGTTAAAACAGTGTGATTACCATGACAGTCAGCACTGCTAATAAACAATGACTCCAGTATACCAATCCTTGTACTGTAAGTCAGTCACAGATCAAGTTTAGCTACAGTTTGTCTGATGAAATATAAGTCCAAAAGAGTACACATTCAAATGCAAGCTTATGTTTCATTTACAATCAGCTCCTGGACATCAGGACATTCAGCTGCAAACCAATTACCTTTGCTGGATCTCTATCGCAGGATTTTTGTTGTTGTTTATTTTTCCCTTAAAGCACAACTTTGGTGAAACACCTTAGGTAAAACACTTAAAATTTCAATTTTTATTTTTGTTCCTGAGCAGCTCTTAGAAAAAAAAAAAAAAGAGTACATTCGGGAACTAGTACAAGTTGTGTAAGATGGCTCTTCAACAAAAGATAAGTCATTATCTTCCTACTAAATCCAAATTCAGCATTATTGCTAGCAAGGCATTATTTCCTTAAGACATTTCTTCATTTCTAAGGCTGACATATCTTGACATGATGGCAGCTGATGATAGGATTAAGAAGGATTAGTCAAGACAGTCTAACATCTGAATAAGGTTTTGACAGGGAGCCTGGCCCCTGCATGCTGATATTGTACAAGCTATCTCATTACATTTTATGTGTTGAAATAAATTTTTTGTTACATCTCTGATAAATATAACAATAAAAGACAAGATACATATTATTTAATGCCTCTTCTTAACAACTGTTCTTCACAGGGTTTCAGCTGAAACATGTTCATTCTGCCAGTAGCAAAGCAGGCCCTGTGTCTGCATGGGAAAGATCACAGTTTCACTGTGCTGCATTCCAGAAATAGCAGGGAAATTCGTCAAGGTTTTCTGTACATTCTCTCCTTTTCTCCTATGTACAAAACTATGCAATTTTCTGAGGAGGGAGAGATGCCAAAATGAACACGGTAATGTAATGACCCATGAAGCTGGAGTGAGGCTGAACTGACCCTGCATCTCATTACTGTAGTATACTGTCTGGTTGTTATACGATAGACCTGTACACCTAGCCCACTCAAGACCAAATACATGTAACCAAATACCACACCAAGCATAGGGTATCTGATGACATAGACTGTGCCAGTTGTAAAGAATATCAAGATGCCTGCTGTCTTAGAGCAGAAACAACCAAAAATAGAGTCTGCTTGGTCCTAGCTACACGGGACTGAGGACACTGTACAGTGACTGTAAAGACTCTAAAATATGAAGATGATATCTCGTATTGAAAAATATCTCCTCACAGGGCGATGTGATATTCCACCAGTGGGAGATATAGTTAAAAACTTAAAATACCTGTGTGCAGAAAATTAAGTCTACGTCAAAGATAAGCTAGAAAATATTATGCTCGTGTGTGCAGTAGAGGATGGTATTTTCTATGAGTTTATTTTCAAGAGTATTTTACTGCATAATAAAAAGCTTTTTTTTATTTTTTTTTATATATATATGTGGGAGTGGTTAAATTATGAGGCAATATGGTATTAACAGTATCAGTCTGGCTTACTTATCTTAATTTCTGCTTAAATCTAATTACATACTCACCTGGTAGATTTTGCTTGAGTTTTGACTTCCATTGTGCACTGTTATGTACACAGAGTTATGGTTAAGTGTCAAGTAGAATCTAAATCAAAATAATCCTCAGACTTTATTCTACATAGTTCACCGGGTTAGGCAAAGCCTGATTTCAGTAAATATAAGAGGCTAAATCCTGGGGATCATCTATGTACTTGGCCTTCCTCAAAATCTACTTCTAGAGTATATTCCTCTGCTCTACATGCATGACAAAATGTGTGGAGGCATATAACATTGTCCCAGCTCCTCAGTAAATGGTGTGCATGCTAGTGAAATTGAACAAGGTGACTTCCACTGATGGAAAGCAAAGAGGTTAGGAACAAGCAAGCACTAGCTTTTTTGCTGTCCCTAAACTCAAAGACTTCACTGATGCAATGCATCAGTGTGTGGGGTGCAGGACCTTCTCTTCTAGGAACTTCAGTTAAGCGCGAGGACCAGGTTGGACAAGGCTCCAGGCTGGATGAGCCCCTGGGCAACCTGATGTAGTGGGTTGGAAGGGGTGTTGGAACTAGATGATCTTTAAGGTCCCTTTCAGCCTGAGCTATTCTATGATTTTATGATTCTACGATTACATGGAGGTATCATTGAACATGGAGTGAAAGGCAGCTTGAATGTTTGAGAACTTCAGAGACATCTGCAGTTAACATCAGACTGGCCACCTGAGAGGCCAGTGTTTCTCCTGCCTCATTGTTGTCATAAAATGTTAAGAGAGAACTCCACCATATATCAGTCCTAGGGTAGGTAAGGGAGACAGCTCCTTAGCTGCTGTGTAACACTTGGTGAGGTGAGAATCATATATTCTTTTGTGGCATGAACAAGGTCTGAGGCATGAAGATGTAAGATGCCCAGGACATGGATCATAATATTTTACTGCAACATCTAACATTTGAATTCCTTTCTAAAATGTTTTTCTGTAATTTTGCATTTATCTTTTGAAGATGCAAATTTAGTATAGATTTAACTATAAAGAATATTGTCATTTATTATTTGAATTAACATAATAGCAGATGTTTTCCATGCTGTGGTGGCAGTGCAGATTTTATGTCCTTAACACATATCAAGGCAGCAGTAAATATTTGTACAGCTATACTGTTGTTCCTATGCAGCTGAGGAATCCAAAGACTATATTTATTTTTCATTATTCATGGAGACTGTATTTGTAATAATTTCCAGCTAGGTTTTTGGTCCAGACAGCAGCCATATGTGGTGCTGGATTGTCTGCTGGATTGTGGATTACTTTAGAAACAGTTTATGAAAGACATCTCTAACAGCTGATGACAAGCACAGACTTGTAAAATTACTTCTAAAATATTTATCAAATATACCTGCGGGTAAGGTATTTTCTCAAAGAACCGTCTCCTTTTGTAATTATGGGATTTATAACTCTATTTGCTGCTCAGTATTTTGGCTCTTCTAAATTTCCCCATGGTTTCATGTTGCTACTGTTCTCCATAATATTTGAACAATTTCCAGACAATAACAGCCTTGCTAATAAGTTCCTGAAAATGGAAACACTTGTACGTTGCTGAGTTAAAAATATGGAGTTGTTTTATTTTAAGTTACTTCTCACTAGACTTTTAGAAGAAATTCCTAAATCCTCAAGGATCCACGCACTGCAGGTTCACAGCCATTGGCTAAGGGGGATGGTTAGAGTTTCTGGCCTAGTTTGACTCTGGATGTTTGTTTTGCCTTTGCAGATGGGGGTTAGATATTTGCAAAATGTGATGTAAATATCACTTGAGATCTGTTTAAAAGATTTTCCAATAAAAAGATTACAAGCAATCTTAGTGATGGTAAGAGTATAGGTTGTCCAACTTCTATGGAAGATCTCTTTGTAAAAACCTGTAAAGTTTTGTCTTGATATCTCAACCTTTTTTTTTAGGTTCAGCATAAACACTGACAAGCCTAACTGATTTAGTCTTTGCAACTGGAACAGTCTGAGTCCAAAAACAAACAAAACAAACAAACAAAACAAACATAACTAAACTACGTGGGAATACTATCTTGAAAGACATCACACATAGAATGTTAAGATATACATGTGTCCAAGATGCTAGCAGAAAAAAATTACCACTGTCAGAATATTGTTTTCAAATGCGTCTATGCAATCTAGGACACAAAGGAAATAGGTCTAAATGTCAAGAGGTGTTTTTTATTTTTTATTTATTTTATTTTTTTTTCCCCTACCATTATTCTGTAATAGAAAATATTAAAAACAAAACAAAACAAAACAACCCCCTCAATAAAAACCACCACCATCAACAACAAAAAAACTAACCCCCTGTACTGAACAAGGCTAAAGTTGCAGTCAAAGAAGTGCTATAATCAAAAATCAGCAAGGAAAGAAAAGCTATCTGGAAGAGCTGTGTAGTAAAGGAGATATGCTTGTTAGCAGATTTTTTAGGGTATATTCATGCTTGTATTTGTTTTTAAGGTAGAATATAGAATTAAATTCTGCAACAACAGAAAGCAATTATTCTTTCTTCCCTACGTTGCAATTGTGTTGAGAGTCTGAGTCAGAGATTGTTGTAAAACTGAAATTTAATGCTACTTCCTGTTCTGAAGAATTCTGGCATGTGAGGCATGACCTCAACATTAGATAAAAGCCACTTTTTATTAAATGTTTCCAGCTTCAGGAGGGGATTTTAAATACTTCATAGGTATATTAAAACCAATACAGTTACAGAAACGGTACAGGATCTCTCTTCTTTCTCAGTATACTCAGGGGTTACACCTGTACATTGTCTCAAGCATAAGTATATACTATAAACTGCATTTCTTAAATGTATGTCAAAAAGTTAGTATCAAACTGCTTCCCATTGACTCACAAAACATCTAAATTTAATCTAGGTAAAAAAGGATGTCTGCTTCCTTGACAAAGACATTCTTTGTTTGCATGAGGCATTACGTCTAGCCTCTTAGTATTTAGGTGAGTCTGGGGAGGCAAAATGATATTCTGCATCAATAACCCTTCACATTATATATCTATCAAGAGTGCTTCACTGTACCTGAGGTGTTTGTTCTTGCTGCAAGTATTCTGTAGCTTTCTTGTCCTTCACTCTAATCTTCAGGTTCTTCAGATGACCTTCTGATCATCTTTGCACAGATTTAGCTATTATGGTTGACATTTCCACAGTTATGGTTCTGTAATAGGACTTTCATGGAGGTGTGTATGGGGATGGTGTTTGAAATCATGTTATCCTCTGATAATAGGCTCAAGTTTGGTGGATGTGTCTTGTTTACATTGTTGTAGGCATGCTGTAAATGAAAGGGTTGTATTCCTGCATGGTGTTGTTAAAGATGCATGTTGTACTACTTAGCAGTGCAAAGTGGAATCGTGACTGTGACCCATCACTTGCACTTGGCGAACATGGTAGTAGATGGAGGCAGTTCAAAGAGCAGTATGCTCAAGTGCATAGTCGAAGGGTTGCTAGAGGACAGAGGAAGTCAGAGGAAGTCCAGAATGATTCTGAAATTCCTCGTATTGCTCTTACTGGCACAAAATCTAATTTGATTCCCCTTGGGGGACTCCAGAGGTTAAAGAGTGGTTGAAATAAAAGATCTCAGTCACCAAGTTACTTTGTGAGAAGACAAAATATGCAAATTTTCAGATATCCTGGATATCCAGATATTCAGATATCCTATTTTCTGGATTTGTACAAGAGCTACTATGATATATCTTTTATTATTGGCTCTATTTGTAGGTGAAGACCGGTGACAAGTGGTGTCTGTCCTGGGGACTGGTGCTGTGTAATATCTTTACCAATGACATAGACAGTGGGATCAAGGGCACCCTCAGCACGTTTGCCGATGACAGCAAGCTGAGTAGAGTGCAGTTTATACAACAGCAGAAGGAAAGGATGCCATTCAAAGGGACATGGGCGAACTTGAAAAGTGGGCCCATGTGAACATAGAGAAGTTCAACAAGTCCAAGTGCAAGGTGCTGCACCTGGGTTGGGGCAATCCCAGACATGAGCACAGACTGGGAGAAGAACTCATTGAGAGCAGTCCAGCAGAGAAGGACTGGGTTGTTCTAGTGGACAAAAAAACTTGACATGAGCCAGCAGTGTGTGCTTGCAGTCCAGAAGGCCAACTTCATCCTGGGCTACATGAACAGAGGAGTAGACAGCAGGTTGAGGGAGGTGATCGCCCCCCTCTGCTCTGCCCTTGTGAGGCCCCACCTGGAGTCCTGCATCCGGGTCTGGGGTCCCCAGCACAAGAAGGATGTAGGGCTGTTAGAATAGGTCCAGAGGAGGGCCACGAAGATGATCAGAAGGCTGGAGCACCTCTTCTATGAAGACAGGCTGAGAGAGCTGGGGATGTTCAGCCTAAAGAAGAGAGAACTCCAGGGAGACTTTGTTAGAGCTTTTCAACACTTAAAGGGGGCTTATAAAAAAGATGGAGAGCAATTTTTGCTTGGTCAGGTAATGGTAGGACAACGGGGAATGGTTTTAAGCCAAAAGAAGGGAGGGGTCTAATTCCTTTATAGGGTCTAATGATTAAGTACTAGTACTACCACAGAAAATCACAATATCTAAGCTTTCATATCCATAAAACACTACAAGAATAAAAGAAAGGAAGAAATTGTTTTTAATGCACAAAAATTCCGTGTAAAATAATACTTGTTGGTTCTTCCTGCAATGCTTTTGATGTTATCCACATGCATGGAAATATACTGTCTTGGATCCATTACGTGATTAGCAAAATTCCCAGTAAACTGAGCTATGACAAAATTTCACTCATCCTAAACAGTCAAAAAAGAAAATGTACAGGAAGTGGGAGAAACACGATTAAAACACTCATATATTTTCCTTTAAGCTTTGTAATCAGGATTTACTCATGAGTGGTTGAATTGGAATATTGATGCAAGTAGCATTTTTGCTTTAGCTCATTTAATGAGTATTGAAGCTCATCAACTAAAATTCCAACACCAACACAGGGAATTTGTTGTTACAGAAGGAGCCTATTCAAATAGACAGTCTACAAAGTGATGTTTTGCAGTAAGTAGTAACAGATAGTGTAATGTTACATGTTCAGAAATGCACGAAGTTATTAAAATGACAGAAGGAAAACATTCAAGGCAATGATGTGCAGTCCATGGAACAGAGGTAAAACTGGAACACTCTTTCACTGGACATATTTGTTGCTTTATAAAACAAGAGATATATTGATTATATATTCCAGTGATGACAACACCTTCAATTAACAGTCAGATGATCTAAAATTCTTTACATCTTTAATTTATTACTTACACATTCCTCAATGCCTTGTTATTTACTTCATTATAAATAGTTAGAAAAGCAACACTAATGAAGAGTCAAGTAGATTTATTATGTGTAGAAAGATTTCTTTTTGTTGGATGAAAAATGATTCACAAGGAAAACAGTGATGAATTGGTTGGATATGAGCTTCATGGTATTAGTTTTATTGTCCCTAAACAAGCTGAAGAACCTTTGTGGAACACAGAGGAGTGAGTTTCTTTCTTCTGCTTCTGTATACAAGCCTGCTATATCATCTGGGATTTAGATGCCATTTCTACTGCCTTTATTTGGCATAGCATTGATTTCTAGTAATTTGCACAAACATGAAGTAATTCTATTTGGAAAGTTTAATTTTACTTTATTTTAATATTTTATTTTATTTTTTAAACAAGTGACCAAAAAGCACTTTTTCTTTCTTTGGAGGCTGGTGCAATTATCTTGTATAATTTCCACGCAGTGTAGCTTTCTTACTAAACCTCAAAGTATTTTTGGACAGACTTTTGAAGGGAAAAAGGTAGTGTTTCTTTGAAATTTACATTGTTTGTTCTAGAACTACACATAAGGTGCCATCCAATGCATTTACTCAAGAAAACACGCTACTTTACACATTCAAGTCCACATAATTCACCTGTACACTATCCTGAGAATACCATTCCAGCTGAGGAAGAATTTGAAGACTCTGAGTCAGACTTTGGGAAGAATGCAAGGCATATAACGGAAAATAGTTTCAGTGACTCACCATATACCTTCATTTAACTAGTACATTGAGGAGAAACCCAGAAAGTTACATATATGCACAATTTTAAAAAGGCAGTTCTATCATATTCATATTTCATATTGGCATGAAAATAAATAATTTTTCTGTGCTTATTCATTCCTAAGACTGTGGTTTTAAATATTTTTTGTACATCAGCCCTTCTCCATTCAAAATCATCAAAAAAAAAATCTTGAAAAAACAGCACAAACTTATCAAAATTCTCCTTTTGTTGCAAAGCACCACAAAGTTTGAGATCTTGTGATGCTGGATGAGATGCAGTCACATGGATAAGCTCTATCCAAAAGCTTGCATTCTAACTAGAAAAAGCTATGAGTGGTGAGGATGACAAGAAAAAGATGAAAGAGAGTAACACATGTAAAGGATGCTGTCATAGGTGACTGAGTGGTTCTAAATCATTTCATGGACTGTGGGGAAGTTTTGCAGCTGCCTGTATTTTGATTGATAGTAGTAAGTATTGCAGCAAAGCATACTGAAGAAACAATCCTGGAACAAACTGAAGAAATAAGAACTAATAGGTAGATAATTATACTTGATACGCAAAGGAATATTTTATTATGCTAAAATTTCCATGAAAAATTGCTGCACTAAATAAGCTATTGGTTGAAAAATAATGATGGGTAGCAATGAATGCTCAGATTAAGCACCCTCAAGCTGTACCACTTAAGAGATTTGCATGCAGATCTTCTAGATCTTCCAGTTTCCAGATCTTCCATGTGATCTGGCATATAGTTACTGTCTGTGGTAAGATAGTTGGGGAGCATCAACCAACTTAGAAAAAGTCTTCCTAGTTAAGAAAATTATAGACAAATCCTACTCCAGCATCTTCTACTTTTTCAAGCTGAGGATTTCACAGTGTGAGCAATAACAGATGTTCTTGATCTATAGATTTGGCAGTCAACATCAAGAGACTACAGATCACTTCCATACCAGTCCATCTGTTGAGATAAGAATTTGTGCTTCCAGTGGTGCAATGCCTCTGCTACAAACAACTTCAGGAAATTTCAAACTTTATTTTGAGCCAAACACAAATCAGAGAGTGGGTCAGACCTCACTTAAAGCTTTGTGTAACGAAAAGAATAAAAAGGTCTTGCACTTCACATTCTTGTGAAGTTTTAAGATTACATACCTGCCACCAAGTAGCCTACCAAATGAATAGGACTGACAACGAGGCAGCAGAAGTTGCCTTAACAATGCTGGCAATTGCTAGGGAAGGTGTCAGGGTTCTCACTTACAGGATGAACACAGGTTCTCTGTCTTGTCTGTGGAGAACTTTCTGGAATAGATCCAACCAGAAAAGAAGGTGAATGACAGAATGAAAATATTCTTCCAGACTGATCCAAAACCAGAGAGGACTGCCATTTGCAGCTTCCTTAGAGACAGGAATTGTTATAAATAGAACAGGCCAAATTGCAATAAGGACAATCCTATTTTCACTTTTTATCTTAGACTTGTAGTCTTCAATTCTTGCTCTAGTATACATTTATGGTGAAATACTGTCCCAAGTACTCAAAAATAGCATGTAGGATGTCATGGGTAAATTATTTATGACTTTTCCTTTGATCTGTTCCAAGAAGAAGTTAGATTATCATTCCTTAGATTATCTGTGCTTGACACAATTTCGTGAAAGCATTTGACAGACACTTCCAAACATAATTTTTTACATTTATCCCACATTCTAATATCTCCGTATATATTATATCAGTAAAACTCCCATTGACTTCAGTGGGACCAATGAAATTCTGTGTTTTGAGGAAATCTCAGCTTCAGAAGCATATTCATTCAGATTAAAATCTTAAACTCCCAATGACTCATTAAATGCAAAATTAAGCCTTCTCAGAATCTTTTGAGTTTTTTTTAGACTCTTAGCATGTGCACATATGCTTACGGGGGTGAGCCAAATGCTCTTAACTTTTACATATTTAGAACAATCTTATTCTTGAGCTCTGGAAAATTTTGACATTTACTTTTCCATTCATTTAAGAAAAAAAAGTATAAAAAGGGAAAAGTAAATAGAAACAGAAAATGATTATTAGATTTGTTGTACTATGTGAAATGCATGTATGTGCCTAGATTTTTGTGTTGCAAGAGTTCTAAAAAGCCACTGTGGAAATCTCTGTCAGTGACTTTGTATGTTCTGGCCTCTTGCAGTCACACAAACAGCACTGCCAGTTAGCAGAAATGTTGTGCCTGCTATTCACCAAATACTATTTTGCTGTCAACTATAGGTCAGTTTGGTTAATACTTTATTTTCTGAAGAAGCCTGGAAAAACTTTCTGTTAGGAATGCAGAAATATGGGAAAGCTTTACTATTTTTAAATTCAACTATCTTGGAGTTGCATGGACATTTATGCAGTGTAGTGGTATCTTAGTTAGTGTAGTGGTTTGGGGCACCTGCCAACTCTGCCAGTGATTCACAGGTGAAACTTTTTCTTTTTGTTTGTTCATCCCTCAAAAGACAGGTCAGTCAAGATAAATTAATTTAATTCTGTTCATCCACCAACGTACTCCTTGGAAATGACTGTTTCCTCCTGCCTCAGACAGATTTTAAAAATTTCTATAGTTTTTGATTCTTTTGCTAAGTTTTATAGGCATATTCCCAGATCTGTGTGCCTGCTTACCCACGGACTGCTTACTTTCTCAGTCATACAACTGACAAATAAAGTCTAAGCTGAATCATCATTTCCCAAGTGCCATAAACAGCTAAAAGAATACCTGACCCTTGTTTTTTTGGTCTTTTCTTTTCAAAATAATGTGTAGACATTTGATGGAAAAGAAGCTGCCCTCTAACTGATTCACTGCTTCCTTCTAGTGTGGGGAAATCTGTTTCCAGTGCTACCGAGCTGTTGAGAAATCGTCCCAGGCATTTCAGACCAGGAATCCCACCGAGTGCCTTGGCTCCTGAATGACAATCCCCGTCAAACACATGGGCTGAATGTGGAGACATGAAGAGAGGTGAGTGAACCCAGGAGCTGCCGAACACCAAGTCCGATGCTGTTGAACAAAATGTGGCTTGCCAGTGTATTAGAGCAGCTTGTAGATGAATGGCTCACAGCTGGTGGCCTAAAACTGCATCTGACTTAAAGGTTCTCCATTGGGTTCCTTTGGTCTTTGTACCTGTGGATGTCTTGATTCCTCTCAGTGAGTATGATCCTGCTTTTTCTTCCAAAGACAGTTTTGTCATTTCACCCTTTTTTACTCTTTTCTCTCATTTTCTCTCTCCACTTCTTCCGTATGAAACCCTTGTTTATATTCTTTTCCTGTCATTTTCTCCTTTACCCTGTTTTTTTCACTTTGGAAAACATATGCTTAAGATTCTCTGTTCCTGTCTTGCTCTATGTCATAGCTCCCCTTTATTAACCAAAAATACCGAGTATTCTCTGTTTATTTTCTGTATCTCTTTTCTCACACATTGTTCCTGTCTTTCTCACACATTGCCTGAGCTACCTATCTCTTCTCTCTAGATCTGCATTCCTACAGAACCAGTTAAATGCTAAGATCCAGAATAGAGAGCTTTTAAAGATTTAGCATTCTGCTATGCAAAGCCAGATCACAAATGCTGGTGTAAGATGTCAGCAAAAGTGACGGGATGCTATAAATTGTCTAGTCACCCTAGGCAAGTCATATCTCACCTTTGTTTCATTTGTAAAATGGCTCTAATGATACTTAATGCCTTTTTTGATTTATGGATGGAAAACTCTATGAACAATCTGCTTTATTATTATTAGTTTTGCAGCCTAATTCAGCTCTTTAGCTCCTTCCTTCCTTGCATAACTCAAGTTAAATTCTTGAGTATCTTGAGATCATACATACAAGTACATACAAGATTAAAAACGAAGAGCAATTTGTTATTATGAGGCCTATCTTTCACAATAAAAATCTAAAGGATTAAAGGGAAACCTACATTTCTGAGACCTTGCTTTTAAGGCCTACATTTAATATTCAGAGGTCAGCTGTGAAACCTGCTAGTTGGTCAGACAAGTTTGTATTCTGAGAATGTTTTTGGTAAGTAGTTAGGAAAAAATGAAACACATGCAGGATGTACAGGGTGTTTGGAATAATAATGCCAACAGAATTCTTTCTGGTATACTGGTAGGTTGTTTCTCTTTCTAACCCAATGAGATACAGAGCTGTACCCGAGAGGAATGACCTAGATACAGACTCCAACTGACAAACATTTTTTAAGAGGAAGGAGATTCTGTTCCATGTCAGTGATTGGCATTGAACTGCACTGAAGAACCAAGGGTATAATTCATATGGGAAAGAGTTGATGCACTAAGCAGTGGTTTCAATGTACTGAGGGCTGGGTAGTGTATTTTTAACTTTTTTTTTTTTTTAAACAGCAAAACCACTAAAAGCAAGCCATGCTTAATGGGGTCCTTTTTTTTTTTTCTTTCTTTTTTGTTTGTTTGTTTGTTTTTGTTTTTGTTTTGTTTTGTTTGTTTGTTTTTTTTTTGTTTTTTGCTTTTTTTTTTTTTTGCTTTTTGCTTTCCCAAACAGCACCATTTGTATTCTTGATTCCTGGCTGGTTAATTGGGAGCACAGACTGAACAAAAAAAACATTTCTGAACAATGGGGGTGTAATTTAGGTGCCTACCTCAAGACCATAATTCACAAACAAATGGGCTAAACCATTTAGGCTTCAGAGAGCTTTTTACCCTCAAAATAACCTGAAGTTCTGCTACTGCACATGCATGTCATCTGCTGACTTACATGTGTATCCCAGACAGAACTTTCAAACTGTAAGCATTGCTAAGTCAAGTCCTGTGAGCTGCCTAATCTGTGATGTGACCCCCATGAATAATTCCAGGCTGTCACAACAGCACTGACAGGTCAAAACTCATGTTCCAGGGATAAAATCTAGATGCCTCCTGGTGTTAGAGCATGAGCACAAAGGGAGCAAGAGGTGCAGATTCTGGCCTCTGCTGCCCAGGTTACACTAAGTTAATGAGTTAGACTCCTTCTTGGTCTGCTGGTTTAATGAATCTTGCATTCCTGAATGCACACCTTCAAAGAAGCATTGTAAAGTGGCTTCTGTCTGGGTTATTCTACAGGAGCTGTGGTTTTAAGTCCCCTTTAACTGAAAATTAATTGGACTTGTGTTTCACTATACTATAGGAAGGGAGTCACCAGCTGTGGCAGGCACCTCATGCTCCTGAACCCTGATAATAGGGTTAGCATAACAAACACCATTTTGTAAGGCAAGCATTCTCTGTGACCAAGCTGACCACAAATCAGTTCTCTTTCCCCTCCTCATCAGGCCTCGAAGATCCTGTGCACTAGGTAGAATTCTTCTCCCCTCCCTATCTGCCTCAAGGGCCCTGAGTGCCAGGCCTTCCCTCCTTACCAGTCTCGAAGGTCCCAGGCACCCAGCTAGCCAAGTTGTTATGATGACCCCATCACAGAACAAGGAATTTTAACAGCACACAAAGGACTGTCTATAAAATCAAACAGCAGTAAATCCTAAGCAGGACTTGGACAAGAACTGCTTCTGGACAGCAAAATCTGGGGGTCAGGGGCACTCCACCATCATCTGCTTCCTCCGAGGACTGTGTGAGTGACTCGTGATCTTTTCTATGTTTTGAGTCTAGATTATGATTGTTATATTGATAATTCAATCCAAGTATTAAGATTTGACCCAATCCGCACAGGGTCCAGGTGATTAGAAACCACAAGCTAAGCTGTGCTATGAAATTCTGTGCAACTCTGCTTATAAAATTGTGCTACACTGATTCTGATTATAAAAATCCTATGCTACTCTGATCATACAATTCTATGCTATGCTGATCATAAACTTCCATTAAAAAATAAATTAAAGCTTTAACAGTAACTACAACTTAGTGCCAGCATCATTCTGCCAGGATGCCCATAAGAACTTGTCTATCCCCCTAGCATCACATGACACCATTACTTTTGAAAGTCTCCTTGAAATGGACATTTAGAGCATCTCAACTCAGATGATTATTTTCAGCTTTCAGCCTGAGTCTCACAGAAGCACATCTTAAGGCTGGGAACATGTGCCTTTGACCAGGATGGACAGTTTTTCACAGAACTCTGTCTGTTTGGATTTTTGCCTGAATTCTCATTTGATTTTAATTTTAGGTATCTTTCCCAACTCACTAAGTGGCATGCTTAGGTATCTAATTTGTTTTTTTCAGGATACATTCTTCTTGGATTTGATATCCTGAAAGACAGAGTGAAGATACTGCCCATCATCATGCCTAAATATCTCTTTTCTATTCGGTTCTTTAATCTGAACAACTGAGAATATATCTTTAAAGCAATTTGCTACAAACCCCTGAAAATCTACATCCCACATAGTTCATTAGATGCTGAGTGATTAACACATCACACATTTATCCAAAATGGCCTGTCTAATTAGCAGCTGTAAAAGATGACAAATGGAAAGAGCTGTCTGATCTCCTCCACCCATCTAAACATGATAGTTTTTGCCTGTGGTCTCCTGCCTTGTAAGTTCTGTTCAAAATGTTTTTTTATTTTTATTTTTATTTTCAGTGATCAGTGAAGTCAGCAGGAATGAAAGCAGCACAGCATCTTGAAAGACTGGGCTGCTTCTTTAGACGCTTAAATGTGGCATGCACCCACCTTTGACCCAAGTTCTAGAATGAAATCCCTGTTAGCCACTCCTCTTAACCCCCCCACATATACTGTTAGAAAAAACACAGGGCATGTCAGTGATAATGAATCTCCCCTTCAGACTGTTAGCAGCTTTAGGCAGTCCTCCACCTGCCTTTATCAATGGTAATGCAATAACATGGTCATTAACACTTATCATACAAATGATAAATCCAATGAAAAAGAAGAGAGTGAAAACCGCATGCCATGACAATTATCCACATGAAAGGAGCATGTATAATGTTACTTAAGGAAACTGTGGGATGAAATTAGCAGACCTATGTATATATATTTTGAAGAGGCTTCCAGATAACACTTGGCTGAACATGAATTGTTAGGACACCCTGCTATTTGTTGTGCAAATATACATATTAATTACCATTAGCAGATCTAAATACATATACTGCCCAGTGTAAAATACAGTTTGTTCTTTAAATGACAATAACTAGAAAGGATTATGTGTGCCCTACTTTTTTTCTCCCTCCCCCCCCCCCCCCCCAACTTTGATTAACTCAGAACATCCTTGTTCAGGCCAAAATGTTTTATTTTCTGCAGAAAACATTACTTCAGCTCTTCTAAGTTTGTCGGTCTTGTTTCTCAGATTGCATTTCATAATATTTTATCTACAGTATCTTTAGAAATTAACTAATTAGCAAAAATGGTTTGTATGCTGGAAATTTTAAGCCCTGTGATTTTTCAGATTAGAGATAGAAGAGGTAAATTTAATCCTCTCTGTGCATGATAAAAATTTTAAAAATAATTTCTGTTGGTTTTACTTTTTTCATATTTCAGACACTGAGGTGGTGTTCATTTCAGTTAACCTCAGCCGTTTAAAAGACAGATGTTCTATTAATTGTTTTGTATTTTTTTTTAAATAGAAATTTGCATTAAAAGGTCTGTAAAATGTACTGTCTAAGAAAGGTGAATGATGAATCCTGCCAATCTGGCATACAGAATTTGTTGCCTCTGGACCTTTTCCATTTTCTCCCTTTTGTTTTATCTTGGTAAAATCTATGAACAGTGTACTGCTGTGAGATACTGCATGCATTTTATATGTATGTAGTGTCTGGATAACAATTACAGGAAGGTACCTAGCCAACTCAACAGGCAAGTGCTAAATTGAACTGGATATGCAAAAGTGGGAATGCAAATATTTTGGTTCAAAGTTTAATTTATCAAAGTATAATATTTGGCACCAGAAGATTTTTTAAATCATTCCTGTTACTCCGCAGTCATGAATCAAGTCCAGCAGTGGGTATATGCATGACTGCATTCCAGCTACAAACTGCTCAAATTCTGTTGGATGTTGCAAAAATATAGGTATTACAATGATCTGATATCTAGCTCCACATCTTGAGTAGACACCACTACTCCATTTAAAACTAATTCCTCAGGAGTGACATCTCATGCATAGGGATTATGAGTCATTAAATAATCATTTGGTAACACTGTGCACCCCTTGCCTCTGGAAGTGCTATTCAGCATGGTGCATACTCAGTTAATCAACCTTAAAATAATACTTTCCACTCTCCTAAATTACACTTCTCCTCCAAAGTTTGTAGAAAAGGCTTGTTTAACTAGAACATGATTTTAAAGGTAGAAATGAGGCTAAGCAGTAGAACTGGGATTCAGATCTGAACTTTGTCAAAGGGCTGGGGGAATGGATCTAGTAGCCAAATGCTACTTTATGGATGATTTGAACTGCTCTGCTGGTACAAGCGGATAGGAAAATCATCAGATGCATTTCCCTGATGACTCCTTCTTCAGAAGGGAACCAGTGAAGCATGGAAATAGTTGGTTATTTGGGAAGTTTCAGCTACCTCTTTTGTTTTAGTGGTCTTTTGAGGCTCTGGACAGCAGTGTGCATCCTGATGCAGTTGGGGTATCCCTGATTTAAGACCAATTCTGGACAGGGCTATGCTTGTCCCTGTCCAGGGACAAGCAAGAAGGAGCGTGTCTAGTTTCCAAGCACAGCCTGCTTGTAACAGATACATAATAAATAACTTAAACACGAGATTTAAAAACTATTTTTGTAGGAATAACACGATAGTGGAGGTGACAGGTATCTGGAACAGCAGTGTGAGCAGCTCTGAGGGCAGTGTCAGTTTGTGCACTTCTTGAAATAGCTCATGCACTGTTAATGATACATGTATTATGGCTGATAACTTTGAATAGCCCCCACTCTGCAGCTGAAAACTCCTGCAAGTCTGTCTCCTAGCCCATGACTATTTAAATCGTGTGCTATAAATTCAACGTGATATTTTGGGCTGAGTAAGAATTCCTTCAGATTTGGGGTTTTGGCCTTGACTCTGCACTATTAAAAAAGAAAATACATGGTAACAGTATTGATACCATACAAACATTTTGTACTAAAATAGTGTCATACATGTTTCAAGGAATTTTGATTTGAAAAAGCATTTCTGTTAAAAAAAAAGTTCTTATTTATACATATATAAATACATATACATTATATATATATAAAATAAATATGCATTTGAAACTCTATTTATTGGCTGGTTTTTAATTGTATTGATCATCCTGCATAGCACTGATTTCAGCAGAGCTTTGTTGCTTTATCCTACCCAAAGGCCTGGCCCATAGGCTGAAGGAGTGTAACTTACATAGGTGTCACTTACATAGGATGCACACAAAGACTGCTGTTGCCATAACAATGAACTTTGCTATTGTTCCTCATGACTGAACTTAGACTGAAAAAATATTTTGAACACTTTTTTTTGTATTGAAATTTTGGCTGATGTCAAAGCCATCTGCACACTGCTCCAGCGGTGCTTGATAAAATGAACATTAGGGAAACAAGAGATTATAAATTGACATAATGGCAAATGTGACTCTAAAAATGCTGAAACTATTCAAACTATTTTTAACCTATTCAGTTATCTTGGGCCATTATGAATTATTCATGCAACAAGGTACCATAAAATTAAATTTAACAGAAAGTAACTATCTTTCACAGGTAACCTATTGTTCCTTTGCTTTTGCAGTGTGATTCTTTTTGTCTTAATTTATCAGTTTAAAAATAATTATCTAGTTGTCTATGCTTACGCTATAGTCAAGGAATGAGATAGGTGGGATGAATGTTCCTCTGAAGACATTTATCTTTCTTCAATTGGCAATAGAGAAACCTGGAGGACCCAGCTAGTTTGGGCTAACTTCTGGTAATTATGTTAGGGAAGATAAACCCCACTGTAATTTACAGTTCATATGCCATCTGCTCATTGGCATTTTGCTCTTCCGGAGGAACAACAGGAGGAATCTCACTGATTTTTTATTTTCCTTTTCAGTGTAGAGGTTTTTAATTCTTCCTGTAGCACTTGCAATTTATTGCCAGAGAGGAACAGTGAGACCAGCTGCGACCTCCTCTGCATGAATGTCATAGGACTTTGCTAGGTGAATTTGATGAAGAACTAGACCACGCCTTTAGAAAAATTACTCAAACTTGAGGTAAAGGTGTTAAAAGTATATGACTGTCATATTTTACCTGAAAGGCTTGAGTCTCAGCTTCTAGCTGTAGCACCTTATCAAAACTTTGTTAGATTGGATGCCACTCCATTATCGGCTTGTTTACCCTTATGCACTCAGCTCAGCTCTTAGCCCTTTTTTCATAAGCTTAATCACTTCAGGTCTTTGTTTCATTCATTGCAGGATGTGTTTTCCAATACTTTAATATTTTTCATGGTTCTGATGTGATTCCTTGTCAAAATGTGGATACTTGCACTGGACTGTATCGTAGTGCCAGTTCTAGAGTCGATAGTTTCCCCACTGTGTTATCTATCCCTCTTGGGTAGAACAGTTTTTGTAGCTCATATTCAGCAGATTATCCACTATTTTCAGAGTTATTTTTTTTTCCAAAATGTTTTTTCCATTCCTATAAGACTGACATCTGGATTCGTGTCCTGTTTCTATATTATGGCATTTTAAAATGGACAAGTTTGGCCTAAACCCTCTTTTACCAACCTCTTGTCTATGATCTACCATCTGCTTTATTTGCAGTTCCTCTAACATCTGTACACCGACAAGCTTGATCAGTATCACTTTCATACTGATTCATCAGTAAAAATGTTACATAGTATGAGGATAAAAGACAAATTCTAGGAAAGGCAAACTAGGACATAACGACTTTGTAGGTTCATTGCTTAGGATCCCAAACTTGTCTTTCAGGTCTGTCTTTTCACACAGAATTTATGTTTCTATAATTTCAAATGTGCAATTTAACGAATGGAAGTGGCAGTTTGAGCAACATGAAGGTCCCACATTAAAGTTGTATCAGTTTCTCTTTGCATCCAGTTAGTTGCTTATGGTACATGACTCCAGAGTTGGTCCTTTGTCATGGACCATTTAGGTATATTCACCTGTAATGGCTGGATATGAGGGGTGAATAGTGGGCTATTGGCTAGATTACAGGCGTGAAGCCTTGTACTCCTCCTTGCCTTTGCTTGGGTGGCTGTACATGCAGTGTAAGTTGCTGTGTGTATCCTGCTGCAAACAGAGCATTTTTTCACAGGTGATACTTGGTAAGTTCTTTTTCAGTATTGCATCAAAGTGAAATGACCCCAAGCATCTTTTGGGCTTTGCTGCAGTGTACTTGCTGCTTACAACTGTCTGGTGGTGAAGTGAGCTCTTGTATGGCTTTTATAACCTCTAAAATAACCACACAGGCAAACTATGTATAAAGATCTACCTATGTTGCAAATGCTGTGTTCACATTTAAAAGGTCTCAAATCTCACAGTTTTTGGTTTTTGGGTGCTGTTTTGGCTTTATTAACTAATGCATACGTTCCTCTATGGTCAAAATCAAACCTGTTTTACTGAATGAATGATGGGGAAGAAACTTTCAACTTATATAAAAATTGATATCAATTCACTCTAAACTCCTTCCTTATTAGTAACATGATGAAGGATTAAAGGGCTACTGCTGTATGTTTCCCTTGTAAGTTTTTGCTGTAACAAAGATAGATGGTCATGCTATTGTGCTGAAAAATGCCTGACTGTTACATGAAATTGTTAAAGGGAACACTCTGAGTAAGTTTGTTTTATTGCGAAATGATCCATCTCTAAAAAATAATAGAAATCCCTCATTATCCAGAAAAAGGAGGAACTTTGCAGCTTGCAGTGTCTTACATCTAAGCTCTCTGTTTTAAGTTCCACACCGGTGACTGGTGACATTTATTTAGCTCTGTTTTAACACGTTTCCTTTCAGCAATGCTATCTGCCCATCAGGAATCAAAGCAAATCCAGATGGCTCAAGAACAGATGGCTTATGGTTTAAGAAGCATGGGTCAGATTCAGTTATACAGCCTACCAAGTTCACAGGAGCTCTGTTCTTACTTCTAGAGATTTTGAATTGCTGAATAATGATTTTTCTTTGCTTTGCTTTTGTCAGGCTGTGAAAGTTAGCATGCATGAAAGAGTGAAATCAGAAGGTGCTGTAGGAGGAAAAGTTCAACATGCTCTGCTCAAGGGAAAGAATGAATTTCTGATACGGTAAAAAAAAAAAAAAAAAAAAAGAAGTGGTTGCAAAGCCAGAGATCTGAGAGTTATTTCAAAATTCTGCTTTGCTTTGAAATTTGAACCAGGCTCCTGGAATAAGTCTGATAAGCAGTGCTGGAGACAGCCATGATGTTGCCAGGGAAGAAGAGAAAGGGGGAATCCAGCAACATCACAGCCACTTCCCTGTTACATGACCAGTAATACGTCTCACAGGTAGAGGAGACAAATTCATGCCTCATTATGCCTGACTTGTTTGCAGCCATTTAACTGTGATACAGAACACTAGCAGCTACTGTAGGTCACAGCACTTATATATTACAGTAATGACTCAAGGTAGACTCTGCTTCAGAGGTGTAAAGGGCATTTTACACAGACCACAGCAGTCAAGCTCATTCTCTTACCCCAAATTTGTATCATGTCTTGAAGTCAGTGTTCATCACCACTCTTCACTGCCTACCTCTGCTCTAAAGAGGTAATACATGGAAAAGAGCACAATGATATGAAGTATACACATGTTTCAGGTGTTTCCACATCCAAGAGGTAATTAAAGAACAGAACTGTACTAGTACAGTCATAAGACTACTGCACATTAGAGTATGTATGTAATACCAGTAGAGATAATGTGCCTTGTTTTTGAAGTACATGTAATGAGAGAATCCACACAGTGTTTTTCATCAGTAAACCCCAACTGTAGTACATACAAAGTCAGAAACGCTATCCCTACAATACAGATGGACAAAGAGGCACAGGGAAATAAAGCAATATATTCTTTCAAGATTGTGCAGTAGAACAGTATTTGGAAAAGAAGCTGTCACTCTTAAGTCTTACTTCAGTGCTCTGTTTATAGGCCATAAAAGGGAATGAGTGCAGTGTTTTTACTTCTCAACAGCTGTTGTAGAAATGGGGAGTTTCAGGAGGGAGTTCAATGAGTGAGAAGACTAAAAGGTAATTCTACAGAACTAAACTTTTTATATATTTGGCTTCTCTCCTATTGAGGACTCAGTTGTTCCCTTTTGTTCTGGGTTCTTCATCTAAAGTTTGGAGTAAAAAGAGCACTTTGCTGAATGCAGCCCAGGATACTGTTAGCCCACTTTGCAGCAAGGGCATACTGTTGGCTCATGTTCAACTTGGCTTCCACAAGGACTCTCAGGGACTTTTCTGACAGGCTTCTTTTCCAGCTGGGCAGTCCCCAGCATGTGCTGGTGCATGGGGTTGTTCCTCCACAGTTGCAGGACTTTGCACTTCCTGTTGTTGAACTGCATGAGGTTCCTGCCAGCTCACCTTCTCCAGCCTGTTCAGGTCCCTCTGGATGGCAGCACAACCCTTTGGTATATCCGTCACTCCTTCCAGTTTTGTGGTATCTGCAGTCTTGCTGAGGGTACTCTGCCTCGTCATTCAGATAATTAATGAAGACGTTCAACAGGACTTGACTCAGTATTGACCCCTGGGCTTCTCTGCTTGTTACTCTGCTTGGCCTCCAACTAGACTTTGCACCATTACATCATATTTTAGCTATATCTGGATTGCTTCTCATACTTACCTGTAGATGTTAGACTAATAAGGAACAAAGAAACCAAAGGGAAGAGGAAAGGGAAGAGGAAAGAGAAAAGGAAATGGAAGAGGAAAGAGAAGAGGAAAGGTAAAAGAAGCTCCCATATAGAAGCTGAATATGATAACACTATTGTCTTACATTTGTTATCTACTGAAAATTACTTAATATCTCCATTTGGTCCCCATCTTCTCTCTTGGTGTCCAGTCCTTTAGTGGAAGAAGAGACTTAGCTGGGGGAATACTACCTCCAGGAAAACCCTCAGGAATCATCACAAGCAGTTAACAAGCAGCACAAGCAAGTTATCAAGAGCTTTAAGGTACTGTATTTTTTGAGTGAGGGCCACACTATCTCACCCTGGTACTAAAGACATAATAAGGATTATTTAATAATCAGAGTCTCATCTGAGCTTGAGGACCAAGCCTCTGATGTTAGTTCTTATACACAACATGGTCTTGTTACTAACAGCACATAACAGCAAACAGGAGGATTGTACAGAATTAGTCTCTTATGTGACTGAACTTTAAAAAACATCTTATCTGCCAGGAAATGCCAGTAATACTGTTTCAGTTTCAGAAATCTTGCTCTTACTGTACATATAATCAATGCATTTGTGAATATCTGCTATAGTCCCTAGTGCATCCTTTTCTCCCAGACACATAACCAGAACAAATATTCATCTGCTGCAGAGAGGCTTGATGCTGACATGACATGGATTTACAGGAGCATATCTGGTAGAGCAGCACGAGAAACATGTGTTCCACATAGCTCTAGCTAATATTCTCAGTCTCTTGGTTTTTATAAGATTTCTAAGATTTCTAAATGTCATCCCAACTATAAATTAGACCATTCAGAGAGTTACACATCCCTTAACTTCTCCATTCCTCTCTGTCAGATATTTTCGGCAAGCAGAATTAAATGCTGCCAGGTAAGAATTATAGAGTATTACATCCACTTTGCATAATTTACTATAAAAGATGAAAATTAAAGGAAAATGAGAAGTACAAAAACTGCATCATAAAAAACCCTCCAAATCCTGTATGGCAAACTGATTTTAAAATATTTCTGTTGTCTTCACAGAGCTTTCTTTTCTTTTCTTTTTTCTTTTTTATATATATACATATATATATATTTTAATTTCGATTAAATAGTTCTCCTCACCAAGACCTTTTTTTCCTAGACTGTTGGAATTTCTTTAAAAACAAGTGAAATAACTATAGTCACAGATAATATAGTTAGAAGGACTCATATGATAAGATACTATGACCTTTTGGATGCACAAGCTGTAGAGTTTTCCTCATAAAATGAATCAAAACATTCCTTGTGTAGTAAGTCTATATTGAAAAATGGTATGTAGTGCAGGGTTACACAAATGAGCTCTAAACAAATTTGCTTGGGTTTCAGCTGCTTTGTATCAATGTTAACTGAGCCCCATCAAGGCTAATGAGCTCTGCTGAGAAGCAGATGGCATTAACTTAGGTAAAGCACCTGGCTACTGTGGTATTTTCTTAGTCCTAATTTCATAATTTGGATACTGTACCGATTTTAAGCAGTTAAAGATCTGTCACATATATTTTGAATATTGTTTGAATATTTAGGCTTTGGAATTAAATCATTCAGAATCAAGTTTACCTGTACTCTGTGTATTTATACATATGGTGTATAATGAACAGAATATGTCATTTTAACAGCTATTTACCTCAGTGAAAGTAATTGTACTTGATGGCGAGGGAAGTATAGACCCTGAATTTACCTATCAGAATATTATTTAAGATAATGTAGAATTCTCTGGCAAACTCACAACTTCCATAAATACACTTCCTAATGTATTTCCCAATAAGTGCCTTTATTTTTTTTATTTTATTATTTTTTTTAATGTGAGTAAAGCCTTACTTATCCTAAGGTATAGCCTGACAGAAAATTGAGAAGAGTATGTCATAAATGATCTTAGAAGCAGATATATGTTTCAACCCTGCTATACATACAGCCTGTGGACATTGTAAAAGACCAAATTTTCAGTTGCTTGTTTTTGGATAAGCACAAAGAGGAGAGTCAGTGTGCTGCTGACATTCCAGGATATTCTTTTGGTTTTCTGCGTGAATTGTTGTATTGTATCTATCTCAGCGTTTTATCCTAGCTGAATGGCAAAAGCTGCATCTGCACCAAAGATCTAGCAGAAACACCTTCTTTGAACTTCCAATAAAAGTGGTAAAGACAAGCGGGCCCTATGTCCTATGCAGGTCAAAAACTAAAGATATTTAGTAGAAACTTTATGGAGACTTGTACATACATAGATGTCATTTTTAAAAGGAAGAACCTGTAAACGTCTAAAATTATATTCTTGATATTTGATTTCTCTGACTTTAAAGTTGTTGGGAAATGCTTTGCAGATCAACAGCAAGGAAATACGCACATGGAGTGTATCCAGGATCACCTGGGGGTGATCTAGTCTACAGATTTATATTGAGTATATAAACCTAGCCTACAGATTCTCATAGAAAAGGACATTGACCATGGAAATGACCAATATAAAGGACATTCTTTGACATCCTCTCCCCTTACACATATCAGAGATAAAAAGCCTGCCTATAGTAACATATATATTCTTCTCAATAATAGGAAAGGAAGAGGGAAGCCATCAGAAATTTTCAGTTATTTCTTATTTTTACTAGGTGTACTGAGATACTACAATGATGGTGGTCAAACAGGGGCCTCTCTAGATGTAACTGCATAGAGAGACAGACAGACTTCTCTCCCAGATGGTTCAACCCCCACAGCTACCAAATGTTTGGCCTTATGACAA